>NC_088797.1:70153023-70522398 GCF_011386835.1 Chrysemys picta bellii | reverse complement strand
AGGATTGACCAAAAGAAACCTGATGAGGTTCAATAAGGACAAGTGCCGAGTCCTGCACTTAGGACGGAAGAATCCCATGCACTGCTACAGATGAGGGACCGGGTGACTAGGCAGCAGTTCTGCAGAAAAGGACTTAGGCATTTTGGGCTGTATAAGTGGGAGCATTGCCAGCAGATTGAGGGACGTGATCATTCCCCTCTATTCGGCATTGGTTAGGCCTCATCTGGAGTAATGTGTCCAGTTTTGGGCCCCACACTACAAGGAGGATATGGAAAAATTGGAAAGAGTCCAGAGGAGGGCAACAAAAATGATTAGGGGGCTGGAGCACATGATTTATGAGAAGAGACTGAGGTTACTGGGATTATTTAGTCTGCAGAAGAGAAGAACAAGGGGGGATTTGATAGCGGCTTTCAACTACTTGAAAGCGGGATCCAAAGAGGATGGATCTAAACTGTTCTCAGTGGTAGCAGATGACAGAACAAGGAGTAATGGTCTCAAGTTGCAGTGGGGGAGGTTTAGGTTGGATATTAGGAAAAACTTTTTCACTAGGAGGCTGGTGAAGCACTGGAATGGGTTACCTAGGGAGGTGGTGGAATTTCCTTCCTTAGAGGTTTTTAAGGTCAGGCTGGACAAAGCCCTGGCTGGGATGATTTAGTTGAGCAGGGGGTGGGACTAGATGACCTCCTGAGATCCCTTCCAACCCTGATATTCTATGATTAATGATTCTAAATGAATTTTCTTCAAACTTGACTTGTTTTGTAAATCTCGGAGACATATCAAACTAACTGTGAAGAGCACTGAGACAGTATACAAATTAAAAGCAAAACTAATTTATTTGACGTAGTTTTTCCTTAAGAATTTCTTCATATGCAACACACACTGACCTGCACAAACAAACAAGCAATCCAACACAGACAGACAAAGTCCCTAAGAACTAATTACGTTATTTCTTCTTTGGGCTGAGAAGGAACAAATAAATTGTTAGTGTCATTTCTATGGGAGGCACTCAGTAATGGGGCCTGTATACGTACCAAGATAATTTGTTAATTACTTGTTTTATATTATATGTGAGGTGCAAACCTGGCTCCACTGAATTCAATGGGAAATTTGCTAATAACTTCGATGGGGCCCAAGATTTTACCCATTATATTTAACAGTTTTTAATTAAGTCAAGAGAGACGGGTATGTTAAGCCTTAAGAAAACAGAGTCAGAGTTAAGGTTATGAAAATATCTCTGCATTTCCTCATTTCTCAGCCTTAACAATGTTATTGGTACTATTTTTGTACTCATTAAGTAAACAGACATAGTAAGCTATTGTTACAATAATGATTCAAAATATTCTCTTTGATTTACTGTACCTGGCTAATTCCTGGTGACAAAAGAGAAAGATTTATTAGACGACGAGACCAGCAATACAATCATCTCAAAGCTATAGGCAAAATGATTCACATATTGCAAGGGTTTCAACTAGACAGATCCTTCAATATTGATTATCTTATACGCAGGGTAGTGGTAGATATGGTCTTCTCCAAGCAGGCACTTATCAATGTATACTGTTGTGCCACCTGTGCAGATGGGGTATTTTCCATCATCTCATGTCCCTCCAGGATCCAAATAACCTCTGTGGATACCAAATATTAAATTAATTCCAACCATCCTGTCTCCAGCTGTCAGAACTGATTTTTTATTTTTGCAAGATCTGACTGCTATTATAGTGGGACATTTTTTAAAATTAAATATGTGGGCTTGTTTTCAATTCATGGTTAGGTTTTATTGTACGCATATTAGTGTATTGTGCAATATTTAGTCTGATGGTTAAAGAACCAGAAAAATCCTGTAGATTCTGGAATCCACAGTTTTGTTTGTTTTGTCTGTCTGTGATCTTCCACTGGAACTGAATTCAATTTAAAACGGTATTATAATAATATTATAATAAGCCAAACAGAAAATATGTTTCTCTAATTGAGATGTACCATCTGCTGCTGCAATATCAGCAAAACACATCTCAAGTCATTTGGATATTTGATGTACTTTTTTTCTGACAAACAACAGAAAGTATGATCATGATTAGAATACAGACATTTATATCTTAGCAATATGTTTTCTAAAAATGCATTCAATAAAGCTACTTTTGGTTAAACCAGTTCATATTTTTCCAAATAAAATATCTGTTGAAAAGATATTGCACTTTTATTCATTTTAATGTTTTCATAAGGCAATCCTAACAAACCAAAATTAACATAAGTCTGTTTGGATTCAGTGGGCTCTCCTAACTCTTGCTAGAGATGGGCTTTCAGCTTAGGGAATGTGTGAGAGCTGAATATCTGAACAGTGAGGACTCTGTAAGGGTTGAAGAGTGACATCTGAGAGAGATTTAGTGTCACTCCAAGCTCAGGCAACTGGAGTTCCCCTTTTTTCACCAACCTGACAGACTCCTACTGCCTGTATGAGTTGGCTGTGGAACAAGTTCTGCCCTTGCTCTGAAACAGTCAGGGATGAGGAGTACTTGTGGCACCCTAGAGACTAACAAATTTATTTGAGCATAAGTTTTCGTGAGCTAAAACCCACTTCATCGGCTGCATGCAATGGAAAATACAGTAGGAAGATGAAAAAATGGGTGTTGCAATACCAACTATAATGAGATTAATCAATTAAGGTGGGCTATTATCAGCAGAAGAAAAAAAACTTTTGTAGTGATAATCAGGATGGTCCATTTCCAACAGTTGACAAAAAGGTCTGAGTAACAGTAGGGAGAAAAAATTAGCATGAGGAAATAGTTTTTACTTTGTGTAATGATGCATCCACTCCCAGTCTTTATTCAAACATAATTTAATGGTGTCCAGTTTGCAAATTAATTCCAATTCTGCAGTTTCTCGTTGGAGTCTGGTTTTGAAGTTTTTTTGTTGGAGTATTGCGACTTTGAGGTCTGTAATTGAGTGACCAGGGAGGTTGAAGTGTTCTCCCACTGGTTTCTGACTGTTATAATTCTTGATGTCAGATTTGTGTCCATTTATTCTTTTGCGTAGAGACAAGACACGCCTGAACAAGTAACTGCTGAACAAGCCCGAACAAGTAATTGCACAAACAATTAACTATTGTATGCTGATAGTAAATAAGGGAGACAGAAAACTAACTAAACTAACTACTACCAGTATGTTTACAGTAAATTAAGTAGGCAGAAACACCCTGAGCTGATTAGCTTGCTTTATCCAACCAGCAAGGGTATTGGTCTTTATATGCAAGTACAGATGTTAGTAGCTAGGAAAGAGGGATATAAACTGTGCAGTGTGTGATATGATTTGGAATTGTGGTATCACCCTGTACCTAACTCCCTTGTGTCTGGCCCTGGCTGGTGTGGGCATACAGTTGTTACCTGCCTAATAAAGTAAAGTGACTGAGTGACTAAAACTGGTGTCGAACTGAGTTTTTTGGATCCCAGAGATGTGTTCTCCCAGAACTGGACAAGGTGTTCCAGATAAAACAAGTGGAAAGGTCTTAGAGAGAATCCCAGCACTCTTATATAGCCCTTTTCACCATAGATCTCAAAGCACTTCGCAAAGGAAAGTAAGTTGATTACAAATGAGGAAACCGAGGCACAAAGACATGCTGTCATAAAATGAGGGCCGGTGCAAGGAAGTTTTGTGCCCTAGGCGAAACTTCCACCTTGCGCCGCCCCCCAGCCCTGCAGCAGCTCCCTCTCTTTCCCCACCCTGAGGCGCCCCCCCGTGGCAGCTCCCCCCCCCCCCGGGGAGCCGTGCGGCAGCTCCCCACCCCAGCTCACCTCTGCTCCGCCTCCTCCCCGAGCACGCCGCCCCCACTTTAATTCTCCTCCCCTCCGAGGCTTGCGGTGCCAAACAGCTGATTGGCGCTGCAAGCCTGGGAGGCAGGAGAAGTGGAGTGGCGACCGCACGCCCGGGGAGGGGGTGTAGGAACGCTGTAAAAAAAATTGGGGGCACCACTTTTTGGCGACCCCAAATCTTGGCACCCTAGGCAACCACCTAGTTTGCCTTAATGGTAGCACCGGCCCTGCATACAATAGGTCATTAGCAGCAGAGTTCAGAACAGAACCTCACTCCTCCTCTCGCCTTGTCCACCAGACCTCTGCTGCTTTCCCTGGACAAAGACATTCCAGTTTGTGTGCATGATACAGTTAGGTCTAAACTAAGGTCAGAGCTTTTATAAGAAAACTTTCTGTTAATCACCCAAAACATTTCAGAACCTTGTGTTTTAGGTGGCATTATTGCTTATAAAATTGAGAAATTATCCTAATAATCACTCATTTTTGATTAGCAACACACATGCGTTCCTAATTTAAGATATTTTACATTTTTATTTTAGCAATAATACTATAGCAAACATTCAGACCTGACCAAGCATTTTGCTTCCTGTTTCATTAATAAAACCACCATGCTACATGTATTTTTGAATTTATATGGGAGGTTTTGAGAATAATAATATTCAACACTCTGGAATCAGGGTCAAATTCTAATCTCCACCAACCTAAAAGAACATAAATAAAAAGTGATTCCAATGATTTCAAAGTTGCTACTTAGGATTGACACTGATGTACTTGAGAGCAAAATCTGTCCCTCTGTATTTCAAATTCTGAATTCCAGCAATACATATGCAGACACATTTAGAAGCTTAGCCGGTATCAAAATCCTACTGGAGATAGAAGAAGCAAGTAGTATGGCTGTTTGGTTGCTGACTACCAAAAAATGCTCAGTTTTGAGAAAATAACCCAAAAAGGTTTTCCAGGAACTGGAAAAAATATATAAATTTCCCAAACAGCTTCTCACTTAACACCAGGAGGTGCTGTTTAAATTTGGTTCATCTGACTAAGTGTCTGTCTGTCTCTCTCCCCCTTGCTGCCAGTGGGTCACAAACAGGTAACTAACTAAAGTGATGCATCTCTTCATTGCCTTTAATTAACATTTGAAAATAAGGAACAAAACTTCAATTTCCCTAAAAATATTTTTTAAATGATGGAAGCATGGCTAAATAGTTGATTGTCCTGGTTTCAATGAAGGGCAGGGATTTTCAAAGGAATCTAACTCCCATTTAATTTTAATTGAATTTGAGCACCTGCTTCTCATTAAGACTCACATAAAACAAATTTAATACTTCTTGTTGGAGCTTTCTGTCTGCAATTAATTTAATACTTACTTCCATAGACTTCTGTGTTTTAACCATTTTGTATTAGTGGGAATTCATGACCTGTGTATCTGACTCATGGACTGATTCGCATTTCCTCCACCTGAAGTTGTTGTGAGAGCTGCATGTACTATCACCCTGCTAGTATCATCTATTCTGCTTAAAACCTCTTTATTCATTTTCCCCCTGTACTCATATTATTCTCTCTGAGGGTGTGGGAACTTTAATCCGTTATGATATTTTATAACTAACCCTTTCCCCCCCCCCAAAAATATTCTGCCTTTCTTTTCCTTCCACCAGTCAGCTTCACTGTCTCTCTGCTGGATTCCTTTAAAGTCTAATTATGGTCAGAAAAGTGACTGTTAAAGTAGAATCTTATTAGCGCATCTTCATGTTCTATGTATGTCTTCCACATCCCATCTTTGCAGTTTACTATGAAAAAAACAAAACAAAAAACCAGATTTTTCCCTAGCGTTGGCATGGCAAAGCCAACATAGCTGGGGACATTAAATGATGTACCTCCTGTATCCTCAACAAAATGGCCATCCCACTTCCAAGTTTAAAATCTCTGCTTGCAGGTCTGGAAACCTAACAATACACTGGTTAATATAAACAGAAACGGAGCTATAGGTCTATTTAAGGGATGGATATTAATTAAATTATACAAAATATTGTATACTTTTATATTCATTTTAATTAACCTGTATGTTTAGTTGTCTAGGGTGCAAACTACCAATCTGCAGAATTTATGTTTGGCTACCATCGGTCCCAAAAAAAACCTATTAGACCTAAAAATGCATAAGTCATTGTCACCAACACTGAGACGAGTGCTAACCCTTGTTTTCAATAGCTCAGTGTCCTAACTTGGTATCTATTAGCGAGAAGACAGTGTTCTATTATTTGAAAAGCTGTTCTCTTTGATTTATGGCCTTATATTAGCCTCCTTGTGGTGAGATATTAGACAATCATACTCTGTCGTGAACAATCTTAGGTGGAAAAACATACCACATTCATCTTTTCTCGCTACCTAGGACACTTCTTTTCATCTATTGTTTTTTTCCTGTGGCATATTATTTCCTTGTAATCAATTTAAACCAGAGGCTGTAATGACTTAGTGTGTTACAAATTCCCTTCCCTACTTTGTGTTTGTTGCAAGAAAGTTAAAGCCCAACCTCCTTTAAGAGAGTTTGTGGAATTTGCCCTACAAGCAGAGACCACTGCTTTCATTGCTGGATACCGGAGGGTTGTAAATTAATTAGAAATGGGCCTGAACCAGAACCCTGGGTCGTGATATCCCAAAATTTCGGGGAAGTTCAGCTTCAGGTGTGAATTTTGTGGCTACAGACTATAAAGGGTAAAAGCCTTTCAGGAGTTCAGCAGAAAAAGAAAAGCAGTTGTGAAACGGAGGTGCTCAGGCCAGCAGGTAGATGGGTCTGTTCAGAGGACAATGAGCAGATATTAGAACGCTACTTAGGACTCACAAGACTGCAGAGCTGGAGGAACTCTGGCAGATACCAGGGCTCAGAACCTCATTTTTAAATCAGCCACTAGAGGGTGAGACAATTGCAAATCAATAAAGGCTTGTGCTTGTTTGAGACTATCCTATGGCAGCAGGTGACGGACGGTATATGGGGTATGCAACAAGAGTATAATGTGACTCCTGTATGTTCATCTGTGTAAAGCTTCTACATTGAGGAGTGACATAAAAAACGCCTGCCACTGCTATTTCCCAACATATCTATGAGTAGCCAATTAGGGGACCACCACAGATATCCAAACATATGAATATGTTCATAAGGCATTACAATTGTAACCCACTGAAATAGTTAGTGAGAATTGCTGATGGTGAGGAGGGACAGAAAGAGCTACAGACACACACCCTCAATTCTGTCTTTGCATATATATATATATATATAAAAGAGAGAGAGAGAGTCTTATATTGTGCTTATGACAGTTTAACTGTAATCTAGACATAAAATTTTAAGTGTTGCCATGTATAGTAATGTGTGTTAGAAAGGGTTACCCACCCCAGTGGCAAAAAAAATAAAATCCCTTTTTGAGAGCAAGGTCTTCTTATTCTCATCTCAAACACCACAGGAGGAAAGCTCATTTTTCTAGGAAAAAGTGCTCTTCCTATGAGAAACAACATAATTCCTTTGTGAAAAGTTATACTTTTTCACTTGAGGCTAATCCACAAGGGAAGCTCTTGCTAGGAAAAAATAAGTTGTGCCTGTTGAAAGAGTAACATTTTGCCTTACACCAGAGTCACAAGTATTCACAAATTGAAAACTGATAGTCATTTCACACAGCTCTATCACAAACCCTCACGTATACCTTAGACACAATCTGCTGCAGGCAAGGAGAATATTTTAAATGATGAAACCGCAAAACATGTAGCATATAGTAGCAGATCTTTATAAGTGCCCTTTTGAAGGATGTATATCCTGAGGTACTTAAGCGTTGAATTGCAGTAGGAATTACCACGACCAGAAGAACCGGGAGGGTGCATGTAGACAGAATTTCTGTCCTCCCAACCCTTGTGCCTAGTTCAGTGAGGATCACTCTACATCCCTGCCCTGTGGGAGCAAGGCTGATGAATTTGGCACTATGGGTATTCACAGGCCCTTGTATTCAGAGCAGTTTGACATAGCAGCAGCAGGGACTACTGCAACTCCTGGCTGAAGGGGAACTGATCTTTGAAGACAGCCCAAGGTTACAAAAACAAGTACTGGATTAACCTACAATGGTTTAACAGGTCAGCTTACACTGTATCCAAAAATTCAGAAGCCTATCCAAAGCTCATTTAATGTCTGCAAAACTGGAATGGAAACCTGAATACAAGCTCACTTTTGAGGAATGTGGCACTTCCTGTTTCTGGCTAAGCAGGAAATCTTGTAGGAGCACTATGTTCAGAGTCAAGAAGTGCAGGGCGTGTTAAGATGAATGCCTCCTAACATGACCTTTCAATCATCTAGTGAATAAGGGTCAGACATTTCTTGGATCTGTACAAGCTGATCCTTCTCTCATTGAAGTCAATGGTGAAAAATGTATTGATTTCACTGGGAAGAGAAGTGGGCGATTCGTTTATTGGAAACAGAACACTGTCAATGACAAGGTTCAGCTCTATCTGACACCTTAACACCTTAGTGTTTTTCTTTGCATTTTTGTATTTCCAGTATTTATAATTGCAATAATCACCTCCAGGTGAGACTTTTCCGGGCCATTAATGACCAACTGAGTCAACTCCACTGGCTGGTCATTCATTCCCACACAATGCTCTCTGCAGTGGTCATTAGTTTTTAAATTGCTGGTTAACTCTGAGAAGTACCCTGGGTGACCAGATGTCCCAATTTTATAGGGACAGTCCCGATATTCAAGGCTTTGTCTTATATAGGCTCTTATTACCCCCCATCCCCGTCCTGATTTTTCACATTGGCTATCTGGTCACCCTACCCTTTGATAACAGCACTTTCTTACTCAAAAGCTCTGTTCCTCCAGGGTATTCAGCGTCATAGTTGCTGACACTAACAACACATCTCTTTACATTAGTGACAAAAATAACATTTTACTACTTTTACTCCCATTAGCCTTGCAAAGATGACAAAGGTAAGAGTGAGCAAGCTAGACTCTATTCTGGCTCATGAATCACCAACAGTTCTTTACTAACTTACAACTGCAAGGCCAAAGTCTATAATTTGTCACACCTGCACAAGTTCACTCAAGAGAATAGGCCAGATTCAGTTACACATGTGTAAATCTGGAATTACTGTAAATTTAAGTATCAGGGGGTAGCCGTGTTAGTCTGTATCTACAAAAACAACAAGGAGTCTGGTGGCACCTTAAAGACTAACAGATTTATTTGGGCATAAGCTTTCGTGAGTAAAAACCTCACTTCTTCGGATGCATAGGAAGAAGTGCATCCGAAGAAGTGAGGTTTTTACTCACGAAAGCTTATGCGCAAATAAATCTGTAAATTTAATTACACTCACATTTTTTTTTAAATTATAACCTATCTCATAGACCTGGAAGCAGGGCCAGCTCCAGGCACCAGCCCACCAAGCATGTGCTTGGGGCGGCGCCTGGAGGGGGGCGGCGCGGCAGGCCGCTCCGGCCCGAGAGTGGGGCCGCGACTGGGCTCACCGCCCTCCCCCCGGCGCTCCGGCCGGTCGGGGAGAGCGGACCCCGACCAGGCTCGCCGCCCTCCCCACAGCGCTCCGGCCAGTCGGGGAGAGCGGAGAGCCGCGGCGGGCTCGCCGCCCTGCCCCAAGCGCTCTGGCCGCCGGGGAGAGCGGAGAGCCCCAGCCGGGTTCTCCGCCCTCCCCTGCCGCGTTGGGGGGGGGGGCGGGCAGTGCGGTGCGGCAAAAAAGCCAGAGCCGGCCCTGCCTGGAAGGGACCTTAAAAGGTCATTGAGTTGAGTTGAATACCCTGCCTTCACAGCAGGGCCAAGTACTGTCCTTGACAGATTTTTGCCCCAGATCCCTAAATGGCTCCCTCAAGGATTGAACTCACAACCCTGGGTTTAACAGGCCAATGCTCAAACCACTGAGCTATCCCTCCCCCCAAGCAGAATCTAACGAAGAGTTTTTGATGGGTGTTTATTTTATATGGCCCTCATGATCACAGCCCAGGTGTAAATGAGAACAGACTTTGGCCTATACAGTCTCTCTTTTACTTTAGATGAGCCGGAGGAAGGCAAGTATTCAACTTGACTTTCACCAGTTGCATTTACAGGACTGTTAATAATTGATAAACCATCTTTTTAGTTGCAAATCAAGCATATATGTGCAGAGCCAGTGAGGCACAACAGACACAGAACCCCACAATAATGTTTTTAGTTACTTGTTAGAGTTAAAAAAACCAAACCCAGCCACCCACCCACATTATCGTATTACTGTGAAGCTAAATCCTCCAGTCCTCACACTCAGGCAAAGCTACCATTGAAGTTAATAGGAGTTTACTTGAGTAATAATTGCAGGATTGGCACATTATTATGGTCCAAAACTTTCATAATGGAAGGTAACATTTTTTCCATTTTGTATAAAATCACAATATGGATCTGATCAGAATATGTAATAAAAATGTTTCAGGAAATCAAATGATACACAACCCTCTCCACCCCAAGATTTCATGAAAACTTAGAAGACTTTTCAGAGTTTCTTGAGACGACCTGTAAAGAGCAAATGTGACTCCATCCAAGGAGGAATGTTGTCTTCCATGAAAAATGGTATGTAAAGTAAGTAATGTTGCAAATAATTGCCCTCTCTCTACCTAACTAGAACCAGTACAAAAGTACAAAAAGTACAAAAAGTCTCATACTAAGGATTGTTCTTTCAAAGAGCCAATTTCTATACAGTACACAGTATATTAAAGTGACTCTATCGACTTAAGAGAGACAAGGTGGGTGAAATAATATTTTTTATTGGACCAACTTCTGTTGGTGAGAGAAGGAAGCTGTGGAGCCACACAGAGCTCTTCTTAAGTGACTTGCACCTTTTTAACTGAAAGCAGAATCTTTCCTAACACAAATGTCTTCCTAAAATTTAAATATACTCTTGCTTCCTTTAGATTCAGATTTACCTTTTCTTTCTTTTTTTTTCATTTTAATGGTCATTCTACATTTTCATTCACCAGATGTTTCTCCTTGCCATGTACATTATCACTAGGTTGTGCTACTCTGAAATTGAGGAAATCATCATTACAATTATCCATTCTCCCTACCATCTAATTCACTCTCTGCATTATAGGCTGCTTATTGGTTGGCCAAGTGAAGTGAGATATTCTACTCAACTCAACAACATTTCTCTATCAGTCTGTAATATCATAACTTGTGATCACTGCATTTGGTCAATTCCAAAATTTCAGGGACTATCCTAGGCACCAATGTGCAGAATCCTACTGATTTTGGTGAAAATCAGAAGAGAGAAATGGAGAGAAACACAGTGGCTTTGGCATGTGCTTAGCAGACCCAGCAGCTTCAACCACCTCTGTAGTTGTATATAGTCCAAAGAATTGGCTGATGGCAGCCATTGAAACCTCCCAACACAACAATACCCCACATCTCAGCTCTACCCTTCCTCCAAATAAAGTTTTAAAATATTGACACCATGAATGACTTCTCTCCCAGAAAGAAAAGAAATAAGAATGTGGGGAAGGGGAAAAGAGGGTATATTGTGGTGCACATGGAGCCCCTGGCATGGGTGGGTGGGGGGTGTACACAGACCCCCCCCCTTGGCATATGGCAGCAGGGAGAATGAGGACAAGTTTTTATAATCGAAAAGACTTCAGCATGGTGCACATGCTGCCATCATGTTATTCTTTTATTCACTCTAACTTACTTGGGGCATCCAGATACCAGAAGCAGGAATGTCAGGCAGAGCCACATTGTCTCCAGAACAGCAATGATTATCCATTCTGGCCAGTACAGGACAATATCTCTGGCTGGAGCCCACCAGTAACCAATCTAAAAAAAGCAGAAAATAAAGGCTGTTAAAGAAATACTGTGAGACAAGTATAGCTGGGCACTTTAGGAAGCTTCACGTAGACATCAATATTTAAAGCTCTTTTTTCTTTTGTGCGATTCAGCAGGAAATACTGTGTTTTAACCAGAGTACAGTCTGTGAAAGAGGCAATTACAATCTGTTATCCACATCCTCTCTCTTTCACTTAAGGGACTTTTTTTTTCAGAACTAAAAGCAACACAAAACTGTTTGCTTTATTATTTAATCTTGTGGAAAGCAAAAGCAGCTTGTCAGTACCTTGTCTAACTCCCATATCACTGTTCCAGTTAGGGGTGATGGGGTAAGGGGTTGGCTATGTGTTTTGGGGAAATTTCAGACACACACTGCACTTATTTATTGTCAGTTCAAAGTTTCTTAAATGAATCTGAATCTTTTGAAGTTTGAGCTCAGTTCATTACCAAGTTACCTCCGGGGGACTGCCAGGGAGTTTTGAGTGACACCATCAAATTGTAGAAAAGCCTGATATTCTTAGTAAGAAGGGCAGAAGATCTTTAACAAAACTCTCAAAGCCCCAGGCCAAGGTAAATTGTGTTACAATGCAGTAAACAAACAGTAATGCAAACCACAGGGAAGTATACAGCAAGGACAGCTATATCGCATGGCTGGGAGGTTAGAAGCAAGAGTCAAGGAACAGACGGTTTCAGTGGAGTATTACTTTGGCTTATAACCCTCCACAAAGAGCTCATTAATCCAGTAGCAAGTATAGATAAACAGCATGGTCCAGTGATTAGAACACTGGAGTAGCAGCCATGAGATCTGGGATCTCTTCCCAGCTCTGCCACCAGCCTCCTGTGTGATATTGGGCAAATCATTTCACCTCTCCATGCCTCTGTTTCCCTTCCCACCCTTTGTTTGTCCTTTCTACTTAGAGCATTAAGTCTCTGGCAGAGGGATTGTCTCTCACTATGAATCTGTAGAGTGCCTTGGCTAATGGAGCCCCATCTCAACTGGTACCTACAGTGGTGACAAATAGTGATAGCACCAGAAGTATGGTGAAGAGCAGCCTGTAAAGGAGAGAAGAGTGGGCAAGGGGCCATGGCATCAACACATTGTAGCAGTATGGTTGAGCAGCAGCAAGTAGCCACAATGGACCAGAGAAGCAGCTGATAGGGTAAGACAGGAACATCTAAGTAAACATGTACATTATTTTAAATATCTTCACTGGTGGTTTTGAGCTCTCATGCAAATATATATTTAGATAATTATTAAAAACATTGACTCAGCACTCGTAAGAGGTTCTATAGAGTCACTATGGTCTGCTGCATATTATATATTGAGATTTTTTTTAAAAAGTGTATCATTAATAGACCATTACAGAAATGAAAAGGCTGTTATGGTCTAGCCTATAAATATGCATTTATACTACATTTAAAATAGAGTCACAGAAACCAAAGATGGAAAAGATTTATGAGGTCATCAGTTCATATGCCTGCCAATGCAAAACTATTTTTTTCCAGTTTAGTTTTAAACACTTTGGAAAATGGAAACTCTATCCCTTTCCTTGGCAGGCTATTCCACAGGCTAACACATCCCACAATCAGGACGTTTCTCCTAGTATTAATCCTCAATTTCCCCTTCCTCAATTTTATCTCATTACTCTTATTTACAGCCTCTTGTACCAAGCACAATAATTCCTATTCCTCCTGTTATTAACACTCCCTAAATATTTGTACAGTAACCTTCCTTAGTTATAGCCATCACATAGGCCAAGTATACACAATTACCTCTCAATCCTTCCTCATAATTCAATCCCTTCAGCCATCCAGTCATTCTCTCCCCTCCCACCCCCCACCCCCACTTTAATCATATCTCTTGGAAATGAGGGATCCAAAATTGAACTCACTAATACAGTCTCTCCTTTGTCAGAGCCACTTAGCTCTATATTGCCCCATGACACCTCTGTGGATGCAGACCAAAATGGTACTGACCCTTTTTCTGTCATATTACATTGTAAACTCATGTCTAATTTGTCCACCACCACCATTAGGTCTCTTTTAGTATTGCTAATCCCTATGCTCCTCACTCCCCTCTCTTCCCCCCCCCCCCTCGAAGTGTGTGTCTGTTACAAATTATTTCTCCCCAGATGTATTCGGTTGCAATGTCCCAGGTTTTTCCTCTGTCCAGATATCTAATTTCTCTAGGTCACTCTGTAAGTGCTCTGTAAGGTCACTGTATCCACGCTGGTGGTTGTCAACAATTTCTAGTTTCCAATAAGGAAATGCAGAAAAACAGTACATGTTCATTGCCACATCAAATGCTCATTCATTTAACCTCAACTCATACAGACATTGAGGGGGATAAAAATAAAACATGGGAGGAAAGAAGATCCTCTTATCTCCAGGGGGAGGAGCGGGAGAAAAGATAGGGCTCATATCTAAAAACCCTGAAAAAACAGTGTTTGTTAATGAGAACAATAATCTACTGCAACCATAACAGCAGCTACATCAATGAACACCCTTCTAGGCCCTGATCCTGCACCATAGGAGTCAATAGGAGCAGGATCAAGTCCCCACCGAACCAAGAGGAGAACTGTATTTGTAGCCACCACTGCCATACTGCCTCTGTGATAGTAGCATTAGTGCCAGATGAGAGGCTGGAGAGAGGGAAAACAGGAGATGGAGCAGTTTGCTTATTCTTACCTTTGTAACTGGACTAAAATCATGAGAGGGAGAGAGGAGGTTTCCTCATATTCTAGACTAAAAATAGATAGGGAGCATTTATTACAGCTACAACTAGAAGGGACGTATTTCTAAGGGTAGGCACGTTATTACAGCTCACCTGATATTTCTGGATATCCTTTATACTGAAGCAGGTCTGCATCAAAGCCACAATGAAGCTGGTGAACCCAAGTCCCTGCAAAACTCCTGGGATCCTTGCTCAGCTCCATGATACTGTGGGGAGAGAGATGAACATGCAAAGTGACATTAGCACCAAAATGTAGTAGATTGCAATTATGTGCCATCTGTGCAAAGCCAAAAAGGTGAGTAAGGTACACCCAACTACCCATTAAAATAGCTGCAGAGTGGCAGATAGAGAATGTCATCATATATTACTACCATTAGTTAACACTAAAGATTTGGGAGCTACACAGGAGCCAGTTTAATCCATTAGGATGCACCCATTGAAAAAAAATGCTTAGAATTTTTTCTACAGCATGAAGTCCAAAAGCCTTGGCCCTGTCTACACTACCACTTATGACGGCAAAACTTATGTCGCTCAGAGGTGTAAAAATAAACACACCCCGAGCAGCATAAGTTACACCGACCTAAGTAATAGTGTGCACATGGCTATGTTGGTGGGAGAACTTCTCCCGTTGACATAGCTACTTGCTGGGGGTAATTTAATTATGTCAGTGGGAGAGCTCTCCCCCATTGTCATAGAGCGGCTACACAAGAGATCTTACAGTGGCGCAGCTGCATCAGTACAGTGTTGACATAACCTAAAGCCGAACATGCATTTAACTTGCAGTACTGACCTGCCTTGAAGTCTACATGGTCAATACGATAGCTCATGGTGCAATAATTAATCAATAGCATTAAGGAGGAATTACCAAAATGATACAGAAGATCCAATGTTGTTAAAATATTTGGATGTGGATTAGACAGCTAAGAAGATTGGTAATGTGACACACAGCCTTTTACCTGGATTCTCAGTTCATATCAAGCCCAAATTTGTAATATGACCAAATGTCACCATCTATGTTGCCCAGCAGCTTGTGAGAAACAAGTTTATGTTCTCTATTTCCTAGAGGACAGGTAACTGCATCACAAATGGTTCTAATAGGCTTGTTTATTTGCAGTCTCAGCAGGTGAAGGATGGAATGGGCATGGAGAATGATCTCTCTTCTCCAACTTAAAGATATTCTCCCATGGTAGGGTTGTGGCACTTTGGTGGAACAGTGTGGGGGGAAGCTTATGGTGGAAAACCACCTTTTCTGTCAATCTAACGTTTTCCCCAGGCATTAAAATTTCCTCCACATTTTCCCCAAAACATTAATGAAACAGTTAATTTATTACAAGTATGTATTTGAAATACATAAAATAAACCCTGAGAAACTATGAATCTTTATTTTGAGATAGACTGACAACTCTATTCTAGGGCTTCAGAGGGATGAGCTCTACTTTTTGTAGCAGCCCTTCACTTGCTACAGAATATACTGAAAGTTGCTGTGATCCTACTCCAGCGTAAGGGTGTGAAAATACACTCTCCGGTCAAACTAATCCCATGTTAGAAAATATAGAAAGACACTTTTCCTAGAAAAAATATAAAGGTAATACTGCAATAATAACTATTATTATTATTTGTATTGTGGTAGTTCCTAGAGCCCATTGTGCTAGGCACTCTATCTACACACATAGAGAGAGATTCTCTGCCTCAGAGAGCAGAGTGTAAATCTCTATTTAGATTTTAAATTTAGAGATCAACAAAAAACCTGTGGTAGTCTGGGGGGGGGGGGGGGGGGGAAACTCGCCTGATTCAACATGAAAACAAAACCAAAAACCAACAATACTTAAAAAAGCCACGTTAGACCTCACGGATTCTGAATAGGTTTCCTACCACTAGAGAGGGGAAGACAGTGCTAGTTAAGTGTCCTGATCTTGCCTTGTTGCCCAGCACCCACATACTTCCCTTCCTCCCTGGCACAGTGTTTCCTAGAAACCGCCTCCAAAACCTGGAAATTAGTCCATTCCTTGATAATAGCCATCTGGGTACTTGTCAGTTTCTTAACAGCCAACACATGCCTACTCTCTCCCCTGATGAGACCCAGGACTTTAAAGTGCACAGGTTATGAAGACAAAGAATGTGAGGATTAATCAGCAGGGTTCGTACTCTTAAGAATTGGGCTCCATCCAACCTATATTGTCCATTTACAGTGGAAGTATTCCCTTCAGTACATTACTGCCATTTATTCTTAATGTACTCTTCAGCTTTTGTTGTGCAAGCATAAAGGGGGCAAAGTCTTGAAAAGGATGCTTTTTAAGAGCATTCTGCTTTCTAGTGTTCACTACAGAGAGGAACCTGGCAGTTCAGACTAACAATGACAAGAGGATAGAGACTGAAAGTGTGGTGGGCTCTCAGGGCCTTAGGCAATGAATCATGTAGTCGTCTGGTTGCTATCAAGAAATCTTACCCTGGAATCAATTAGAAAATCTCTCATATTCATTTTTTGCTTGTTTTTCTAAAATATATAGTTTCGGCTTTTAATGCCATGAGCCCATCTTTTGCAGTGAGAAAATCATCACTCATTCCCCTCCAGACTTGATTTGGAACAAACATTTCATAAAGCTATTTTCTTTCTACTAATGTTATTCCTGTACAAAGATCTAGAAAACGCTGTGTCAAGCCTATCATTGTTTGGAAAGCCAAATCATCATGAAAAATTCAGTTTTCCCCTTAAAAAAAGAAAGAAAAAAAAAAGCATACTGGAAGCTCCATTTCACATTTTGGAGACCATCATTTACCTTGGCCTGCTAAACCCAGGGTTGTGAGTTCAATCTTTGAGGGGGCCACTTAGGGATCTGGGACAAAATCAGTACTTGCTCCTGCTAGTGAAGGCAGGGGGCTGGACTCGATGACCTTTCAAGATCCCTTCCAGTTCTAGGAGATAAAATAAATTAATGGAGATATCCTATTTATTTATTTAAGCAGGTCTATTTTTAAACATAGGTGCCTGTGAGAAGTAGGTGCCTTTTCCAAATCTGCTTTCAAGTAGAGTCTACACACTTCCATCCATCCTGTAGTTTGGGTTAATTAACACAAAAAAATAATAAGAGAAGAAAGTTCAGCTCAAACCATCTCCCCAAGGTTTGGCTGCCCTTAGGGTTCCTTTCTCCAGACTGGTCAGTCCACACCCTAGCTCGAAGCATCCTAGCAGAATAAAACAGCCACGTCTTAATGAATCATCAGAACCAAGTTAACATTCCGTAGCCGAATGAATGCTTGCTGCCAGAATAGGATGTTTCAGGGGTGTATCCATTTGTTACAGAATCTCATTAGAAGATCAAAATTCTGTCAATACTAGCAAGGCTGATGATTCCAAATGAAGGTTGGCCTTGTCATGTCCCAGGTTACTGGGAGTCTAAGGCCTGGTCTACACTAGGAAATTAGGTTGGTATAATTACGTTGTGACGGGTTCGGTCACAGAGACCCCCTTGGGACTGTCACCTGATGTGCTAAAATTACCTTTGAGTCTGTTTTCCCTGCCAGCTTGGGACTCCAGAACCTGCCTTGTTGAGCCAGACACACTAGCCTGCTGTAACACAGATCCAGGTCTGGTTCATGCCCCCAAAGCTGCAGACTTTAACCAAAAACTGCTCAGCAGGTCACCTATCTCCAGCACGCAGACACCCAGTTCCCAATGGGATCCAAACCGCAAATAAATCTGTTTTACTTTGTATAAAGCTTATACAGAGTAAACTCATAAATTGTCCGCCCTCTATAACACTGATAGAGCGATATGTACAGCTGTTTGCTCCCTCAGGTATTAATCACTTACTCTGGGTTAATTAATAAACAAAAGTGATTAAGTATAAAAAGTAGGATTTAAGTGGTTTCAAGTAATAACAGACAGAACAAAGTAAGTCACCAAGCAAAATAAAACAAAACACACAACTCTAAGCCGAATACATTAAGAAACTGATACAGGTAATCAGGGCTGGCTCCAGGGTTTTGGTTGCCCCAAGCAGCCAAAAAAAAAAAAAAAAAAAAAAAAAAAGCCATGATCACGATCTGCGGCGGCAATTCGGCGGGAGATCCTTCGCTCTGAGGTGGAGTGAGGGGCCATCTGCCGAATTGCCGCCGAATATCTGGAGCGGCTGCCCCAAGCACCTGCTTGACAAGCTGGTGCCTGGAGCCAGCCCTGCAGGTAATAGCTCACCCTCAGAGATGTTTCAATAGACTTCTTTCACAGACTAGACTCCTCCTTAGTCTGGGCCCAATCCTTTCCCCTGGTACAGTCCTTGTTAGTTCCAGCTCAGGTAGTAACTAGGGGATTTCTCATGACTGGCAGCCTCCTTTGTCCTCTTCCACCCTCTTTTATAGCTTTGGCACAAGGCGGGAATCTTTTGTCTCTCTCTCTGGGTCCCCACCCCTCCTTCTAAATGGAAAAGCACCAGGTTTAAGATGGTTTCCAGTATCCCGTGACATGGTCACATGTCCTGTGAGACCTCATTTTTCATTCTTCCAGGGCTGGCCCACACGTACCCCGGGAGGTTTGCAAGTAAACAGAGCCATTTACAACCAATTGTCCTACCAATGGGAGCCATCAAGATTCTAAACCATCATCAATGGCCCACACTTTGCATAATTACAATAGTACCTCCGAGCTATACTTTATATTTCTAGCTTCAGATACAATGATACATACATACAAATAGGATGAACACACTCAGTAGATTATAAGCTTTGTAATGATACCTGTGGTAGTCTACACCGCCCCTCATTGCACAAACAGGGGGTAGAGGGTGGAAGCGCACCATCTACAAGTCCTCTCCCTGGCTTTCCAGATGTCCGGGTCAGGATCTAAAGTCCAAAACACAGGTGATGGTGCCTAGGATTGTGGCAGCGCAGCCTATTGGATGGTGTTCAATAGAGCCCCCCTTGGGATACAGGTCAGCATGGCCTAGCGGCCAGAGTTCAATAGAGCCACCCTTGGGGTACAGGGCAGCCAGAGGCCAATGTGGGGGATGCCCACCAATGGGTTTGGCAGCCCCGATAGGGGGGCCTGGGCCCACCTGACTCCATCGGGCCCTGACCCAGGGCCCAAACATTGGTGGAGCAATTTGCCACTGACTCAGTGCGGGGGTCCTACCGAAACACGCCGAGGTTTCCTGGGCGGAAGGTACCACTCCGTCACCCTCCCTGGGTCACTTCCTACCAGTATCTGCATTGAGGTCTCCCATAAGGCTTTGGATTCTCTGTGGTCTGATGGGCCGGTCGCTTCCTGTGGCTCCTCCTGTCGCCAGAGTTCAGGCAGGCCCAGGGAGCTCTGGTTCCCGGCACAGAGAGGGGCTGTGGCTGGTCCTCCGCAGGAGCTTCCCCGACATGTCCTTCCCCTGTAGCCTCCAGCCCAGAATGAGCTCTCTTTATACTTCCTCCCTTTATACTGCTAGAGCATCCGGAGCATGCCCAGTCCTGCCTGGGAGGCGGGACTTCCGCTGTCAATAATATGGGTTTAACCCTGTCTGGGTGAGTACGGGGTAAGTAGACCCCGTCACAATACCTTACAAGAGACCTTTTGCATAAAGCATATTCCAGTTGCATTATATTCACACTCATTAGCATACTTCCATAAAACATATGGAGTGCAACGTCACACACATTGCTCATGGGTAAGAGAAATCCCTATCCCTGAGCCACTCAGTTGAACTGACCTAATACCTGATGTAGACAGCACTAGATCAACAGGAGAATGCTCTGTTGATCTAGCTACTGCTTCTCAGGGAGGTGAAATACTTATGCCCATGGGAGAATTTCTCCCATCAGTATAGTGTCTTCACTAATGTGCTACAGCGGTGCTGCTGCAGCATTTTAAGAGCAGATGAGCCTTATCCACCAAATGGACATTCAGGAAAATCAATCCAAATTAATTAAAGATGTGAATTAGAAGTGGAGTTGTTAAACTGCATTAAATCCCTGTGTGAACACTCTCATTCTGAAAGGCCACTTTAATTCTGAATGAGGGTGTTCACACAGGGATTAAATGTGATTAACTAATCCACTTCAAATTCACATCTTTAGTTAATTTGGATCAATTTACCTTTATGACCCTGTGGCGACAAGACCTATTTTAAATTAGTGATCAAGCAGATTTACTCAAGGCATTCATCAGTCACCCTCCTGACGCTAGCTGATATGCCCTGTCCCAGCATGCCTGATTTCTCATGTAAAACAAAGGATGGATTCTTTAGAGAATCTGTTTCTTTAGCAGGTATTCCAAATTCCTGGCCAAGAATATGGACAGTGTGCTAATAGGATATTATAGCAATTGGTCAGGGGCAATATAGGGATGCTTACACAGCCTAAAGAGCAACAGAGGGTCCTGTGGCACCTTTGAGACTAACAGAAGTACTGGGAGCATAAGCTTTCGTGGGTAAGAACCTCACTTCTTCAGATGCAAGAAGTAAGGTTCTTACCCACGAAAGCTTATGCTCCCAGTACTTCTGTTAGTCTCAAAGGTGCCACAGGACCCTCTGTTGCTTTTTACAGATTCAGACTAACACGGCTACCCCTCTGATACACAGCCTAAGTCTTTGTGGCTTATTGCTAAAATGTACAAAAGTTTCATCTTTCAGTTCTGTCAGTAACTTAATCTTGGTAAGCACAAATATTCACTCATTTTTAAAAATAGAGTAAAAATAAATAAATGGATTCTTTGGAATGAGCACTAAAAGCAATACAATCAGCAAGTTCAGCTAAGAAAGCCCACTGTCTGATACCTATATTATTTGAAATAGGAATGACAATGCATCTTGCAAATCACAGTATAACATTACCAACTTTCCATCACATTACAAAATTTATGTTAGATTGAGTTGGGATTTTATTACATTAGTATTTGGTTTTTGATAATATGATACATAGCAGAGCCCCTCTCTCACTACTCTAGGGAACATGTGCAGTAGGAAGATACTGAAAGCCAGGCATGCCATTTCTAGCACATCAAGCTCATTTTTAACCGAATTCAGGAGCCCAAGAGGATTGCATACAGTAAGCCTCACATTATACCAACAGTCAGTCATTCAACCCTACGAGATTGAAAGTCAGTCATTTTTCTTGTATATTTTCTTTTCCATTTGACATATCTTCAGCCATCAGATCTTTTCAGTTTCATTCATTTTTATAGATTTCGTTTTCATTTTGGATACATCTGCACTAAAATACTTGAACTTTAGGTAATTACACCAGTGGGATAGCACTAGAAATAACAGTACACCTAAGCCAGGGGCTTGGACACCTAGTTGTAGAATAAAGCATTTGGAGTGACCAAGTTCACCTGAACCTAAGTTTCCTCTTCTTCCCAAATGCCCACACATCACCACCTTCTGGCCCACTTCCAGAAAGCTCATAGGAAAGCATTCCCTAAGACCTGCTAACAACTGAGATAGCAGATTTCTGCCAAAGGAGTTGATTGCTGGGAAAACAGAGTGCATATGAGCTCTACAGTGCATGTGGCACTACTTGTACAAATAAGTGGCTTCCAGGAAACGTGGCCCGTGTGTGATAGGATGCACAAAGTAGACTAGACAGGCTACTTCAACACTGTAGGAGAAGTATTTGCACTGTTGAGCTACTGAACCAGTGATACCATCTACGCTAGCACTGTACCAGCGGAGAACGGCATAGTGCAGGCGTAGCCAAACTGCGGCACATAAGATGCATGAGTCTCTTTTACAGTTGAAGTGCAGCTTGTGGAGCCCCTCACCGCCCCCCGTCCCCTATTCTCCACCTGCCAGACTGGGGAGAGGGGTGAGAGCTCGGGGCTTCTGCCTCACGGTGGAGTGGTGCGGCTAGGAGCTTCTGCCCTGTGAGGAAGAGGGTCTCGGGGCTTTAGCCCCACAGGGAGGCATCGAGGCAGAAGCCTGTGCCCTGGCAGGCACCACCTTGGGGGGCAGGTTGTGTATGTCTTGTAGCTTTTGAACTTCTGAAGATTATCGTATGCACCTCAGAGGGTCAGTAAGTTTGGCCACCCCTGGCATAGTGCCTAGTCTTCCTCAACGGAAGTCCAATCCAGATAGAAGTTGGAGTGTCATTGTACCATGGGAAGCATTTTTAGGTGTAGAGGTGACACATATTACAGACATGTTAAGTTGATAGTATACCAAATTTACAAATGGTGGGTAGCATACCAAATTTTTCCAGTGCAGCCAAGGCCTACGAATTAGTATAAGGCCCAGCTAATATATATAGCTAAAATTAGTATCAGATCATGGGGGGGGGGAATATCTCGTGATTTTAAGTCTTAGGAGAACAGTCAGCCTGCTTGATTGATGAGGCTGGCTTCTGTATTTCCTTCCTCATTTTCTGAAAGGTATTCTTGTCTCTCCATTCCAGTAGTTAAAAACTTTTGAATTAACAGGCAAGAAAATAGACATGTTCTGCTTACTAATGTTTATTGGTAATATTTTGTTTTAAGTGTCAGGAAATTGCACTGAAACACAAGTAGTAAAATGTACTGTACTGAGTATTTATATAATCACGTGCTCTATTTTCTGGTAGCTGCTATATATAATTTTCAACATGCAAAAAGAATGGAACACACATGGTATTTTAGTCTTTGCAATTGGCCCCATTCAGCAAAATATAAGTTGGGCTTCTGCCAAAGGCCATAAGCAGCTGTGGTTAAAACAGATGCCTTGTTACAGAAGCTACATAAAATGGGGGCTAATTCTGCCCCATAGAGATTGTTTTCCACACAATGAAATCAACTTTATCACACATCAGAAGGCCTAGGGTAAGATTCACCTAAACATAAGTTACCACAAAATATCAGTGGCCTGCTGTACAGACAGAAGCAAGCACTAGCTAACAGGTTATACATTACCGGCATACATGTCACAAGGACTTACCTTAGTAGTTACAAATCCACTGGATATGAAGTATCTGCCCATTACTTTGAAATTCCACCTGCCTATACTGTAGCATTTCAAACACGGGATTCAAGGAACCTGGGATGAGCCAAGCAGGACAAGAGGGGAGGGGAGAGGAAAGCCTTGCTTTGGTTAGCTCCTCTCTTTCTCACTTCCTTGTAGAGTCCTCTTGCCACAATAGTTTATTTATGTTCCCTGGCTGCAATCAATCTAACTGCTAATTAAGCCCTTTGTAACCTTATTCTGAACTAATTAGGGTTTTCTGAACTTGCCTGTATATCAGCTACTTTTTCACTAACTCAAGAGAGTATCCCTTCCTTCACTGGCCATATGCCCAGGTCTTAATGTCCCATTGCTGCCACGCTCAGCAGTAATGCTGCTCTTTTGTCTCTGACATACAGAGGATGGATCTCAAGAGACTCAAAAAATGCAAAATATCCCTCCGTTGGGCTTTCAGTTTATTGTGCCATTAGGTTTGCTTGTCAGATGTTGCCCTTAAACTTTTCTGCACCTCTATACAGATCACCCTGAACTCTCACCAAAAGGAAAATTCTAACACTTTGCACAACAGGTGGGGCCTCATGCCTGTCAGGTTCTATTAAAATCTGTCTAGTCTCCTAACCTACTGTAGTCACCAAGCAGCAAAAGAGAAGTCTGGGATTTACTGTGATTTTCCCAGATGAAAAGTGGAGGCTAAGAAATCCTGCACCTGTCTCACGAATGATGAGAACTCCAAGTCCTGTAATGCACTCAGGAGAGTTCATTAGAACCACAGAAGTTACGAAAAGAAAAACATGTATTAGTGAAGCTCATATAATCCATCTCCATGCCAATATGAGGAGTTCTCTACCAGTTTTTTTCTTGTCTAGTCAAGTGACTCAGCAATGATGCTCCAACACCTTCTCTTGAAAGTTCATCCCAACACCTCTCCCACTTAGAGCATTTAAACTCACCTTTTAATTTCCGCATGGGATTCCTAAGGATATCGTATAAAACATTTTTAACAATCTCTTCACAATGATGTTAGCAATAATTCCTGGTGACACGTCAAAACTGAAGTGACCACAATACATTGAACATTCCATTAGAGATGGTTTAAATTTAAAAGAGAATCAATTTGTAAGACTAAATACTGTTGAGTATGTCCTAATAATTTCAGTATCCAGTTAGCAAACAGATGCTCTCAATTCATCATTCAAATTTTGCCATATAGCAATATAATTTTTTTTAATCTATGAAAAAATGCACAAAGTAAGTTCATGGAAGGGGAATAAATATATGGTGAAGATTAAATCAATAGCGTTATGTGGGTAGAGCAGCAATTTCTTTTCCAACCTTCAGTGCAGATTTCCTTTGCAATGGGACTTCCTGGCAAACATCGATGGTATTAGAACTCCTGACTCTGGGAATCAGAACAACACGAAGGGTCCATGTATACTGCACACGAAGCCCAAGCTCTGACTCCAATTTGAGCCCAAGCCCCCCTTCCATCCCACACAGACCAGTCTGACTCAGGTCAGCAAGTCCTAGGACCCTGAGAGGAGGATGGGTCAGAGTCCTGAGTCCCACTGTGATTCGGGTTTAAGCCCTAACATTTTGCAGTGTGGACATAGCTCAAGCTGTAGACCAGAGTCAGAAGATCTGCATAGTGCAGTATGGACGTGTTCGCATGGCTGTGAGACCTGGGTTCAGCAATTGTAAACCCAGGTTTACAATGCAGTGTGGGCACATTATAAACACCAAGTCCACAAGCCCAGGTCCCATAGACCTGATTTTACAATGCTGTGTAGACATACCCTAAGGGGGGGATTTTTAAAGGCATAGAACAATGGCTCTCAACCTTTTCAGTCTACTGTACCCCTTTCAGGAGTTTGATGTGTCTTGTGTATCCCCAAGTTTCATCCCACTTAAAAACTACTTGCTTACAAAATCAGACATAAAAATACAAGTGTCACAGCACACTATTACTGACAAATGGCTTACTTTCTCATTTTTATCATATAATTATAAAATAAATCTATTGAATATAAATATTGTACTTACATTTCAGTGTATTGTATATAGATCAGTATAAAGAAGCCATTGTCTGTATGAAATTTTAGTTTGTACTGACTTTACTAGTGCTTTTTATTAGCCTGTTGTAAAACTAGGCAAATATCTAGATGAGTTGATGTGCCCCCTGGAAGACCTCTGAGTAAACCCCAAGGTACGTATACCCCTGGTTGAGAACCACAGGCATAGAGAGCAATGAGTCATCTAACAACCAGTGAAAGTTAATGTGAGTTGGGCACATCAGCACCATTTGTGACTTTGAAAATCTTCCCTTAATCCCAGACTTTTGGATTAAAAAAAAATAATCAATTTTCATTTCCAGTAGGAACGAATGATGAAAATGCTTCCCAAGCTCTGAAGTACCATCACATATAGAATGACAGCTCTAACAAATAACCATCCCTGAATGGATGTACATATGGTATGTGTGTATGTTATAAACATTTATACTCACAAGGGTGCCTCTCCCTTCCCCTGCACCTAAAGCAACTTTATTTCCACTGTTTAAAAAATTTGCACGTAAACATGATACAAGTTTGCATTCATTAAATGTTTACACAGAATTATACGCTCAATAAAAGAAATAGGTTTCATTCAAAATCCACTACTATATCCTCTATGTTACAACTCTGCTATGAGAAAAAGAGATACACATTGCAGCCCAAATCCTCCACTGGCATAAATCAGCATAGCTCCACTGAAATCACTGAACTATATTAAAAGTCTCATTACAAAACTCAGAGAACCAAATAGAATGTCTAAAGAAAGCAAGTTACGTCCATTCAGTTAAGGATTGATTTACATGAACTGTACTTTTGCCTGACCTAAAAAGTTTCCCTGCAAACCAAGATTTCTCTTTAGTACTGATTCAGTTCACGACAGGATCTCCAAGAGCTTTAGAAACAAATTAACCCTCACAACAGTCCTTCATAGCACAGTGTGTAAAAATTAGAGCTGATCTAAAATATTTGAAAATGTAGAATTCTAACAAAAGTTTTTGATAAAAAAATTCTTCTTAATTTTTATCAGATATTATAATCACCACCACCACCACAATTTGATGGCATTTTTCATTTGAGGTTCTCACAGTGCTTTAGGGTGACCAGACATCCCGATAAAATCAGGACCGTCCTGATATTTTGGTGTCTGTCCTGCGTCCCGACCGATCTTTGGTCCCACAATTTGTCCCGATATTCACCGGCAGCACTGGTTTTTTTGTTTTTTGGGTTTTTTTGTGCTTTGTGAAGGTTTCAAATATCAGGTGCAGTGAATGAAGAACAGGGAAGTTAAATGACTTTCCCAAGTCCATACAGCAAGTCAGTGGGGACAGAATACAAGAGTCCTTTCTGACTGCCTGTTGCTTCTTTTAGCTATTGGATACATCATCTCCCTAACAGTGAACAGAATGGTAGAAATGCCAACAACAGACACTGCAGCACTCCACTTTGATCAATTTTTAAAAATTAATTGGGCCTAAGACTAAGAGGGGCTGAGAGTTAAGAGAACAGTTTTTCACATGTGAAGGTCTGTTTAAAAATGCCTTACTTTGGTGAACCCAGTCAGTGCATTTGTGGCTGCCTGCCCATGTTATAAAATCACCACTCAGGTGGTTCTCTTCAGCAGAGGCCCAGCACAGGAACAGCAGTAGTGCTCTAAGACAGGATTGAGTGGCATTACGGGTGTTGAATACAGAAACTTGGACAGAGCGTGTCCAGAGCCAGTGCTATTGGGTCCTGTTGTGATAATTGGGCCTACAAATTTACCCTGATTATGAGCTCAACTGTGAAAGGTTAGGGTACATCTACACTGCAATAAAAGACCCGTGGCATAGCCGCAGATGGCCTGGGTCATCTGACTTCGTCTCACAGGGCTTGGGCTGCAGGGCTATAAAATTGCAATGTAGACATTTTGGCTCACGCAGGAGCCCAAGCTTCGAGATCCCGAACTTCCGCCTCAGTCCAAATGTCTACACTGCCCAGCTGGCCTGGGCTCTAAGACTCAGTGCTATGGGGTTTTTAATCACACTAAAGGTATGTCTACAGGGCAAGTTCATAAGATGTCACAGGTTTCAGAGTGGTAGCCGTGATAGTCTGTATCAGCAAAAACAATAACCTATAACAAGTGCTGATGTGAAAAGGTATGAAATGGAGACAAAGGCCTACTGATAGAATTCAAGGACAGTGTTAAGATATTTGGTAAACTGCAAAATGTGGGATTGGAAATTAATGAACCAAAATTGGAGTGTTAGATATTAAGCCTAATTAGTGGACAAAATAATGAGGGAATAGGCTATTCCACTCTATACACTCTTTTGAAGTCCTTAAAGGAAGAGACTTTGGTGAGAAAAATTGGCTATTGGAGCAAGCTTCACCATCATGACTGCCACCCCCACCATATTCTGTGACCCCAGGCCTTTGTCATCCTGATCCTGAGCGATATCCTGACCAGACCAGGCCAGACAGAGTGAACCAGATGACATCACCACCTCTACTAGCTACAGTTGAATCCCAAACAGCACCTGGGATGAAATGGGATCGGGCTTTAACAACAATAGTAACATCATCTTCAAGCCCTTCTCAACTAACATCTTTTCTTTTCAGATATTCAGGAAACTATTGTTATCTTTGATACCATCTAGGAGACTGACAAACTAAGGGGGTTTTCCTTTTAAAAACTCTTTCCAGGTAAAGGGAAAGGGAACCAGCTATATTGTTAAAATGAAAGCCATATTTAATACTTTACATTGCAAATGCTTTGACTGTTTTTCTTCTTTTTATCTTTAATAAAAGGTTAAAAGGATTTTTAATGGTGTGCTTGCTATGGCACTAAGCAGGCTGGGGGCTCTGTATACCAAACCCCAAACCTTGTTTAATGTTGGACAGTGACTGGGTTATGATAACACCTTTGGCCCATGTATTCCACCTAAAGTAATACAATTGCCCTCATCTTGGTGACTGCTAAAATTTGTAAGGGTGGGATTTTTATAAGTGCCTAGGGTGATTTAGGAGCACTAGTCTTATTGATTTTCAATGGGCGTTGTGCTCCTAAATTTTATATTCATACTCCCTTGGATTGCTTTTATTTCCCACCATGCTAGGTTATTTGGATCAGCAGCATTCAAGAATTTGAAATATGTGATATACATTAATATTGTATATATTTGAATTGTCCTTCTAGTGGAAGTACAGATTATAATGTCATCTATAAAGTAGGTATTTGACTTGACAGCACTGTTGAACTTTGAAAGCGCAATGATCAGCATGATTACTTCAAACAAAACTTAGAAAGCTTGCTTTCAGAAAGACCTAATTTTGAAAGACTCAGCCTCTAATTTTGCACATACGCAAACATTTGGAGAACCACATGGCAGTGCACATGAAACTACATTTGACTGTATGAAAACAGACAGCAACAAGAGTGAATACAAAATTACTTGATACTTTTTGAAGAACTGGTCTTACATCCCAAGTTCCTGTTAAAATTCAAAGTCCAAGTAACAATCTTGTGCTTTGAGGAAGTTTGAGAGGAGTGAAAACCTACTATAAGAATTCTGAGATCCTGAACAAATTCAGAATGCTCATTTTTCACTTCTCTCCTTTCCCTTCCCCCATTCTTTCCTTGCCCCCACCTCTCCGTACAGGTCTTGTCTTTCACTTGCTTACAAAATCCCAGATACTATCATCATCCAAAAGCATACAGTGCAGTGCATTTACATCATTCCATTATCTTCATATCTGCTGCCCCCCATCCATTAGATTTCTTTACTGATTTTGCAACAGAGCAAGAACTTTTTCCAAAGAGTGAAGTCATATCAGTAAGTTGTGTTTCAGATTCTGAGTAGACTATTGCCGAAGCTTTAATATAAATACTGTCTGTGTTTCTAACAATGGTGCTGTGGGTATCCCAGGAAATCAATTTAAGTGATCACTTAAAGGAATGCTTTATTTTTAATTATTTTTTCATGTGAATTCATGTGCTCGGGTGAAGATTAATCCTTTTAAAATCAAATGAGTTTCTCTCCATTTTGAAGCAAAGATTTTGTGACTCACAACCCTATCCAATCAAATTGCCAAGAACTTAGTTCCCTCTCTTTCCTCCTTCTTCCCAGGGGCTCCATAAATGGTGCTGCATTTTGTTTCTGCTGGAAAATGGATGCTGAATATAACAGCCAACTAAAAGAAAATGTTTCAATAAATAAATGATCCCCAAACACTCCAACACCACCACATACACTGGCTTCCCAAAACATAATGCATACTTAGAAGATTTGCCATTGGGCAGCAGAAATGAGATACCACTGGTCTGGTAATTGTTATTTCTAAAAGTCTCCAGGATCTGATTATTGTCACTAAAAGTATCACCATATTTTACTAAACTGAATTAGTGAGCCATTCTTGCTGGAAGCAGCAAAGTGCTAATAGCTTGTTGTTATGATACTCACTTCACTAGATGCCTGGGCTCAGATGGACAATAACTAGCTGTGACTAAATGCAAAGACACTACACAATGCAGCACACTGTGCTTTGCTTTGCAAGATCCATATTATATCTATTACAATTTGCCAAGCAGAAACGATTTCTTAGAAGGAAGCCAGATTTTTAATAAAAAAATTAAACGTGACAAAATTTTCATTGAATATAAAATGTTAATAATGGTAGCCACAAGGCAACCATTGGTGCTACAAGCCCCAACACAATGAAAAACAACTGCAAAGTTATTAAAAGCAATCTTAAAGTGTGTGTGTGTATATATATAGGTGTGTCAGGTGTGTGTGTGTGTGTGTGTGTGTCAGATAAAAAAGCAGAGTTTATTGAAATACATGGGACAACAATGCCTTAGAGAGCATTCTGCAGAGATGCAAATGACAGTACAGACGTTGAGGCAAACGAGAGCCAAACATGCATCTATTTGGCAAGCATGTGCAGCACCACAAGGTGCTTTTAAGATGTGTCATGAAGCATCCCAGTTGGCGTCTCCAGGATATACTACAGAGACAGGGCCGGCTCCAGGGTTTTGGCCGCCCCAAGCAGCCAAAACCAAAAAAAAAAAAAAAAAAAAAACCACTCGCGATCTAAAAAAAGCCGCGCTCGCAATCTGCGGCGGCAATTCGGCGGGAGGTCCTTCACTCCCAGGCGGAGTGAGCGACCGTCCGCCGAATTGCCGCCGAATACCTGGAACTGCCGCCCCTGTCCGGAACAGCCGCCCCAAGCACTTGCTTGAGAAGCTGGTGCCTGGAGCCGGCCCTGTACAGAGACATATGGAAAATTTCACAGCATTAGCAGAAAATACCACGGAAAGAAAGAAAGAAAGAAAGAAAGAAAGAAAGAAAGAAAGAAAGAAAGAAAGAAAGAAAGAAAGAAAGAAAGAAAGAAAGAAAGAAAGAAAGAAAGAAAGAAAGGGTTCTTTATAGGGTGAAAACATTTTCACTAGCAAATACAAAGATAAATGATTGTCCTGCACTGCTCTGATTAAATATGGGTGAAATTCACCCCCATGCATAACACCTATGCACCACCTACACCCTCAGTATAGGGTTTACATGGTACTGGCCCTTCATACAGAGTGAATCTCACTGTATGTCAGCACTAATTCCTCTCTACTGCATATGGGCAACATTCCTGCTATTGACAAGCAAGGATGGGCAAACTCATTCAGATAAACTAAGAATCCACATCCCCACCCAAATTCAAACACACCAATTCTAAACCTGCTTCGGGTTTTGATAACATTATGTGATTTTGTGTGTCTTAATTCATGTCACCTCCTTTTTTCTATGTCAAGCATGTAACTGCTGGAGGATTGAGAGAAGAGCTATTCTCAGGAGAGAGCTGTTCTTGTGAGATTCCCATGGGATTTTTGTTTTGCCTAAGATCCAACAACTGCCAAACATCCTGAGGTTGTGCACCACTACAAGTCAGTCACCAGATTAAATCTCTTGTCTTTCCCCTCTCTTTTTGGACCACATCTTGTTAATCTTTTTTACTGAATGTACTACCATTCTAATTAAGAACATTGTCAAAAGGGGTAGTGAGAGCTATAGATATTTCTTAAAAGATATCACTCCATCACTAAACTCCAATTAGTCCAGTAACACTGCTTACATAATACCCATCTGAAGCTGCTAAGTTTCTATCCAATTGTTCATCCTGTCTTTAGATCATATATTTTTGGCTGTCCTAACTCTCTTTAAATTCCACAAATTGTTGACTTCCTTTCCAACCCATTCCTTAATTGTTTCCTAAAAAAAAAGAAAAAACTGACCTAGACCTGGAAAAAGAAAAATCTCTTATATTCACAAGCAACACCACAAATCATTCAAACCAGCAAAGTTCAACCACACTTTTGGTGAGTATCAGAGGGGTAGCCGTGTTAGTCTGAATCTGTAAAAAGCAACAGAGGGTCCTGTGGCACCTTTGAGACTAACAGAAGTACTGGGAGCATAAGCTTTCGTGGGTAAGAACCTCACTTCTTCAGATGCAAGTAATGGAAATCTCCAGAGGCAGGTATATATCAGTGTGGAGTTAACGAGGTTAGTTCAATCAGGGAGGGTGAGGTGCTCTGCTAGCAGTTGAGGTGTGAACACCAAGGGAGGAGAAACTGTTTCTGTAGTTGGATAGCCATTCACAGTCTTTGTTTAATCCTGATCTGATGGTGTCAAATTTGCAAATGAACTGGAGCTCAGCAGTTTCTCTTTGGAGTCTTGTCCTGAAGTTTTTTTGCTGTAAGATGGCTACCTTAACATCTGCTATTGTGTGGCCAGGGAGGTTGAAGTGTTCTCCTACAGGTTTTTGTATATTGCCATTCCTGATATCTGACTTGTGTCCATTTATCCTCTTGCGTAGTGACTGTCCAGTTTGGCCAATGTACATAGCAGAGGGGCATTGCTGGCATATGATGGCATATATAACATTGGTGGACGTGCAGGTGAATGAGCCGGTGATGTTGTAGCTGATCTGGTTAGGTCCAGTGATTGTGTTGCTGGTGTAGATATGTGGGCAGAGTTGGCATCGAGGTTTGTTGCATGGGTTGGTTCCTGAGTTAGAGTTGTTATGGTGCGGTGCGTGGTTGCTGATGAGAATATGCTTAAGGTTGGCAGGTTGTCTGTGGGCGAGGACTGGCCTGCCTCCCAAGGTCTGTGAAAGTGAGGGATCATTGTCCAGGATGGGTTGTAGATCACTGATGATGCGTTGGAGAGGTTTAAGCTGAGGACTGTAGGTGATGGCCAGTGGAGTTCTGTTGGTTTCTCTTCTGGGCCTGTCCTGTAGCAGGAGGCTTCTGGGTACACGTCTGGCTCTGTTGATTTGTTTCTTTATTTCCTTGTGTGGGTATCGTAATTTTGAGAATGCTTGGTGAAGATCTTGTAGGTGTTGGTCTCTGTCTGAGGGGTTGGAGCAGATGCGATTGTACCTCAGTGCTTGGCTGTAGACGATGGATCGTGTGGTGTGACCGGGGTGGAAGCTGGAGGCATGAAGGTAGGCGTAGCGGTCGGTGGGTTTTCGGTATAGGGTGGTGTTAATGTGGCCATCGCTTATTTGTACGGTGGTGTCCAGGAAGTGGACCTCCCGTGTAGATTGGTCCAGGCTGAGGTTGATGGTGGGGTGGAAGCTGTTGAAAGCATGGTGGAATTCTTCCAGGGTCTCCTTCCCATGGGTCCAGATGATGAAGATGTCATCAATATAGCGTAGGTAGAGAAGGGGCATGAGTGGACGAGAGCTGAGGAAGCGTTGTTCCAGGTCAGCCCTAAAAATGTTGGCATATTGTGGGGCCATGTGGGTGCCCATAGCGGTGCCACTGGTCTGGAGGTATATATTGTCACCAAATTTGAAATAATTGTGCGTGAGGATAAAGTCACAGAGCTCAGCAATAAGTTGTGCTGTGTCATCATCAGGGATACTGTTCCTGACAGCTTGTATTCCATCTGTATGTGGGATGTTTGTGTAGAGAGCCTCTACATCCATGGTGGCTAGGATGGTGTTTTCTGGGAGGTCACCAATGCATTGTAGTTTTCTCAGGAAATCTGTGGTGTCACGGAGATAGCTGGGAGTGCTGGTGGCGTAGGGTCTGAGTAGGGAGTCCACATATCCAGACAGTCCTTCAGTGAGAGTGCCAATGCCCGAGATGATGGGGCGTCCAGGATTTCCAGGTTTGTGGATCTTAGGTAGTAGATAGAATAACCCCGGTCGGGGCTCTAAGGGTATGTTGATTTGTTCCTGTGTTAGTGTAGGGAGTGTCCTGAGTAGATGGTGCAGTTTCTTAGTGTATTCCTCAGTGGGATCTGAGGAAAGCGGCCTGTAGAATTTGGTATTGGAGAGTTGTCTGGCAGCCTCCTTCTGGTAGTCAGACCTGTTCATGATGACAACAGCACCTCCTTTATCAGCCTCTTTGATGATAATGTCAGGGTGGTTTCTGAGGCTGTGGATGGCATTGCGTTCTGCACGACTTAGGTTATGAGGCAAGCGATGTTGTTTTTCCACAATTTCTGCCTGTGCACGTCGGCGGAAGCATTCTATGTATAGGTCCAGACTGTCATTTCGACCCTCAGGAGGAGTCCATGTGGAGTTCTTCTTCCTGTGTTGTTGGTGGGAGGGTATCTGTGTATCTGTGTATTGGACTGAAGGTGAAAAATCCATTGCTATCTACATACTGCACAGACCACAGTGAGAGATTATGCCATACATTATCAAAGAAACTGAGGAACCACCTGATCAGCATCCTATATAGCAAACAGAAAAACATCAAGAAAGAGCTCTCCAACCTGGAGACTTCCATAAATAACCAACCCTCCACACAAATGGACTTTACTAAAATAAGACAGGAGATCTACATTACACACTTCACCTCTCTACAAAGGAAAAAGGACCATAAGCTGTCAAAAATCCTACCTGCCACATGGGGCCACAACAGGGGTACCCCTAACTCACCCAGCAATATCGTCAATTTATCCAGCTACACACTCAACCCAGCAGAAGAGTCTGTCCTATCTCGGGGACTCTCCTTTTGCCCCAGCACCCCCACGAACATGATACAGTTCTGTGGTGATCTGGAAGCCTACTTTCGCCGTCTCCGACTCAAAGAATACTTTCATGATAACACTGAACAGCGCACTGATACACAGATACCCTCCCACCAACAACACCTCAGCTTAAACCTCTCCAATGCATCATCAGTGATCTACAACCCATCCTGGACAATGATCCCTCACTTTCACAGACCTTGGGAGGCAGGCCAGTCCTCGCCCACAGACAACCTGCCAACCTTAAGCATATTCTCACCAGCAACCACGCACCGCACCATAACAACTCTAACTCAGGAACCAACCCATGCAACAAACCTCGATGCCAACTCTGCCCACATATCTACACCAGCAACACCATCACTGGACCTAACCAGATCAGCTACAACATCACCGGCTCATTCACCTGCACGTCCACCAATGTTATATATGCCATCATATGCCAGCAATGCCCCTCTGCTATGTACATTGGCCAAACTGGACAGTCACTACGCAAGAGGATAAATGGACACAAGTCAGATATCAGGAATGGCAATATACAAAAACCTGTAGGAGAACACTTCAACCTCCCTGGCCACACAATAGCAGATGTTAAGGTAGCCATCTTACAGCAAAAAAACTTCAGGACCAGACTCCAAAGAGAAACTGCTGAGCTCCAGTTCTTTTGCAAATTTGACACCATCAGATCAGGATTAAACAAAGACTGTGAATGGCTATCCAACTACAGAAACAGTTTCTCCTCCCTTGGTGTTCACACCTCAACTGCTAGCAGAGCACCTCACCCTCCCTGATTGAACTAACCTCGTTAACTCCACACTGATATATACCTGCCTCTGGAGATTTCCATTACTTGCATCTGAAGAAGTGAGGTTCTTACCCACGAAAGCTTATGCTCCCAGTACTTCTGTTAGTTTCAAAGGTGCCACAGGACCCTCTGTTACTTTTGGTGAGGAGAGGCATAACAGAAGACCTTGACTTTTTAAGATCTTGCCTGATCTGTTTATTTATTTATTTTGGCAAGGAATGTGTAAGGGGGTGGGTGAGGCCCCACTGCTGGAGGCCTCAGCATCCTGCCACACCCCATCCCAGAGAGGAGCAGAAGAGAAGTCCTCCAAGCAGCCAAGAGTGGCTGCAGGGGAAGCAGCCAATCAGAGGGACTGCAGGACCAGGAGGGCCTTAATAAAAGGAGCAGCAGAGACAGAGTCAGTCAATTGTTGCCTGGAGCTGGAAGGTTCCCAACTGGCTGACAGAGCAGCAGGACCACAGACAACTCAGTGAGGGTAGAGACCAGGGGAGCTAAGAAGGAGCTCCTGGCTGGCTGCTGGGACTGAGCAAGGACTCAACCAGGGAGTGCTGCAGGAAGACAATGTCTCCAGGGAGGAAACCCTGGGGGTACGGCACCATACCAGGGCCAGGACAAGTTAAAAACTATATACCCTGGAAGAAGTTGTTCTGTTCCACCTACAGACAGCATGTGAGACTCGGCCAGAGGGCTGAGTCAATGAAGACACGCCAAAGAAACCATTACAGGATGCCTGAGCTATATGCTTCAATGATGGTGCTAAGACACTGGTGGCAAAATATAGTACTTACATGGCCCATCTCTGGCTCCATAGTTGTAGAAGACGACCCCCATCACCAATAAAATGATGGTCTTCCATGTCAATTTACTCAAGGATTGGATGTAACTCACTCCTCTTTTTAACATGCCATAAAAAGCCACAGCCACTGAAATTCCAATAATTAAAGCAAACCTGAAATCAAAGAAACTTGTCAGAATTGGCTGAAACAACACACTAATTTATCTTCCCTTCTATTTTAAAGGCCTCTGGTTCAAACCCAGAATGGATCATATATAATAAAGGCAGTTTGACTCTGCTATACAGACTGTGCTCAGCAAGAAGCCAAGTGTTCCAATCACTTTAATAAACCTTCAGTCCTTTAATAGAATAGCCCCAGATGTGAGAAGAGAGGATCAATGACTAAGTAATTTGGTCAGAGAAATTTTCATCTCAAATGCCCCTTAAATATAATAGAAATTGTGACAAGTAAAGTCACATGTAAAATAGTTTAACCTTTTCCCCTTCATATGATTCTCCTTTTCTATTCTGCCTTTCACTATACTCTATGTTATACCATGATCCAATAGATACCCCAATAAACTATACATCAGTATTGCTCTAAGGGTTCTGGGCATCTTTTTCTGCTTTGTTTCATTTTCCACTCATCTCTCTTCTTCCCACACCCATACTCCCTCACACTCTTTTCCGCCAAGCTTAGCTGAAGTGGAAAAGAGACTAAATTCCTGTAACAATCCATTCTTATTATGGGCAGTCAAAGAACAAAATAGGATTTTCTCTTACTCTTATACAGTCAATGCCTTATGGAATTCACTACCATGGGATATTATTCAGGCTAACGAGTAAGAGTTCCCTTCCTCCATAACTTCCCTTTCATTTATACAATTAAGATTAGCATCTGCAGTTACACTGGCTCATATAAAGTTATGAGAGCTCTCAGTCCTTATGCTACAGGGCATAAATTGATCACTGGTGTCAGAAAGGCACATACCTGTACTATTATGCAATGGAGGGTAAGTGCATTATGGGGATTTATATCTTCATTTGAAGCATCTGTTGTTAATCAATGTCCTAGGCAGAACACCAGACTAGATTATTGGGTCTCTCCTGATACAGAAAATACTATATGCCATCAAAGATCCCAAAGGGCTCTCTCATGTGAAATAGGACCCTCTTGTTTCAAAATTCCAGTAACTTAATTCAACAGCTTCAGCTTCTTTTGCTCCCTTTCTTCTAACCCCCTCAATTTGTCAATCAAAAGGCAAAAGCTAATCATCAGAACAATGACCTCCTCCCTTCCCCCCGCCTCCTGCATCTATGAACTATGATCATCTCAGATGCAGAGATCAAAAACCTAACCTCAGCAACCTGTTCAGACTTTCATCCCCTCCCCACCTCATTCCAGTCACCAGGGGGGTATTCTTTTTTGCTTCAAAGGTAAAAAAAACCTTTTATAATGGAGTTTATTTAGTGGGTCTTGCTTTAAGTAAGCAAGTTTTTAATCTATCGTATACATTCCTGTAATGTGGGTTTGATGTTAATGGATTGTAAAGTGGGTAATAATTTTCTTACTGACCTCTTCAATCAGATTAGATCATATTATTGACCATGCTGTTTGTTTTATAACCACAATCATATTGTGGAAGAACATCTCTTGCAACTTGCACATTTGTAAGTGCCCATTAAGGCAAAGGATGACAGGTCTGCATGTTTGGCACTTTTTAATATTTCTTTTTCCCTTGTTGGCTGTTTTCCCATCTGCATTTTAAAGATATCCCTTTTCATCCTGCTGGGTTCTTATGGGGAGGGATTTTTTTTTTTGGTTCTTTTTTTAAAAGATATCTGGACTACAAAAGAAAGAATCAAATCCAAATTTTGCAAGCTGATCCTACTTAAAGCAACACCCAGATTGAGTTCCAGTCGAGATGCCAGGAATTTTGAGAAACTCCTTTGCTGAGTCCATCTTAATTCATCTTGGGCATAGTTTTCCATTTAAAATACATATTAGCTTTGGAGGCTATTTCATAATCAATTACCATCCATTCCCTCAGTGAGCTGCAGGATTATCTAGATCAAAAGTTCCTTTAAATATCTTGTACGCCTCAGTCACCTGTGCATAAGTGTGTGTTGAGAAAAGAGGAAAGATGATCTGGTGATGAGGCATGAGACTGGGACTTGGGAGAGTGGGCTCAATTTCTAGGCTCTACCAACAAGCCTCCTGTGTGACCTTGGGTAAATCACGTCATCTCTCCGTGCTTCAGTTCTGCTTCTGTAAAATGGGGATAAAATACTTCTTTTTCCCACCCTTTGTCTTCTCTATTTAGATTTTAAGCTCTTCAGTGGAGGGCCTGTGTTCATATAGGGCCTGTGTTCATATACTGCCTCGCATGCCAGGGTTCTCATCCTGTAGGAGCTACTATAATACAAATAATAAACAATCATCCCAGTATTCCCACAAGGATTTTGATGCCATTACACATGGGGATCCCGACTAAACCAGGGCCAATATTTGTTTATGCCTATTACTTGCATTCAGGAGAATATCATACCGTGTTTCCATTTTCTTTAAGTACATCACGCTAGACCTACAAATTGTGTTTCAGGACTGCAATTCAACTACCATAAGGGGTGGGAACTGCAAAAGGTAAATGTTAGAACTCAGTATTGTATCAGCCAGACATTTTTCATTTCTAGCTATTATTTACAGTAATCAACCAGGCTAATAGTCTACAAAGAAGCTCTCCAATAGCCCAATGAATGTCCAGCCATTCTTCTGCTTCCTCAAAAATACCTCCCTGGTTTTGGTTAAAGAGGAGAAGGAAAACTTCTGCTGGTAGTCACCTACATACTGAGACTATTTTAGTACAAATAAAGTCTTATACCTTTACCTTTAAAGCCTTTCCCACTCCTGCAAGTGAAAGAGATCTCTATGCTAGGAGTGATATTTTCAAAAGTGCCTAAATGAGTTAACCCAAAATTCATATCCAAAAGTGACAGACTCCTATGCACCACAGCCTCCTTTGACTTTAAGAGAGACTATAGGCTGGTCTACCCCAAGATTTATAACTCAGGGGATGAAAAATTAACCCCCCTGAGAGACATAATTAAGCCAACCTCAGTCTCAGTGTAGAAAATCCCTTTGTCATTGCAGTAAGTGTCTACTCTTCAGATATTGCTGTTGTAGCGCTTTTAGTGTCGACATACCCTTAGGCTCCTAAGTCACTTCAGGACTTTTGAAAATTTTACCTCAGAGCTAATCTGTGAGTTTGTGCAAAAGCCCCTTATGGGTGATCGACACCAGACTTTATTTAGTTTAACACTTATTTGGGGTTAGGACAACAGGAGTAGAGCTGAGCGAATAACTGACTTTTCAGTGCAGTGGCTAAACTGAAAAATCTGAACAAAAAAATGTTTCGTTTCGTTTCGAACCAAAACTGAAGTTTGGTTTTTCTCACCACAATGGAAAACTCGGGTCAAATGAAACATTTCATTCAACCGGAATTTTTTTTTAATATATATTTGTGTTTAATTTTGTTTTCAGGGGTGAGGGAGGTTACCCTTTTAAGTTGTTGTTTTTTTTGTTTTTTGTTTTTTTTAAAGAAAAGAAATATGCCTAAATCTAGAAACCAAATGTTGTTTGAAAATAAAGTCAAAACATTTCATATTGAAAATGCTGAACTGAATCATTTAAGCTTTTTCAACATTTTCCCCCAATTTTTTTATTTGGCTGAGGCTATGCACCAAATTCTACCTGAATTCACAAATAATTTTGGTTACTCCAAAACTGCATTTTTGATGAATTTACTGTTCAACCAAAAAAATTTGCCCAGCTGTAAATGGTTGTTTGCTTGACTGAGAACTGAATAAACTAGGAACATCAGGATTAAACCCAAAACCAACTGCTACTTCTATTTTTGTCTTAATAAGATTGGAGTGCAGCTTTATGAAATACAAATATGGAACAAAATACAAAGAAAAGGTAAGGACTAAAGAGAGGATGTGACTTCTTCACCCTTACATGTTATCAGTGGGATTTTCCCTCTTTGGTCCATTTGGGACATGGTAATGGATCCAGGACTTTATAAAGTACACCTCTACCCCGATATAACGCTGTCCTTAGGAGCCAAAAAATCTTACCGCGTTATAGGTGAAACCGCGTTATATCGAACTTGCTTTGATCCTCCAGAGTGCGTAGCCCCACCCCCACCCCAGAGCACTGCTTTACCGCGTTATATCCGAATTCATGTTATATCGGGTCGCGTTATATCGGGGTAGAGGTGTATTACTTTTGGCATGTATTATCTCCATTTAAAATAAGCAATCTTGAATGAAGTGGGCTTACCATGGCATCACAAGATCTGTAATTGTCAGCCCTGTAATTAAAACCAAAGATATACCTTCAAAATGTGGATAATGTTTCTTAAAATCAGTTATCAGTAGAAACAAAGTAAACTTAAAAATCAAACTCAAGGATGAGGCACTGATAGTGAAACCACATGCAATGGGGAAAAAAAAACATACAAGTCAGCGAACAACTAATCATCATTGGCTACCTCTGAGGGTTTGAAATAGGAGTATTAATAATAAAACTGCTGTCTTTTTAAAAAAGGCATATGGACATGGATTTAATTACCCTACTACTCAAGCTCTGCACAGATAGCACAGCTCTAAACAGCCGTAAACTAAACTAAATATATACAATTTTTGTTTCTCTCTTGGGAAAGCTGTATGCATGCCTAGATTTAAATTTCTCCCAAAAAGAGCAAGTTTATCAGAAGCAAGGTACCAACTGTATTGTCCAGTCTGTGCATTTTCCCCAGGGGCATCAATATATGTATATATTTTTGCTGAAAATGCCTACCAGATCACCCATAATGGCTAGGTTTTTGAGCTGAAACCACATCTTATTAAACAAATGATAATTGTTTCACAGCTTGTCCTTAATTCCATCCCCTATTTATTTGTATCAGCCACTCTTGTAGTTTAGTCATCTTTAGAGCAGGGCTTGTCTTATTAGGTGTGTGCATTTAGTACCTAGCCAAATGAGGCTCTGATCCCTGGTCAGGGCCACTTGGCATTACTGCAATTCACATAAATATCTTTGAGGATTCACTCTTGACTTATTGGATAATATTTGATTTCTTTTCATTATTAAAAATGTGCTTGGACAAAAACTCTGGGCTCATGTATGCATTGTATAAAACAGCAATGCCAGTTCAAACCAAGTCCCACATAGTGGCTATTACTATATGGCAAGGTAATTTCAAATAAAATGAAAAAAGTTAAACCACAAAAGTTGACCATTGCTACTACTTTGGGTTCTGTTCATAAGCTCTCTGAAATAAATACCTAAATTGAAGGCGGTGTTATTTCTAAGGTTCTGCGAACATTTTATTAGGAAACAAAACTTACTGTTTTTTGTCTAAAGTTTAAACCATGATTGAGTTTTTTACCTCACAAACTCTTCCTCTGTCTACACAAGTACACTGCCACAGGAACATGCAATGTTAACCAGTGTTCTGGGGAATAGCAAGTGGGTAGTTCAGTGAGCTGCAACCATCTTTTTCCCCAGCTCCAGTATCTTCAAGGAGAAATTGGATAGTCCTTTCCCCAGCCCTACTGCATTCTGGGTTGCTATACCTACTTCTATTTTACCATTCCAAGAAAAGATCCCCTACTAGCTCCACTGTTGCTGTTCTACCACCTCATTCTGATCTTTCCTACAATAAAGACTATTCAGCAGGGTAGCTTTTCCTTAACCAAGAAAGGTTAAGAAGTGTCTTGATCTGTGTGTAAGTACCCACATGGGGAGAAGATTTCTGACAGTAGAGGGAATTTTGATGTTGCAGACAAAAAACATAACAAGATCCAATGACTGCAAGTTCAATTGAGACAAATTTAGACTAGGAGTAAGGTAAGACATCTTTAACAACAATGGCAACCAACCACTGGAACAACTCACCCAATGATGTGATGGACTTCTCATCACCAGGAGTTTTCAAAACAACATTGGAGATCTCTAGCTCAACCATAGGTTATGAATTTCATGCAGAAATTGCCAACTGAAGTTCTATGACTCATGCTACACAGCAGGTCAGACTAAATGACCAGAAAGAATGATAGCCCCTTCTGGCCTTAAAATATATGAGTCTGTGCACACCTCTATGTCTAATGTCTCACCGTTCTCCATGGTACAGTCTAAATGATTTGTTTTTCAGGTTAAAGAACAAAAAAGAGTGGCGTCACCACAAAATCACAGTGTCTTCCCTTTGTAACTGACTGCAACTGAGCTGCAAACAAAATGGCAGCTGCCCTCAGCAGAAAGATTTCTGAATACTTAAAGGCTCTTTTCAGAATGAAGCAAAATCATAATAGTTATATAGCTACATACACCATGACAGGTAAAGGAACATTGTTACTTCCATTTCAACTAATCATTTATACAATAAATAGGTAAGTAACGGAAGTGAAGTTAAAGACAATTTTTTCCAGAGTCAACAACATATTTCCTTGACATTTTAAGTTTCCTCTGTTACATTTGTTAGAGCTGTTTGAAATTTTTTGGACAAAATATTTTCCTGAAGAAAAATGGGATTTTCTTCAAAAATGATCCCCCCCCCCCCCCACCGGGTTTATATATATATAAAAAAAATATGAAATTTTGAAATGAAACAAAAAAGTTAATTTGTTTCAAAACTGAAGTCATGCTTTAATCTGATTTTTGAAAACCAAAAAAATTTAGACATTTTTGGATTTTTGATCCCCTCCCCTCCCACTTTTCTTTGGGTCACTGAATACAATGGAATGAATGATGTCCAAGAGCTTTTTTCTTTCACTTTTACACCTTTTTCTTTTTCCTGCCTCCCCCGCCTCCACTTTTTCAGCTCTAACTTTTCAAAACTTCTTCAACATGAGGAAAAACCAAGGAGGAAATTATAAAAAATTGCAGAGTGGCCAAGCTGCAGTTTCATATTACCAAACACAGTCAATTGTGACAGAAGTAGGACTAACCTAGAGATATATGTGGTTTTAAAGATAAAAATGTGCATGTAATTAAAATGTATGTTATGAATATGGTGGTTCATAATCAACATCAATTGATTTGTGAGCTAAAGTAGAGAGAGAGAGGTAATTATTGTACTTGGCATCCTACTTATCCATTTAACAGACATACCAGAATTCCATCGTTATGTTACTGAGATTTTGGTGATGGCAATATGCTCTTAAAAGCTTCTCGCTAGCTTTCAGGAGTCAATATGCTCTAGTGAAAAGGAAAGCTCAGCAGAACTGGGCAGTTACAGATCTTGCTTAAGCATAAAGAAAAAAGCCTTTACAGACAACAGACTAAGACGATAAAATTAAAGAATGAACTCTAGCTAAATAAAGTAATGGTCCTCCAGTGGAAAGACAAAATACAATTAAAATTCACATGCTTATTTTAAGATCAATATTTTTCTGCTGATTTGCTGAAGAGGCTTTTATGAAGTTTAAGCAGAGTTCATTGTTAAATACTCCTACCTACAGAGGATACAGTATGCCATATTAATTCTTTTTCTTTATAGATCAATAATTAGATTGCTGATTTGCTTAAAGTGCTCTAGGATGAAGAAAGAAAATGGAAGTTATACTGTGCCATACCATGGAGCATGCTCAAAGAACCAGTAGCCCCTTCTCCCCACATACTTAAAGATCATGTCAGTAAAAGACAATGTGGAAAAACAAACAAACAAGGAGTGTCCCCCACCCCCACAGGAAAAAGACATGGTTCATAAGAATAAACAAACCAAACCCAGACATAGACTTTAACCTCTGAGGTAAATGTAACTCGACACAGAGATCCACCAAATAAAATTTATTAAAAATAGGAAAATAAGTGTAAAAGCCACTCACATCTAGAAATGGTGGCAAAGAGATAGGAAGAAGACTCCAGCACAAGGCTCTATAACAGTGTTAGTGGTTACAGATGTAATTACAGTGCACGTGTGTAGGTGAATTTGTCCCACCAACTTTCACAGTTTAGACACCACAACCTTTGTCCCTTCCAACTTTCTCTTGTCCCTCTGCTTCACTAAGAAAACCATCTGCAGTATCTCTCTCATTCTTCCCCTCCTCCCTGTCTCAGCTGAACAATGGTTCTCAACAGAGAGAGTGGAAGGGGAGCATCAAAGGAGCTGTGCCCTGAGCTACTCCCCTACTGACCACACCGGCACAGAGTAGGAGCTAAGGAGTGTACTGTTAGGAGCCCTGCTACCATAATGTCATGGGGGAAGAAACAAAATAGAAACAATATGTTGGCTCACCAACCCACACCATGTGCCACAGGGCTGGGAAGAAATTACAGGGGGGTAGTGAGGGTTCACTGCGTAGTTTCTAGGGAGACTGGGGCCTATAGAGAAAAATACTGAGATTTAGGCTTGTGGAGACACCTGGGGCTTTTCCAGCTAAACACATGGAAGAAATTGAGGTCTGAGATTCTTGGACTGAAGATATAAAAGTCCTAGATATTACTTTTGCTAAATCTGGGGCTGTTGCTCCCATCACAGGAATATTGGTAGAGACAACAAAAACATCTTTAGAAGGCCTAATGTTAATACCCAGTAATGATCATGGATAAATTGTGATTCATTTCTCATTTAAACTCAGTCATTGATGTAACCAAGCAAAAATGAACTATGAATATCCTGCTCGCTTGTCATAAAATAAAATCAGTAATTATCATGATGTAGTACTACAACTGCCACAGTATTTGTAGTATTTTCTAGTACAATAGTCCATAAAATGACATCAGACCTTTATATTTTACTTTTTATTCTTTTATTGCATCTTAAAAAATTTAGTAGAGATTTTCAGTCTTCCTCAACACCTTCTAAGAAGGCATATCCAATGCAGTTTAGTCGTTGGCTCAGTTACAGGAGAGAATCAAAGCATCTGAAATGGGACCAACTTCACTTTCTCTGGTGAAGCAAGAAGACAGACTATGCAAAAATATGGTTTGCTTAATTGCTGAGGTGTTCTTGAACAAGTTAAGTATCTTTCTTAGGCCTCTGACGTTTCTCATTGTGCTCACTATACAGAGAACCACTCTGAAGGTACTTACGATGCTTGAGCACAGATTTTGACTTGGCTAACTTGTTTTTCAGCTTAGAGAATTGTGTGACATGATGAATACAGAACACAGACTCTTGTTAATCGGCATCTCATTGTGATGGACTTGGCACCATGGTGACGGAAGAAAAAGGATCATGTACCAAAAGGAACCATTCTATTTTGAATAGGTATTCTGCATCAAAGTTTGGGTTGTCAATGGACAACTTTGATGCAGAACTCCCACCAACAAATCACAGCTAAAAAAAACTGAAAGAAAGTTTTGAAATAGAGACATTGTCCTGATAAAAACAAATCGGTAATTACTTTTTAATATAATGTGTGTGTTCATAGGAAACATCCCAAATTCATTCTAAAATAATATGGAGGTTTCTAAATTTGAATGACAAAATATGTGTTGGTAGTAGAGTTAATGAGCATGAGGGGGGGACAAGGAGCGGTAGCACTATACTGTTTTCATGGTATTACATTTCATATTAATCATAATTTACATGAAAAATGTGTTTTAGAGTTAATGGTGCAGTGTCTGAATGTAATGTTGACAAACACAAAATGAATAGCTTCAGCAAAATCTAAAGTATCATATGTTCATACCTTGACTATTTAAGTCAGGTGATATTGTTCAGTACTTTCAAAGAACTTCAACTTTGTGATGAATGAGAATTAACTGAGCAGTAAAAAGTCCATAACCTGGTTTACAGTGTTCTTGAAGTACCTCCATTTGACATACTGCCTCTCCATATGGGCAAAGATACACATTCCTTTTGAAAGGCCCTGGCACTACAGAAACCACATAGAGAAAGAAATGATGATGATTAAAGTCTTTTGTCTTGTGCCCATGGACTAAATTTTCAAGAGAATTTATGGCCCCTTTGTACTGTGTAATATTATACTATAATACAACCCCAGCAGAGAATTCCCTAGGCATAGGGAAACTTCTTTCTGGCATATTTGTGCCACTGCTGGCCCTGTGCCTCTGTCCTGTCCCACCCCACCTTTTCTGGTGTAAGGGGACAGTCAGGGGCAGGAGAGTGTGTGGTGGAGCTCTGTTACACTTTTCCTCCACTGATGTAGGATCCATTAAGGAACCTACCTCTAAGTAGTGATGGAGCCAGAGCAGAGCTCGGACACAGGAAAGAATCTGCCTCTGTCTATCTCACTTTAGGCAAATGTGTACTTTTCTTATATTTTAGGACCGCAGGTTCTGAATTGCACAGACTGTAACACAGATTTTGGGTCCCTGCAGCCACCATACATTAGAACAGTGAGAAAGGAAAGAATGCATAACCTTTGCCCACAGATATCTGCATAAACAAAACACACAGTTAACAATAAGCAGCAGCTTTCTGAGACGAGAGATAATGTTAGCTGTGGAAATTGATAATTTTGCAGGTTTTGTTTAGGAAGGAGGCACGATCCACAGCTTAGTTCTAATCTGCAGTAGAGTACAAAAATGTATTGCTTTTGGCATCAGATAAATAAAAAAAGAGACAGGAGATTAATGAGTTTTAGTTTACAGAAAGCCCTTCATTATTATTGTTGGGAAAATGTGCCAAGGCAGCTAATAATTATTTTAACTCTAATGAACACAAATACTATATTTGGATTTGGCATTGAAAAAAGAGAGAGTTGTTTTAAGGCTGATTAATATATTAAAAATTCTTCCTATTCATCCACACTGAAAATGTTAATTAAACAACAAAGGTCATCAACACATAAGGGAAGTTCTCCTCAAGTACTATGTGTAGCAACTTTCCCTGGTCACCCCACAACGCTGCATAGGTGCACAGCTGCTCAGGAGTGCAATTATTATGAATTTTATTCCACTTAATAGCACAAGCAGGAAATGGAAGGTTATATTACAGATCAATATATGGGCTAAGGGAATCTGACAACCTTTGGTCAGAATTGGGAGAATAGATAGCATTAATTAATTCACTGGCTTGTTGAAAAAAATCATTCTTTACAGCTGTGACAGACTAGGAAATACTCTTTTCTGCTATTGATTAATATGGGAGGACAGCTATCAACAGACTTTTCAGTTATAAAAGTCCCTCTTCTATAAGACATTTGAATTTCATAAACCAGGGCACTTCAAAAAACACTTTCTTGCTTATTTCCTGTGTTTATTTTAAAAAGTTTAAAGATGTATTGAACCATCACAAAAATTTAGTAGAAATGTGATCCAAGGTATTAAATCCATTTAATCTTTTAGGATTAACAAAAGCACCAGTGCAGCAGATTCTCAAAGTTCAACATTTGGAATTGTGCTCATTTATTTTCATGCAGCTAGCTTTGAAAATCTGGCCTCACTCAGACAGGCATGCTAGAAACTACATCTGCCCATGGTTACTGAAGTGCTCTAATTTATCAGTTGAAAAGATACATGTAATAAAGGTGTGGCACACAGATGCATCAGTAAGAGACTGCTTGATTCTCTGGACACACTCATCTGGCGGTGGGGGTGGGGGTGGGGGTGTCAGGATTACAAAAGGCTATGTCCCTATGACATGGCAGGGTCAGTATGCACTGACTCCAGAGGCTACTGTTACAATAGAGAACAAAAATAACGAAACATGTTAATTGCTTTCTAGAGGGAAGCTAGCTTCTCACCTTTAGTTTCAGGTTCTGTCATTCAGTTGACCCAGGAAGGGGATTAAAATACCAGCACAGTCCTATGGTTTCGAAAGTTCTTGGTCATTTTGAACTTACATATTTTGGACTTCAGTGCCACTATATATACCAACAAACTTCTTGAACTACTTCAGCATACAACCAGGAATTAAAGGAGAACCAGAGGATGAAATGTGCAAGTCAACTAGCCAGAAGAGATGACTTACATGAACTTATTTGACCTGAAAGTGAAAGTCTGTATCTAGAGTCAAACTTACCCTACAATTTGGAAGTACTAGGACTTTGGGTTTACATTGTGTGTTCATCTCCAAATTGATTTAACAACAAATTTTGATTTGGGGATGGTCAGTGTTGTTTTTATTTAAGAAATTATTGGACTATGTCTAGCGGAGAGTTAGCCATGGATCTTATTAGAATATTCCTTTTTGTTAATCTGTAAGCACGTGGTGTTTCCACTCTGCTTCTAACACAGCACGCACATTTAGGATATGGTCCAAATTTACCTACTCCCTGGGGTTTACCTTCATGATTAACAAACTACAAACACATACACTTCCGCCCGACCTTCCTCCTGAGCTCAGATGTTCTGGTTCCAGTTTGCTTAACAGGCAAACATCTCACACTCCACTGCCTGGCTCATCCACTGCTTCTTTACTGCAGCAAGTAACTATCATTGTCATGAGGGGGCAGGTGGTCCAGGATAAGCGTCATCATTCAGGATTAGTGCTGGCAGGCCACAAAATTTATGGCTGCCAGGGTTTACAGAGGAGGCACAAAAGGTTAAGAGTGCACATGGGCTTGCTTTGCACCTAACTCCTCCAGTGTCAGCAACTGAGATGTACTTCACTCTGCCTTGTGGAGTCAAACCATCTAGGCTCAGACAAGATTTGTAAGCTCCGCTGTGCTCCCCACCCCAAACACAGGGAGACATGAAGGGAAGGGATAAGCAAGAGGAGGTGCCGTGTCCTTCTCTTTTCTATCTTGGTCTGGACTCTTGCTTCTGCCCCAGTGGGTTATTCTCTGGACCCACACCCTGCCACCTGTTACTGGCCTGAGGAAGCCTTCCTCCAATGCCTTCCCTTCCCAGGCAACTGCTTCTGACCATCTGGGGGTTTCCTAGCTTTGCACCCCCCATATCCACCACTACTTTTGCAACTTAGTGCTACCAGCTGTCTTTTGTCCTGAAACTTGTCCTGTTGCATGACTGTCTCCAGACCCCTCTCCTCTGTATCTCATCTGCTGCTCACCTGCCCTTCACAACTTCTCCTCTCAGCCTGCCAACAAGTGTGACTGGCCCTGAAACCCTTCTTTGCACCCTCTCTCCCCACAAGCCTTCCTGCCCCTGCACAGCCTCTCCTCCCACTGGTCTGCCTACCTGTGACAAAGTATAGAAAATGTGGGCTCATTTTATGCGCAGAACATAGTTTTAATTAAAAGCTATGCATTGGGAATGAATGGTTACAGAGGAGCGGCCTCCCCTTCAGCTGGCCCCGCTCTCCCTTTCCATACAGATAGCAGCTGCTTTTGCAGGGAAAACTGCTTCTGTCTTCTCCTACCTTCAGCCACCCTCCTGCTGGAGGAAATGTAGCTCTCAGAATCACAGCAGGGTGGCTGCTCTCTGATAGACCGATAGAGCCCATACCCTGTGAAAATTGGTTGGGGGTGAAACTGGGCACAGCCCAGCTTAGTGGGGGGAAATGTTCAATATAGTCTCACAGTGGAGCAGAGAATACCATGCAGAAGCTCTGTAGCTCCAAGTTTGAACAGGCCTATGTAAAATTAAAAAAAAATAAAAAAATTGATGGCTGGCTAGTGATTACTATAGACTCCAGAAGTGCTGTATTGCTTTTTTCAGTATTAAGCATTTTACTAGTGGGTCGTTCCACCACTTCCTCTTGGGGGATACACCAGCTGTAGAGCAGAATGACCAGCCAATTAAAATTCATGGACAGTATTCCTGACAGTCTGGCACATTAATCTGCTGTATCTCTTAGGCAGCAGACACTGCAACTCTGACACCTGGAACTAAGCCATACAGCTCTCTTTCCACAACCATACATTTCCTGTAATTTTGGGCAGTTTTTCCAGACCTGCCTTTGATTTTATCAGCAGCCGGGTGGTAGCAGTCTTCTCAGGCCACTTTGTTAGTTAGACAAGGCTTTTTTATGCTATTGTTGCTGCCTCTAGTTCAAGATGACTGACAGTTATCCCAGCAAGAAAATTCCTAAAGCAGAGGCTGTAGGTTTCTATTGTCTCCATATAGTTTCATTGATTGTTGTAATTAAGGTCAACAAAGCCCCCTACGTTTAGGGGTCCAATGTCCCCTATTAAAGGGCTACTGTTTGAGCTATTTTGAGTTCTTAATATCTGGCAACTTTGCTCTTCCAGCCATGCCATGCAGCAGTGTTTTGGGGTATTTTGATTTTTAAGTTGAAACATTCTAGTACAATAGAATCATAGAATCTTAGGACTGGAAGGGACCCCGAGAGGTCATCTAGTCCAGTCCCCTTCACTCATGGCAGGAGTAAGTAATATCTAGCAATTAAGGGGAAATGGATTCATCCAAAATAATAATCGTGGCACAAAAATATCTCAACCTGTGCCCTCAGAGTTGATTGTTGCAGCAAAATGTTTATTGTTTCACATTTGCCACACATTTAGTTAACTCTCTGGTATACTGGAAATGGCTTTCTGCAGCAGTACACAGCACTTCCAGCTGACAACAAGACTCCAAGTTGTCCCAGGAGTGGACAAAAGATGAATTCTCATTAGATGCAACTTCATAAATATACTCTCTGCTATAGTAAAGCACAGCTATCTGCTGTGAAGCACACCTTTAACACGGCAAAAAAATGTATTTGAAAATAAGCTATTTTGACACCATAATCTCTTTTTGGGAAGTGAGAATATACTATAACTGAGCAAATACAGCTCTCTCGGTATATAGTTACCCTTATCAGTTTGTTTGAAAAATAGTGTCCTATTGACAAGAACTTTTTCTTAAACATAGGTGTTGTTTTATTTAGGAATAGCAACATATAAGGCAAAAATAATGAACAGACTAATTAGGGAGAAGCATAGTCAGCTTAATTATGATTTCTTTAAAACTCTCAAGTCTCGAAGTGTGTGTAGAGGAGAAGGGCAGCACCTCTAGACCAAGAGAAAAACATCCTAAATAATTTCTGACTGGAATTCCAAAAAAATATAACTATGTTTCTTTTCTCAATATTCTATATGTAAAGCCTCAATGAAGCCAACCTGAACTCCATTCAGCGGTGTTGTTTGGATGTATCTGATGGCAGTATTTGATGCAAGGAGTTTAATTTTGTCATGAAGCACCAAATTCTGCTCATGCACAGGTGCAAACCTGAGCTACATTCCTTTTAAAGCTAAAAGGGTTACTATCCATTTACACGAGCATAACTGAGCAGGCGTTTGCCCTATTGGTACACTCCTATTCTCCCTGAGGGGAAGAGAAGTTTTGACAATTTACATTAGTGGGGACAGGATCAGGCCCTAGATGAACAACAGTGTCCATGGCTAAGACTACATCTAGAAAAAAGGGACTATCCGTTTGCAATCTGGTCAATTTCATAAGCCCATCTCAGGGTTTTATACCGCAGCCCATCATGGTAGCATCTGAGCATCTTCTACATAAAATCAATAGCACCAGTGAAGTCCCATGGGCACTTCATGGAGTCTGGCACTTTTCAGGGTAAAAACTCTACTTGCAATTGGAGGAAATGGGGTTTGTTTAAAAGTTCACCAATTTACCGTTATTGTGCTTTTTTTAATTAAAAAAAAAGAGGTTGAACTGCTTCAGGGTTTTTTAATTCATAAATTGAATTAAAAGTAGTTTTAGGTACTACTCCTGCCCCAGAGTAGTTCTGCCAATGTTCATGGTTTCATAATCACATTATTATGTTTCAGAGTAGCAGCCGTGTTAGTCTGTATCCGCAAAAAGAACAGGAGTACTTGTGGCACCTTAGAGACTAACAGATTTATTAGAGCATAAGCTTTCGTGGACTATCCGAAGAAGTGGGCTGTAGTCCACGAAAGCTTATGCTCTAATAAATCTGTTAGTCTCTAAGGTGCCACAAGTACTCCTGTTATTATTATGTTTGTTTCTTACTCACTGTTGTGTAAAAGACCCACCTAAACAACAGGGGAAACTGACTGACTAAACACAACATGTTGTCAAATGCACGAAGGACTCAAATGAGGAGAAAAAGATCCTCATCTCTTCCAGTTAGTCATCTTAGGTGTTATCTGTAATTAAAGTAAGTAAAATATTGTTCAGAGAACTATGACCTGATTGAGGGTGTCCTATAAATGTATTCATAAGTAGAGCGGTGCAAATAACTGATTATTTACTTCACTGGCTGTACTGAAAAATTAAAATATATTTTGTTTCGAGGTGACCCAAAATGAATTTTTTTTCAATTTTTCAATGAACCAACGAATTAAAACAAAACAAACAGCTCAGGTCAAACAAAACGTTTCATTCAATTAAAAACATTGTTTCTTCTCCATTGTTTGGAGGGTTTTGACCAAAACAATTTGAAAAGTTTTACATGAATTCACAAAATGTTTCAGTCAACCTGAATGTGAATTGTAAGGTGAAAAAGTTTTGGATGAAAAATTCTCTCTATTCATAAGTACTTTATACTAATGGAAGTACGTAGTATATACATTAACGTGTATGGGTATGTGATACCACACATGATGGTAATAACCGTGTGACTATCACTTTGATCCCTTGCTTGCTCTGTGACCACTAGCCTATTTCTCTTGGCTGTAATATTATATATATTGTGATAGACCCAGACGAATTGGAAACAGCAGAGTAGCAGAAGGGAGATATACTGGCCACTGGATAAGTAGTTTTCTGTTCCCTGAGTGACCAGAGCAGGGGCTGCTCCAGGCTAATAGACCACCTGACTCCAATTAACCTGCTAAGAGTCAGGTGAGGCGATTAAGCACCTGACTCTAATTAAGGCCCCTCTGATGCTATAAAAGGGCTCACTCCAGTCAAGCCAGGGGGAGCTAGGGAGCCAGAGGAGAGGAAGTGTGTGTGTGTGTGAGAGAGAGGAACTGGGAGCAAGAGGTGTGCAAGAAGCTGAGAGTGAGTAGGAGTACTGCTGGAGGACTGAGAAGTACAAGCGTTATCAGACATCAGGAGGAAGGTCCGGTGGTGTGGACAAAGAAGGTGTTGGGAGGAGGCCATGGGGAAGTAGCCCAGGGAGTTGTAGGTGTCGTGCAACTGTACAAGGAAGCACTCTAAACAGCTGCAGCCCACAGGGCCCTGGGCTGGAACCCGGAGTAGAGGGTGGGCCCGGGTTCCCCCCATACCTCTCAACTCCTGATCAAACACAGGAGGAATTGACCTGGACTATAGCTTCTACCAGATGGGAAGGTCAAAACACAACACACACACGTTGTACTCCTGAGCATCTTAAGAAAGCTGCAATCTTTAGAAACAGACAAAAAAAGAACAATCTGTCCATATGGATGTTTTTACCATCTACTTCCAAATCAGTAATTTCTCCTAAAGTCTTACACCTGCCTGCCTCAGATGGACACGGTACAGTCATGGAGCAGGTTTTCTATCAAACACCGTTAGGTGCTATGTGTCATGGTCTCAAAAATGGGAACTTTATCCTCTTAAGGAGTGGAGATTGCCCATTTCCCAACAGGACCTATATATTTATTTCTAACCCTGGAAAATCCCAAGACTATGGACTCAAAAATAATGAAATTTTAGATATGCAAAAGCTATACCTTGTGTCATTATGACTCTCTGAGCAATTAGATTAATTGGACTCATGTTAACTAAAGATGTACAGATGAAAGGATACAAAAAATGTCTCAGTAATGTTATTGGAGATTTGTTTTTTGAACTCTTAAAACATTTCAAAAATAGCTTTTCTGTAGGCTATATGATGGACACATAATGGTGTGGTCTGGTCCAAACATCAGACGCAACTTGCATAACTTATTCATGCCTTCACCACAATCAAGTCATGAAGTTTTGAAACTTACACAGATTAAACCTTAGTAGCACAGCATCCGAGTCCATAAGCATCACTGTAATACAAACAACAACATATTCTGGATATAAACAGAGAATCAAAAGCATAATAATAAACTGTATAGTTTTGACTTTGATCATCTTGAATATGGACCCACTTGAATATTACTCTGTTGAGAAAAAAAGACACAGCAGATGCAGGATTTATAAACAAACAGGACTATGCAAAACATTACCTATTAATATTTGCTTGCATCTTTAATGAATTGGCTTCAGCCATTCTTGCCCTCCTCTGTTGGTTGCTTTCAAGAAATTCCTCTCCCCCTCGCCCTCCTCTTCACCTAACTGGTTGTATTGTGTGTGCTTGTCCTATCTGCTTCTATGGAAAATGTTACAGGAAATGACAACCTTTCTACAGGCCAGATCATGAAACCCTTACTCAGATAGTATAGTCAGCACACTTATACAGGTCATTCTGGTTTTAAAGATATACCACTTCCAGCAGTACTCCCTATTTTAAAAAAAGAGGAAATACCACTGGAATCTGTAGTACAACTGCAACCAGAATGAACCTTGTAAATATGCCCACTGTACTTTACTCTACAAGTAGCCCCACTGATTTCTTAAGACTACTCTCAGTGTAAGTATAAGGTGCTATACAACATGAATAAGGGTTCTATGTAATTTAATAGAGAATTATATTCATTGTTACAGGGTGGTTTAAAAAAAACAACTATAAAAGGAGATATATATATATATGTTTGTTAAGTGCTGTATGTATTATGGCTCTATATATGGGTAACTGATTTGAATAGTAAAGTAATATACAGGCAAGCAAGCATACCATTTTAAGTAGGTTTGCTGCAATTTTTAATATACAAGGATTAAGCCATGCACTAAAACTCATTCATTTGCACAATTGCACTGATTTACACTGAATATATTAATTTTTCAGATGGTAGGTCAGCTAGTTTAATTAGAGTATTATATTGGGTTTTTTCCTATTCTAATTTCTCAGATTTTCCCCTTCATTTTGGGATTTCATTTCAGCTTGATCTCCAACAAATTAGTACTTTGTCTCTTTTTCAAATCCATTAAACATTTTCATTTAGAAGCCTCTTTTGCCAACTTCCTATCTCATATTCCCCTGCACTATCTATCTTATTTGTAGGGTGGGCATGTCATTACTTGCCTGACAAACATAAGAATAAATATTTGTACCATTGGTTATCTTTCCACTCTAATACTCATGTATATATGGGTGATTTATTAACTATTCCACCGCTGATTATCTCTTGGGTTGATTTGGGCTTTTATCTATAAGAATCATCTTAAAAGGAAGCATGACATTTGGTGAGTGCCAAATGGAACCCTTAAATGAAGAGTGCTTCTCGACCTGTGGAAAACCATACACTGAAATATCCATTTTACAGGAGAAAAAGATCAGGGAGTTCAAAACTGTAGTGATGAGCACCTCATATATTAAACTGAGATACATTTATACAGGAGAGAAAGAGGGTGGAAGTGATGCAGCTGAGGTAATGTCAATCACTATGGGATGGATTGGCACCTTACAATCCAGCCTAAGTAAGGGACAGCGCATAGAAACAAAAGCCCGAACTGTGGCTCTGAGAATCGTAGTTCAGTCCCTGCCTCCCTGTTGCTCAATGGGTGCCATAAAGTATGTCAGCCCTTTTCCTGGTGCATTTCCCTCTGCAATGGCTCAGCTGTACTGGCCAGCATGTTTCAAGGCAGCTGAGCCAAGGCTCTGCCTACTCCTCCAACCATGTCCAGCCCCTTCACATCCAACAGCACAGGAGGGAGAACTAGCAGATGGGTGGCAGCTGCTCCCCACTCCTATAGGATCCGGTGACTCCTATATCTCATGTCCCTTACTCCCCCTGAGTAGCCAGAATCACAATTGAGCCCCATGGGGAAAGAACATAGTCAAGGAGACAGGAAGAAAGAAAAGACAGAAACGACAGATGCCTCCACCAAAATGGTTTCTCTAAGCAAGGTAAGATGAGATACACTGGATTTGATATGGCATTATGAAGCATTTTAGACCATCAGTGTGAACGCTAATGTTGAGACTATTCTCACACAGCAGAATATTACGTAGATGGGGTTCATGAGATCTAGAACTCATCAAACAATATCAGAAAGTAGGAATATCTGGAAAAGGAGAACTGGGGGCATTTCCAAACTACCAAGTGCTTACAGGTGAAAATGAGAAAGTGCATGGTGTGGATCAGGTCCATTGCTGCCAATTGCTGACTCTGCAGACCCCAGGGTTGGGGGCCAAAATGGGTCAGGCCTCCACTGGGAAGAAGGACCAAGACAGGTCTCTGTATGCTCCTCATTCTATTCCATATCAGGAGAGATTGTGAGCGTCTCTTCTTCCTAGCGCATCTGAAGCCATTTAGGCCCACTACCCAATAGCTAAGAGCTGGTTGGACAATGATGGGGCTTTTACTGAGGAAAAAAATTGGACTTTTCATCAAGAAATGAAAATCTAACCATTTTAATCCAAAAACTGCTGAAAACCGAAAAAAGAATTGGTGTCCACGTTTTCGATCAAAAACTAACAAGTTTTTAAGAAAGCACACGCTGTCTACAAAAATTTTATTTCATTGAAAAGCCTAGTTTTCTGCCAGAAAAACGCCTTGATGGAAAAATGTAAACCAGCTCCTCTGATAACATTCCCTGCACATTCCATGAGACAAGGAAAAGGAAGGGAAAGGAGGTCAGTGTCCTTTTTCCCCCCATTTCCCTTGTCTGGTTCCCTTATATTCATGCTCCTGTGGCTGTCCCCAGCTGGAGCTTATGTCTCACTTACTCATTACCCTACAGAGCTAGTATCTCTCTCTCTCCTGCCATCCATCTCCACCCTCTGACAAACAGAGGCTAGGGACACCATTCCTTACCCATCCTGGCTAATAGCCAGTAATGGACTTAACCTCCATGAATTTATCTATACCCTTCTCTGATGGATTATATTTACTGAGGGACAAGCTATCCTAAATTCTCAATTACTGAGGGACAATCTACACTCATTGCTATATTTACTTTCACAAGCTACACTTAGTGTAACTTTTTATGAGTGATGCATCTTAATATTTGGATGCTAATATTTAAACTATCATTTAAATTTGTTAACCTTCATTTGGGATATTGTACTATATGTATTCTATGACTTTTTAAACCAAACTTTGTACTTTTGGATAATTTAAAAATTATACCCACATGTATAGAAAATTTTTTTTAACCTATATATTAGATAATTTTAACATTAGCTTTAATACAATTTTTAAATCTTACTGATGAGCAGACCAATGTCAAGATAAACCCTTCCTTATGCACAGAACTACATACAGAAATAAGGTAACATACTTTCTCCTCCTCTTTACTTTCATCCCATGTTGATGCTCCAAACCCTTATGCACATGAGCAGTATTATGGAAACAATGGAACTATCCATGGTAATACAGTTATGTACCTGCTTAAGTGTTTGCAAGGTGAGGTCCTTATTTTTCAATATTTTGTATTTTGGCTGTAGCAGCTCTGTAAAATTCAAATAAGAAACCTTACCAGTAGTGGCATTAAAGAAAACCCCACCACTTACAATTTAGCTTAATGTAAAATTTAAATCCCAAACTGCAATAGCACAAATTTTCAAATGAATTTTAGTAAGTCTCAACTGGATTTAAACCAATGATTTCTTTTTAAAAGTCAGCTGATTCAAATCATGGTTAAAATCAAGTAATTTAAATCAACTAATTAAATCACTTAATTTAAATACACCACTACCCCGATATAATGTGACCCGATATAACACAGTAAAGCAGTGCTCCGAAGGCACGGGGCTGCGCACTCCGGTGGATCAAAGCAAGCTCACCTATAATGCGGTAAGATTTTTTGGCTCTCGAGGACAGCGTTATATCGAGGTAGAGGTGTAGTCCCACCCAGCAGTGCTCTCTGAGTGTCCCCCCTTCTGCTGCTCCCTTCATGAACCCCCCTTTTCTTCCCACCATCTCCTGGCAGCTCCTGTGAGCTATGCCTAGGTGCTTCCTTTGCCCAACCCCTGGGACTACCCTGCCACTTCACAGCGCTTGCTGTTTCCTCCCCGCGGAGCCTCCCTTTTCCTTTCTTCCTCCCCCACAGCTTCAGTCTGCCCCTGCCCATCTCCTCTGCCAGCCGTAGCCTTTTCCTCAGGGCTATGGGGTTTTTTGAATAAAGATACATACAGTTTTAATTGTAAGTATGTGACAATGGGGATAGGGAAAATAAACCACAGGCAGGGCCCTCAACTGAGTGGACTCCCAGCAACATGGATGTGGTTGAACTGGTCAAAATCTAGAATACACTCCTTAGACAGCAGTTTGTATTGTCACATTGGATGATTAAATTGTATTGTCAAGGTCAACAATAACGTAACGCTCTAGAAATGGGTCCTACTAATGGGGATAAAGTGAGAGGTGATGTACATGGTGGTCTGAATTATATATCTCTAAAATATACCTGGCCAAGGGCCTCTACTTTAATCTCATGCATTCGGTTGCTTTTACTACCACTCTGCCCTTCTTCTCCCTCAGCGTGTAAATCATACTCATGGAAATTCACACCACCAGTTCTCTGAACTTCGGCCCCCGGTGTCTTCAAACACCACCACCTATCAAATGCTCCACCTCGTCCCACTTGAAAAAAAGAAAATGCAGTCTGCAAAAAAGCAAGGAGTTCAAATACTATTTAAAAGTCACCATCAAACATTGTGTCTCTACTCCTGATAGGTGTCATTCCTGGGAGTTGTGAGTGGGTATGTAAAGTGCTCTTTGGGCTTCACCTGTCAATTTTCAAGAAATCCTGCATCATGTTGGTGAGATGAGTTATGTGCATTGAGGTTTAAAGAATAGAGGGCAAAAGAGTGGTTTTCAAGGTTTTTGTCTAAAAATGCAATAGAGGACACCTTATCAGGTATGATCTAATTCTTAACTCTTTGGTGGTTCAATATGAATTTATGCTGAGATTCCACCAAGCACATTACTTTTAGTCCCAGTGGAACAGTTGTTGCAATTTCCATATTATCTCACAGGTTATTATACATACTTTGGTGCATTAATGAACTTGAGTAAGTAGGATGTCATAGGGTTTTAGAGCCTGATCCTTAAAGTTTTGGAAGTGGATACGCAATATCAAAAGATAAATTGAATAGCCTAAAATCAAAGTACAGAAAGGCTTTTGGATGCATCTTGCTAACATAACATTTTAATCTTTTAGTATCATCATACCACAGCTATTTAAAAAAGCTTTAGGCCCTCTGCTTTCTTTCACACATGCAGTTACAATTATGTCCATTAGTTGCCTTAGCAACAGAGGCAGAGGTTAAGTCATTTTCTAGAAGAGGCCCCGTGCAAATTATGGCATTATACCAACTCATTGCCAATCTTTTTAATTAAAACATTTTGCTTTCACCTCAGCTAACACCAGAGATCAGTAAACAGGGCAGATCAAATTACTGATATTTAAACTCCCTTGTCTTTAGAGAGGTCCACTGTAGCTTAATTAGTGGTTGGGCACTACCAATGAGGGGAGAGGAAGAAGAATTAACATACACAGGTATGGTTCAACTCATGAAGAACAGCAAGTTCTGCAGTGACCATGAAGTGAGCTATGAAATCCTGTAATTAGATCACTAAAAAATTTTGAAGAATGAAGCTTAGGTACAATATGTAGCAGTTATCTCATTACTGACCTTTTAACACTAGGAATTATGATTTCACAATGCCAGATGCTGGGGCATTATTACAGTAATTCCTGCCAAAAGGTTATATATTTGTACAAATAAAAAAGGAAATTCCCTTAAAGGAAACCTATCATGTATATTTCAGACAGGGCCCGAACACTACTCATCCTACAAGATTCTAGTTTGCTTTCCTCTGCATTAAAACCTTCTGGAGATTTGAAACAAGAGGTACGCTTATTGGAGAAAACTACCCTTAGAAAATGTCTCCTTCCTACCTTATGTAATCTTTCTTTACTCTGTACAATACAAGCTGCCACTTTAACAAAAATACCCATGAATGAAGATCAATGTGCCATTGATACACCACCATTTTCACAAGGAAATGCATTTCTGAATGGGTAAAATACAATGGAGTGCGTAATGGTCACCACATTTGACAACATTCTCAGTTTGCACCATCTTTCAGATTCCCCCATCATTCTGTCACCACAGCATCTTGGTACAACAGACGTGTTACAGAAAATAGTGGGATCGATATGGGAGGGACAATCAACATCCATCCTGTTCTTGGGTATCTTGACTACGCGCTATAATCTTATATCGGGCACTGGCTGCAAGCACTGTAATTATGGGTGCAAAACAGTTTCCATCATAATTACATTTTATATCATCAATATTTGCCAAAACATCAAACTTTCGACCTGAAATTCCCATATTTGATTCAACCCAAGGTGATTTTTTTAAAGTATGTTCAAAATCCTTCCAGTTATTTCTGAGTTACATCATACAAAAATTCTAGATACTTTTTTTAAACCAAGGCCATAGAAAAATAGCTTGATACTTTTATGAACTCAGGCCTCATTTAGGACTAATATCTCTGATTGGTCTGGAGGAAAAAAATTGGGAAACAATTGAATTGCAAGTTATTGCGGGGAGGGGACGGGAAGCATATCTGAACATGCTCAGTGGGTAATGCTCAGATTTTAGTAGATTCTAATGAAGCCTGGTCTTTTATGACACCACCGGGAAGAGCTAAGCCGGAACAGAGACTGCTACCAGGACAATTTCACAAGCGAGATCTTAAAGAGTGTCACTGAAAAACTCACATTTAATATCATAACGTGGATGCTGAGGGGGAATAACTGTTGGGTCCCACAATTTTAAGACTATTCAACTTTTCAGTGCTTTGCAAAGCTTAAGCTTTCATTGAAACATTAAGTTGTTTTTTTCCATTGCCAAGATACAGCCACCACAAGGCAATCCAATGAGACTCTGTCCCATTAACTCAGAACACAAGCAGGAAAGGGGAATGGAACTACTATCCTTATACGCCTTCTTGAGATGCAAACTTTATAGGCTTAAATGGTCTATTCAAATGCCACCATTAATAAGAAAAGGAGAATATTTGTTCTTGGCAGGATGTGAATTCCAAAAGGAATTATTGTTGGTGCTCTACTGGCAAGAGATGAACTAAATGGACCAATTGTTCTTTCCAGCCAAAATTCTTATGTCCTTACATTTGTGCATAGGATATGTAACCTACATTAAAAAGCAGCTGCAAAGCTACTGCTAAGTAAAATTCTAACACAGCTTATCCATTTCTGTATAGGTAAAGCTATTGCATATATAATATCAGCCATACACCCATTCATCCTCTCATAGATGTAGTGGGAATTATAATACAGCCCATTTTGTTGTTCAAAAAGTAGATTTAGAGGCAGAGGGTTACATTAGAATATCAAGCAATCATCCATTAAGCAAGAGCCATTACTCCTCAACTAATTGGAAAAGGTAATCAGGATAATTAACCTAAGAAAAATCATAAAAATATATCAACCCCCAAATATACAAATTGCAAGTAAAAATCCAGGAGGCATTACAAAGCTTTTCTGAGACAGATAATCTAAACTATTCTATCAACAATGACAGTACTCTCATGCTATCTCAATACCAGTAATTTGAAAGGGAAAATTAGGAGAAAGACCACAGGCTTGTTCAGAAAAGCTAGATCTCCTGGTCACTTTTAGCTACTAAATATTTTACTATTTATGACTTCGGGAAACAAACACCTATAGACATTAACTTCAGTATATGCACTGATCACTTCAAAATCCCAAGCTGCATGACAGAAACTGCTGTTGTACTTGTTAAAATGGATAATAGTTTCTTTTGAGAGTTTTGTCATGGATTTCAAGTGACTAGAACTGTGTCCAACCACAACATGAAAAGAAGAGCTGAGAGAACCCAGCACATCACAGGATCAGGCCAATGGTGCTTGTCTTCCCAACGGATTCCAAAGCATTTTACAAATGAGCATGTGCATGGTTCTATATGTAAACAGACTTCTGCTGTTCGGTAGCATACAACACCACCATTCAGCTGTTTAGGACAGGAAATGAAGCAGCATAAACTCTCCAACTGAAAGCTCAGGGTGACTATGCCTAGTGGTTAGAGCAGTTGGTAACCAGAAATCAGAGCCCAGAGTCAGACATCAGGAATCAGAGCCAAGGGTCAGATGCCAGAGCTAAGGGTCAGAACCAGAAGCAGAGACCAGCTGCCAGAGCCAAGGGCCAGAGCTAGAATCAGAAATCTGAGCTGAGGCTCACAGCCAGGTTACCTGGAGTGAGACAAGACAGAAGCAGGACTTATTGCAGCCTCAGGTGAATCTTTCAGCAGGCAGTACCCTCCTGTTGGTCTTAAAAACTGGTCTGCTGATCCCCTCACCCAATCAGGCGGTTTGGCCAATCAGCCACTAACCTGAGGCCCAGCTGTGGTCATTACAGTACCTGGAGGTTCATTTGCCAGGTAAGCGGGCTAGCTGCAGATCCTGAGTCAGGGGAATTTAAGCAGGCTGACTAGAACTACCAAAGCAGAAATATGGAAAGGTCATCAGGGCAAACTCTACTGCTCTTGCAAAAAGTGTCATAGGACCTTTAAGGTCCACAAGTTCTCAGAATCTCATTAACTCTCATCCAAAATGGGGCACTTGCAGAAGTTCATTGCTCCCCTAATACCACTCCGACTGGGCATTGCCATAATACTGACTACGAATGAACCATCACAACCAGGTTTTCCTTTAAGGTGTCGCTTTACCACACTGACAAGGCCCAAGCCCATGGAGCAGTTTGTAACCTTTAACAAGTTCACAACACAAGATGGTACAGTTACCTGAAACTAGCCAGGAAACAGTTTTCCCATCCCGCAAATGTTTTCAAGAGTTCAATTCCCTTCCCCTCCCTTTCCCCATCAAATCAGGATGAAAAGCTGAACTCTTGAAAATACTCCTGAACTTAAAAACTGGAATGCTTTCATTTAGACTCAATCGAAACTTGTTGCCATAATTTTGAATGCCATTTTTTAACCTTTCTTCAATCTAATTAAATTTCAAAACTAACAGTTATTGTGAACTGGAAAATGATTATTTTGTTTAGAAAACATTGAAGTGAAACACTGAAATTTTTAACATTTTCTATTTTGACATTTTTCAAATAAGGAAATTGATCAACCCTGTTTCACTAACTGTTTTAATTTTGCCAAACTGGCATTTTTCTATGAAAGAAAGATCTTTTGAAAAATTCCCAACCAGTTCTAATACTTATAGACCATTTTTGCTTGCCTTCATTTGGTTACTGCAATATTACCAATCCCAACTGTTCAAAAATCATAAATTAGGCCCTCCAAAATCATGAGTTAGACTTAAAAATCATGAGATTTAAAAATAATAATGTTGGGGCTTTTTTCATTATCTTGTGGGTTCTGAGCATATAGGGTTCCCATTTTCAAGCATTTCCTCACAAACATAATGGCTAGAAACTTATTTTTTTTAAAATGAAAGAATCTCTCACAATAACATGTCTCCAGGAGCTGGAGACTTTAGGGAAAAAAACCAAACACCAGTGTTACTAACTCTTGTGATTTTATTGCAAGTCTCATGAAATTGGGTGTTTGCTTAAAGCCCCAGTTCCCAGAGTCATGTTATTTTTTGAGAATCATAGCTTTTAAAAAATGGAAGTTTCTAGCCCTCATGGTTATGGAGAAAAGCTTGCAAATAAGACATGAGTATAACCTAAAAGCTCAGAAACCTGAATTAAAAAAGGAACCTCATATGTATTGTTTTTAAAGCAAATGCGTGATTCTTGGAGGCTTGACGTGATTTTTTGCATCCTTGGGGTTGGCAACACTAACTATTGTTGCTTTCAGTGCTGCGTTAATTGAGGCTATAGTTAGTGTGACTAAGTGTTTCTGGATAAATTTATACCTAGATCAGCCACTGCTATATAAATATTCCTGGGTTCTCCATGTGTTCTCAGCTCTAATTAGGATGCTGCAGTGGAACTCTGACATCTTTCTTTTATCACTTTGTGTTATGTTCAATTCTCTTTCAATAGCTTTTCAGGCCCAGGCAAAGAGCCGTGTGTTTCTTGAATTAAAGAGACCAGTGCCAGGGCCCCAGCCACCTTAAGAGGCTGGACTTAGTGTACACTTAGAGCAGGGGCAGATGAGATGCAGTAAACTTTAGAGGCAATCAGTTGTGCCTATGGGGCAATATAAGAGCTGCTTCAATGCATAAACCTCATTTCTTCCTATGGCACTTAAGGGTAAGATTGTGAACTTCTTACTATCATGGGTGAGCAGTTACTCATTCCTGTACTCCCATGATGTCAGTGGGACTACTTAGGTCAGTAACACTTTCCAACTTAAGTAAAGGGATCAACAATCTGGCCCTAAACCATTAACCCAAATTTGCAAAATTGTCATAAAAAATTCCTATCCCCGGAACAACAGTTCATTTTCTACCCTTTACCAAGATTACTGATACTTGTGGGGGAAGATGACATTATTGGTAGCTTATTTGCTCATCAAAATGAACCCAATTATTCATTCTGGGCAAGTACAATTTTGTACAGATGGATTAACCCTTAGAACACAGACATTTTGCAAGATGTCAAAAGACAGCTGAGATCCTAAGGCCTGATTCTCCACTTCCCTAGGTCCCAATGCAGCAAAGATCTTAAACACATGTAACTTCAAACATAAAAATAATCCCACTGGCTTGTCTACATTTGTTTTGACTTCAGTGGAACAAACCACATGCTTTAAGTTAGACAAGAGCATAAGTGCTTTGCTGAATCCTTACACCTCGGGTGTCATTTATGCCAGCGCAGAGGGAGCGCAAAGTGGTATAAAACACTCACTGACTTGATAGCATTTCACACCCACTCTGCATAGATGCAGACGATTACACAAGTGGGGAATCTGACCCATTCTGTCACAAGTCTCCAACAGATTAATATTCTGTTACAGCTTAATTTTAATATTTTTATTATTAAAACTCAATTATACTTTGGTCAGTTTTTGAACCCACTGATTTGATTGATCACAGGGATACAATAATTACAAGGATACAATCAAGTACAGTCTGATAAGGAATAGTTCTAATTGAATTACACCTTGATAAAGATGCTCTTAAGCCCACTACATGCTGTTCCAGGCTGCATCTGATATTTAAACTCACTCAGACACATCTGTATTGCCAAAGGAGCTTGCTTTTAACTGACTCATAATTACTGCTAAGCTCCTCTTAAAAAAAAAAAAAAAAAAAAAGATGAAAATGCAAAGCCCATGAAATTTATCACATTAAAGTGCTTGGGGAAAACACAGTGGTAAACAATACAGAGTAAGGTGCATTACAGGGGGACTGGGCACAACAAATTATTCTTCATCCTGTAAAAGCTGAGTGGCAATTCCCTGCACTCCTAAATTTACTAACATTTTGGAAGCTGTAGGATTACAGTTCCTTGGGGAGTTTTATTTTATTGATGGCTCAAGTGAGTCACAAGAGCAAGATGGAGGCATGCTTAATCCTTTGAACTGAAACAAAGCTTTTAATGGACAAAAGTAGGCCTCTAAGACAAGCAATTGGCATTCTTGAGACCAAACTTGCTCATCACGCCTCACTGCCAGGTGTTTCCCTCCTCTACAGGAGCTGTACATATTGATTGCAGGCTTGTGTGCACATGTGTGTGTGCGCGTGCCTAGAGAACAATGGAACTCCTTTTTTTATATTCAAAATAAAATTATTATTTGTTCTGCAGTAGCCTTAATTCATGGAGCAGGACCCTATTGTACTGGGTGCTATACAAACACATAACAAAAAGACAGACCCTGCTCCAAGGAGCTTACAATTTAAAGTAAGTTGGATAGGAGTATTGGTCCTTATCTAAATTAATATTGCAAGCACCTTATGAACCAATGAAGAGAAAATATCAGTCGAGGTGCAGACTGTAGATACAGAGATACGACATACACAAGAGACTACTGCTTTCTTGGCTTTACTTGTCCAAGCAGCATGTAGAGTACAAGTTTTACACACACCTGTGATTTGACGGGATGAGAATATGCGGAACCCTAGCTATTTGGACCCCCCTCCCCAAAAAAAGCTCTTAGAATACCAAGCAACAGCAGAAACTCACATACTGCCTTTTCTTTTAGCCCTGTGATTAGCTATTAGGTTGCATCCTTTCCTCTCACCATTGCCATCCATGTCTTTCTCACCTCCAGGTTTGATTACCATAGCACACTTTATTTGGGGCTACCCTTGACTTTTACAATGCACTGGAACTGGGAACAAAAGTAGGGGCTTTGAAAAAACTCCACTGGTCCAAAATACAATAGATAGCCTGCAACACAAGACAAGTCAATGCAAGTGCATTTGGAGTGTTCCTGATACTAGACTGACTACTCATAGTAGTCCAAATCAAATTCAAGGGGCCAAATTCCACTCTCATTTACATTGCTGCAAAGCCACTGCAACTCCACCAACCTCAATTAAATTACTCCTGAATTACACTAGTGTAAATGAAGCAGAATTAGGCCTGAGATTGTCAAATCCCTCAACAGACTGGCCTTGAGCTATCTCAAAGTCCACCACCATCTGAGATCTCTGTGACCTACAATTGTAACTGGGATAATCAGGAACAATGGAACTGTAAATAGTAAGGACACGACTCTTTGGAGCAGGGGACTTAGCTTTAGAGCATCTTGCCCATGGCCTCTGAACTCTGTGCCACAAAGAAAGTTATTGTCTTTAGGAAAAATGTAACATGTTTTCATCAGAGCACTTCCACAATACCAGCCACTTTTGAACAAAATGACTGAACCAAGAATGAATGCTGAGAGAGACAGAAGACAATAAGGAAGAAACATGGATGGGAAAAGGGGAGAGAGAACCAAAAATATCAACTGGCTTTGCAGACTCTATTTAACTTTTGTAAGGCACCCAGATTCCATGCTAATGAACATAGTATGAATAACCAACTAGATTGAACAACACCACTTGGAAAATACAAATAGCTTCATTCACCTGCTTAATGGAAAGGGTCAGCATGCATGTGTTACTCCTGTGTGCCATGAACTGAAATAGCTTTCCATCTGCTTCTGGGTGAAGGTTGAAGGTTTAATTTTAATCCAGCATATGCTGTTTGGTTCAAGACTTGTCTTCCTCTCTCTCTCTCTGTACCATCACAATGGCTGAGGCTAGCGAAGATGCTCCTCCTGACAGTCACTTGAAGAAGACTGACAGCAGTTTTCAGAAGAGGCTTCCTGTTTATGGAACTTGCTCTCTCTGGAAGTCTGTCGGAGTCCAAGATTACTGATCTCCAGAGCATAGTGTAAGACACAGCTTTTAGGTCAAGCATTTGCTGATTGTAGCTGGGGAGGACTTGTAATGTGTGCATGCAATCAAAAATTAGCCACCGTGGGATCGAACTTGATTATTGGGTGTCAACTAAATTATATTGATGGAGGGCGAAAGCAAGTTTCAACTGTAGAAAAATAATAGAAAAAGAAATGTATATGAAAAGATATTGAATAAAGAGATGGGTAATATTGGGGAGAGGGATGAGGAAGCAGAGATGGGACTGAGCTGCAAAGTTCAGCTTCAAATCCAAGCTTCCTCGAAGTCTGGAGCATTCAGATTCAGGACTTTGGTTTGTCTTATTAAAAGAGAGGGGGCAAATTACAAAGCTCAATTTTCTACCAAGTACAGAGTTCAGTCAGGGCTCATATCTAGAAACAGAAAGCACATTTAAAAGGAAGGAAGCAGATAAAATAACTCTGATAACCCAAAAGTAAATGTTGCCAGGAACAATCTAATACTTGAGGAAACCATTTTTGGCATCCGTTTTTCTAGTTACAATTGGTGAAAGCAAATTATGAAATGTATGCTGGGATTTGAATACTATTATCTAAACCCTAACTCCATTTTGATGCTTAGAATAGATGTGAGCCCCAGTCCACTTTTCCTCTGTCCCCATTCCAAACAAGCTGTTACTATTTTACTTATTAACAAAGCAGATTGAAAATGTCCCCTGTACTAAAGTCTACTGAGTTGAGATGGGACAAAAAAAAAAAACCACAAACAAAAAACACCAGCCTTTTGAACCCTGGGGTTTTGGAAAAGAAAAGTTGCCAACAACCCTGAATTTTGGAAATTATATAGCACTCAGGAGATGCCTACCCTGCACCGAGGTGCGACTACAGTTTAGGTAGGCATCCTCATGCTAGCTTTAGTCTAGCTAGCATGGATAAAAATAGCAGCGAAGACAGGGTGGAACAGGCTTCAGCGCAGGCTGTCTAAGCCCACGTGGGCCCTAGGTACGTACTTGTGTTGTTAGCCCACACTGAAGCCTGAGCCACGACAGATTCATGGCTATTGTTACCCATGTTAGGTAAATTAAAGCTAAAACACGTATGTTTGCCCGAGCTGCAATCATATCAGACACACACACACACTTACAATCTCTTCTTGAAAACAGCTGGATAAACACTAGAAACACAGTTTAGTTTTCTTCATTGTCAGTTCCATGATTATATAGGAGTTTGCTATAATCACAGCATATCTACAGATTAAATGTATAGTATGGATTATATTTTCAGGGGTCTTTGTTAGCAGATGCCACCAGACTCCTCATTGTTTTTGTGGATACAGACTAACATGGCTACCCCTCTGATATTTATATAGACTGTGAAGACTGAGACCCAGATACTCAGCTGGTATAAAACAGCACAGCTCCACTGAAATCCACAGTGAACAATGGGTTGCATAAAGATTTCAAATAATGTTTTAATTAATATTTTATCAAATCAAATTTCAATAACCAATTTTAATGTAGCCCACTGTTCAGCGTGTGTGTGTTATGTGGCCCCTTCTGTGCCCAGTTCACAGAAGATCCAACTGCTCCCGGCTAAAGAACCTAATCCATTAGCTCAAGCTACAGAGGTTTATGCATTAGCTCTGGTGTCCTGAATTCAATCCCTCGTGATAGTTTTAATTTAAAATATTGTAACAATTACAAACCCAAAACACAGCAATTTATTAATTCTTATTATTAAAGCATGAGGTCCGGAAAATATAACTGACTAGTGCAGTTTTATTGTTAGGCTGAGAGAAGGGGAAAAAGCAAACAGCAAGTGAAAGTCAGAAAATACTTCCAGGTTTAATTGTTAAAGGCCCAGTCCTGCAAATAACTAATCCCATTGATGTCATTGAGCCAAATCCTCAACTGGTAAAATGATGCAATAAAACTATTTGCATGAGCATCCCTCATTCTCATGTGCAGGGCCTTAGGTTCTTAGAACAGGGGAGGGGCTTTAATATTTTGCCCTCATTTTTATCTTCCCACTGTTCCTTTAATTTAGTGCTTTTTCTGGATACCATTGAAAAGAATAGAAAATACTCTACCATTTGGAGTCACAGGTAGTTCTTTACATTTTCTAACCCATCCTTTTGAGATGCCACTAAGAAGTATGGTTTTTTTCATCGCATTGAATTGCTGCCAACAAGAAGTAAATGCACTTTCTGCATCCCAACATGAAATTATGGTAAACTATGCAACAAGAGAGGCAAAACCATGTTTGATGAGCACTGCAGCTCCCTATATAAGAAAATAAGAACATAGAATGGCCAGCAGCGGCTCCAGGCACAAGCACGTGCCTGGGGCGGCAAGCCGCGGGGGGCGCCCTGCCGGTCGCTGTGAAGGCGGCAGTCAGGCAGCCTTCGGCGGCATTCCTGCGGGATGTCTGCTGGTCCCGCGGATTCGGCGGCAATTTGGCAGCAGGTACGCCAAAGCTGCAGGACAGGTGGACCTCCTGCAGGCATGCCGCCGAATCCACGGGACCGGGGACCTCCCGCAGGCATGCCGCTGAAGGCAGCCTGCCTGCCGTGCTTGGGGCGGCAAAAAAGCTAGAGCTGCCCTTGAGAACGGCCATACTGGGTCAGACCAAAAGTCCATCTAGCCCAGTATCCTGTCTTCCAATGGTGGCCAATGCCAGATGCCCCAGAGGGAATGAACAGAATAGGCAATCGTCAAGCGATCCATCCCGTCGCCCTTTCCCAGCCTCTGGCAAACAGAGACTAGGGACACCATCCCAGCCCATCCTGCTAATAGCCATTGATGGACCTATCCTCCATAAATTTATCTAGTTCTTTTTCATATGCAGCCAGGGAGCAACCCTCCCCTCTTCAGTCTGTTCACTGGTTATCATTGTACGTCTATTGCTCATTTCACCCTACTGCCCCTTTGGGATCAGTGCCTGTTAATTGAAATGCGCCCTCCTCTGCAACAGTCAGCAGCTGGTTTGATTGCTGTGTTCCAATAAATAACACAGCTGTATTAATTCAGACTGAGCAATTAACACAGGGGCCATACACTTTTACTGTATCAATTTTTCTATGTACTAGCAACTAGTTATTTCTATTGAAATATCTTTTAGTGAGGGACAAACAAATTCAGCTATAGCTTGATCCCTTCAAAGAATATCCCTTCTATTCTCTCACCAGGAGCATCTGACAATGTCCTTTAACTCACTCACCTTAGTCCACATTTTGTTTACAATCTGCATCATGGTCCACACCACCATGTTTCAAGAGCCAAATATACCTTTCACTTTTAAGAAGCAAAAACTGACCCCAATATCTTTGCTCAGATATTGAAAACTGACTTCACATAATTACACATGCTCTCCATTCTGCTTCCTATTATTTAGATTCACTACAAGAGCAGTTCTAATAGAAAGAGAAGAGTTTACTTTTGGGGGAATTTAAATTAATATTTGATCAAGGTACATTTTTAAACGTTGTGTTTTGACAACGTTGTGTCCTTGGTCCCTTTTAAGCATTTCACCAGGGTTAGCATTCGAAGTACCTCTTCTTCCAAAAAAAGGTCAGTAGATTTCCGGTATAGGATGGTATTTATGTGACCATCGCTTATTAGCACAGTAGTGTCCAGGAAATGGACCGCCCAGCTATCTTCGAGACACCACTGACTTCCTGAAGAAACTACAATCCATCGGTGATCTTCCAGAAAACACCATCCTGGCCACTATGGACGTAGAAGCCCTCTACACCAATATTCCACACAAAGATGGACTACAAGCTATCAGGAACAGTATCCCTGATAATGTCACAGCTAATCTGGTGGCTGAACTTTGTGATTTTGTCCTCACCCACAACTATTTCACATTTGGGGACAATATATACCTTCAAGTCAGCGGCACTGCTATGGGTACCCGCATGGCCCCACAATATGCCAACATTTTTATGGCTGACTTAGAACAACGCTTCCTTAGCTCTCGTCCCCTAACGCCCCTACTCTACTTGCGCTACATTGATGACATCTTCATCATCTGGACCCATGGAAAAGAAGCCCTTGAGGAATTTCACCATGATTTCAATAATTTCCATCCCACCATCAACCTCAGCCTAGATCAATCCACACAAGCGGTCCATTTCCTGGACACTACTGTGCTAATAAGCGATGGTCACATAAATACCACCCTATACCGGAAACCTACTGACCGCTACACTTACCTACATGCCTCCAGCTTCCATCCAGGACACACCACACGATCCATTGTCTACAGCCAAGCTCTAAGATATAACCGCATTTGCTCCAATCCCTCTGATAGAGACAAGCACCTACAAGATCTCTATCAAGCATTCTTAAAACTACAATACCCACCTGCTGAAGTGAAAAAACAGATTGACAGAGCCAGACGAGTACCCAGAAGTCACCTCCTACAAGACAGGCCCAACAAAGAAAATAACAGAACACCACTAGCTGTCACCTTCAGCCCCCAACTATAACCTCTCCAGCACATCATCAGAGATCTACAACCTATCCTGAAAGATGATCCTTTACTCTCACAGATCTTGGGAGACAGACCTGTCCTCGCTTACAGACAACCCCCCAACCTAAAGCAAATACTCACCAGCAACCACACATCACTGAACAAAACCACTAACCCAGGAACCTATCCTTGTAACAAACCCCGATGCCAACTCTGTCCACATATCTATTCAAGTGACATCATCATAGGACCTAATCACATCAGCCATACCATCAGGGGCTCGTTCACCTGCACATCTACCAATGTGATATATGCCATCATGTGCCAGCAATGCCCCTCTGCCATGTACATTGGCCAAACCGGACAGTCTCTACGCAAAAGAATTAATGGACACAAATCTGACATCAGGAATCAAAATACTCAAAAACCAGTGGGAGAACACTTTAACCTGTCTGGTCATTCAGTGACAGACCTGCGGGTGGCTATATTACAACAGAAAAACTTCAAAAACAGACTCCAACGAGAGACTGCTGAGCTGGAATTGATATGCAAACTAGACACAATCAACTCTGGACTGAATAAGGACTGGGAATGGCTGAGCCATTACAAACATTGAATCTATCTCCCCTTGTAAGTATTCTCACACTTCTTATCAAACTGTCTGTACTGGGCTATCTTGATTATCACTTCAAAAGTTTTTTTTCTCTTAATTAATTGGCCTCTCAGAGTTGGTAAGACAACTCCCACCTGTTTATGCTCTCTGTATGTGTGTATATATATCTCCTCAATATATGTTCCATTCTATATGCATCCGAAGAAGTGGGCTGTAGTCCACGAAAGCTTATGCTCTAATAAATTTGTTAGTCTCTAAGGTGCCACAAGTACTCCTGTTCTTTTTGCGGATACAGACTAACACGGCTGCTACTTTGAAACTCTTCTTCCAGAAAGCATGTTGACTCATTCTGGAGAATCTTCAGTTTCAAAGAGGCACAAAAGAAAAGAGAGGTAACTTGGGACATTCCATTACAGCCAAAATTGCAGGGGACAGAAGACTTGAAAATAATTATTTATCAACCCCATAGTGGTATTGTTTGCCAGTATTCGTTAACATTTGTAAGTGCTTTAAGATCCTCACATAGGATAAATGACAGAAATGTAAAGTGTAATTTTTCCCCCTCCTCTTAGTTTACAGCGCTAAATTTCCTCCCTCATTACAGATGTTTGTCTGTGTTTCAGTGATTTATCAGGGTTCTTGCCCCGTCTCTTTCTGATGACAGAAAGTCTTTTCATTGATTGTTTGGGCAGTTCCAAAAATTGATCATCCCTGTTTCAGGCATCTGATATCGCCAAAGAGTGAATGAAATTGACTTTACACAGAAAAGAGACAGAAAGGGGAAGATTCCTTATACATTTATATTGTAAAGAAGCACTACAAATGGGCTGGATTGCACTCATTATAGTTAAGGCCCTGTGTACCTCAGTTTCCCATATTTACAGAGCTCTCTGCACCTCCGTTCACCATCTGTAAAATTAGGATAATAATGCTTCCTTTTGCCTACTTTTTGTCTGTCTTGTCTATTTAGATTGTAGGCTTTTGGAGGCAGGGACTGTCTCCTGCTACAGGAGAACCTCAGAGTTGCAAACACTAGAGTTATGAACTGACCTGTCAACCCCACACCTCATTTGGAACCAGAAGCTCGCAATCAGGCAGCAGAGACAAAAAAAAAAAAAAAAGGCAAATACTGTACAGTACAGTGCTGTGTTAAATGTAAATTACTAAAGAAATAAAGGGAAAGTTTAAAAAAATATTTGATAAGGTAAGGAAACTGTTTCTGTGCTTGTTTCATTTAAATTAAGATGGTTAACAGCAACATTTTTCTTCTGCATAGTAAAGTTTAAAAGTTGTATTAAGTCAATGTTCAGTTGTCAACTTTTGAAAGAACAACCATAACGTTTTGTTCACAGTTACGAATAACCTCCACTCCAGAGGTGTTTGTAACTCTGAGGTTCTACTGTATCTATATGTATATACAGCAGCTAACACAATGAGGTCCCTGTCTCAGCTAAGGTCTTTAGGCTGTTTCACAAATAAAAATAAGCAGCACTTATCTCTTAAAGTTGTTGTGAGGCAAACTTTGTTAATGTTCATAAGCTACTTTGAGTCATGTGGATGAAAGGTGCCACAGAAGAGCATACTACTTTTCAATTTGGGTAAACTTTTGCTACAACCCCTTGCTTTGGCATATCAAATAAACACTCTGTTTTGTTATTACAGCTGTGCAATGGAAGCAACAGAAGGTGGTAATGGTTTCTTACTTCAGGGACCCGCACAGATTATTCCCCTCACTAGATTAAATGAATATAATGTCTTATATCATTACACAGCGCAAAAGACAGTACAGGAACTGGCAGAGAGCTTTGCCTCACCGTTCATTGTGGAAATAAATGTATGATACTTTATTAAAGTAGATGTCTCTTTGCAAAAAAACTAAAAAATGAGGAAAGTTCTAGAGATACCAGTAAATTAAAATAAACCATTTCCTGACCATTTATTGATTCTGACCAGTATGTGAGCACAATTAAGTTAATGGTCCTTGTGCAGCACAAGGCTGATGTATCACTCAAATTCCATGGAAGCTCTCAAAACAGAGATTAAGTGTTGAAGTGGCCTTGTTCTGGCTCTGTATAAAGTGGTAAATTTCACCTTACCTGAGCAGAGGATGAATTCTCCAGATGAGCTATTTGTTATGAATTATTTGCTCATCTTTAATTTTTTTTCTCTGCCTTGCTCCTCTGCTCTTGTTATTTGTGCACTGAAGTAACATGAAAAGCTTCTCTCGCTAGCTCTCTGGCCTACTTGGAAGCACCAGATATCTCCTGGGAAAGTCTGTTAACTTCTGTGCCTTTTGAGGTTCATCCATCACTACATACATACAAAACACACACATCAACAAATCCACCTAAGCATTTGTGTGATGACCAGGAAAGTGCCAGCTTTCTAAGGATTGTGAAAATACATGCTCAAGTTAAAACTATATTTATTTTAAATATATAAATGATGCCAGGCCACAATTAACATGAGGAAAAGCTGATGCGCACTGTAAAGAAACAAAATATTAAAAGTAGGTTTTAGTCTATACTTGAGGAGGCTTTGGTTGCAGTCTCTAGGTGCTACCGTAACACAAATAATAAAAACAACATCGGAAAGAATTGTAGCTAGGGAAAAATCCCATTAGAATTGGAAGGGGAATAAACCCCACTAAACAAAGAGTAGCAATAACTGGAAATAGCAGGTGGTTTTATAATTTTCTTTAAAAGTGAGAACAGTCTCATTGCAATGGGGTTTAGAAGGTGGTGGTAGCACAGATTGGAGCAGTCCTGTCCATATTAAAGCAAAGCCAAAGAATATATAAAATTGAGATGTAGATACACTTTATGAAGGAAACCAATTATTCTGACTAAAATGCATTTTTAATTCTCAGTTATAAAGCAGCTCATTTTTAAATGATTTGTTTAAATAATTGTTTATCTGGATGTGTTAGCTAATGATTCGCTGAGCCTGTCATGGGGTCCACTCACTGCTAGGGCTCCTCCTCCTGGTTGCTCTGGGGATTACCGCTCCGCAGGTCCAACGCTCCCTTTTATCAGTTCCTCTCCTAGTGGTGTCTCTCTTTCTCTGATACTTGGGGTGCTCCTTCGTGACTCAGCCCTCCAGGTCCCTATAGTCCTCCATTCCAGTGGTATCAAAGTCCCTCCATACAAAATGACCACCCCATCACAGATCCCCCTTAAGGAAAAAAAAAAGCTTATACAGTAGATGCTCGTGAGTAACAATATATCAGTGCCCTTTGCTATCTTGCTACTAAGCGACTGTTACTGTTCTGGGGAGTGTCGACAATTCACAGTGTTCCCAGGGAATTATTGCTTGTAAGCAACGGTTAGTCTTACAAGGTGTTGCTGCAAACAAGTGTCTATTGTACTGTACTTTTTCATCATGTGAAACTCAATTTAACAGAGAGGTTGTATCATGGAATTCAGATACGATGGACCAAATTTTAATCTCAATTTGACTTTATGATTATGCTATGCTATATATTGAGTGGTGAAGCTACGCTATACTTACACTAGTGCAGATCAGAATCTGGGCAAAGGAATTTACTGTGTTGAACTGAACTGGCATCATGCAGAGCCATGGATGTCCATCCGTTCCTAAGAGTGAGTGAACAATTATCAGTTCTCCTGAGTACAGTGAAATGATGCTAGGATGTCTGCACAACACTGACAAGGAGAAGATGAGAAAACAGGGAAGGGAGATAATCATAGGGGGAAAAAAGCTAAGTGCTACTGACCATTTTCCTTAGCGCTGATCCAGCAAGACACCAAGAAACATGGGGTATTTTGCTTTGCTAGTAGATTTCCCCCTCCTGCTCCCTAAATAATTAGCATCCTTGAGCCAAAGCTTTTACTAGCTTTGTCAGTGAAAGATACCAAGTGACAAAATACTTCATGGTCAGCACTGTCACTCTTTGTATTATTAACATAGGGAAAACACATCATAAAATGCCGTTTAAAAGGTGCAATAAATAGCACCCGAAAGCCATGTTTGACATGTAATCTGTCTTGACAGGCAGTGGGCCCACTTCGCTGGCCTATTAACCCAGCCCATGGGCAAAGCACATCTCTTTGCCACAGCTAATCTTTGCAGCACTTCCCTGTCACAGTGGAACTCCATTTCAAACAGCTGAAAAGGTCAGAGAATATCCCCCTCCACTTTCACATTGAATTCAAGTCAGTTGACATCTGGGCATGAAAAGCACTGCAATTCGCTATAGAAATCTTGTAGGGTTTTCCCCTCTGGTGATTTTAATTACCTTTTTCTACAGATATGTGTATGAAATTGCCATTGCAAGGCCTCATACAGTGTTGCCTTGCTCTTTGTGTAGACACTTACACCTGTGCAAATGCCAAGTAAAATGCTACCATATGAGAACAACACTTTTACACCCACTTTGCACTGATACAAATGACTAAGCAAGGTAAGAGCAACAGTGAATAGGACCCTCAGAGTATACTCCTGCAGCCGTTACACCTGAGAGTAGTTTCACTGAAGTATAGACAGACAGGAGAGTAAGGACAGCAGATTCAGGCCCACTTAGGTGGCAGGATAGGCATATCATGTAGTAGACTATAGTAGGAAAAACTCTATTGATTGTTGTCCATGGCTGATATCAGCTCTCTGGTGCTTCTCCATGGATGCCAGACAAAGGCAGAATGTGCAGCAGCTGTTTAAGTATTGGATTGAAGGGCCAAGGACTTTATGACCTCTTGAGGATAAGAAAACGGGGGGAGGAGGGGGAGGAATCACATTTCAGGTGGGCCATTAAATGAGGACCATCCATAAGTTAGTATTTTTTATTACAACTGGGGAGTTTTATAATGATAAAATGTTGCAAACTAAATTCACTTTAATTTTCACATTAAAACTTCATGGAGCAGCTGGGTGAATTGAAGAGTCCTTTAGGCCCTGAAATGAAGCCACTAGTAGCAGAGGGTAGAAGTATGGACTTCTAATATTGAGATTTTCTCCTAAGTCACTTCCTCTTTAGTAGAAAGCTATATGGCCCTAACGCTTTTTGGGGGGGGTTCATTTTTTAAAGTGTTTATTTTGTTCCTGGCTGGGTATTTAGCTGTAAATGTTGGAATTGTTCAAGAGAACAAGGTACTTTGAAACTACAGAATTACAAGTGAGTCACACTCCAAGATACTTGCTTTTTGTAGGTAAACCAGTAAAAGTCAGGTTGGAGTCAACAGAAAGACTTCCTACCACTTAAAAAGTGAGCTAGGCCATTTATTCCTACTAGGGCTGGTCAAACAATCCATCCCATCAGCCTACCCACCATCAGAAGATAAGCAGATCTGGGGACCTTTAGATCACTATTTTCTAGCTGCTATGGCTTTTGCTATCACCTGACCAACACCAGTCTCCTCCTTGATTTGCATTGCTGTTTTCCAGCTCATCATTTCTTCCTAGCAAGGCTTATGCATAGGGTTGCCAATTTTTTAATTGCAGAAAACCGAACACCTTTGCCCCACCCCACCCCATGCCTTCTCCAAGGCCCCGCCCCGGTTCACTCCATTCCCCCTCCCTCAGTCATTCGCTCTCCCCCACCCTTGCTCACTTTCACCAGGTTAGGGCAGGGGGTTGGGGTGCAGGAGGGGGTGAGGGCTCTAGAGTGGGGCCAGGGATGAGGGGGTTGGGGTGCAGGAGGGGGTATGGTCTCTGGGCAGGGGGTGTGGAAGGGGGCTCTGGGCTGGGGCAGGGGTTGGGGTCTCCGGGAGGGAGTTTGGGTGCAGGAAAGGGTGAGTGGTGCAGGCTCAGGCAGCTCCCGGAAGTGAAATCATGTCTTTCTCCTAGGCGGAGACATGGCCAGGGAGGTGCCGCGTTGCTGCCCCCACCCACTGGCATCGCCCCCGCAGCTCCCATTGGCTGCTCGGGGGCAGCATGCGGAGCCCCCATGGCCGCCCCCCACCTAGAAACCAGACATGTTGCCGCTTCCAGAAGCCGCATGGAGCCAGGCAGGGGAACCTGACAGCCCCACTGTGCCACAGCCAGACTTTTAACAGCTGCCAGGGTCCCTTTTTGACTGGGTGTTCCTGTCGAAAACCAGACACCTGGCAACCCTACTCATGAAGCCTCTCATCTTTTCCCTGCAACATATTGGCAAGTGACCATCTGGTCGCAAAACCATTTATATGGCCCTATGCTATGGACAAGTTAGAGGCAAAAAGACATCCTTTAATAATTGGAAATCAAATCTTACTGAGGAAAATAGAAAGGAGCATAAACTCTGGCAAATCAAATGTAAAAGTATAATTAGGCAGGCCAAAAAAGAAATTGAAGAGCAACTAGCAAAATACACAAAAACTAACAGCAAACACTTTTTAAGTACATCAGAAGCAGGAAACCTGCCAAACAATCAGTGGGGCTACTGGACAATTGAGGTGCTAAAGGAGCACTTAAGGAAGACGAGGCTATTGCTGAGAAACTAAATTAATTCTTTACATCAGTCTTCACTGCAGAGGATGGGAAAGAGATTCCCACACCTGAGCCATTCTTTTCCAGTGACAAATCTGAGAAACTGTCCCAAATGGAGGTGTCAAAACAGGTGGTTTTGGAAAAATTGATAAATTAAACAGTAATAATTCAACAGGACCCAATGGTATTCACCCAAAAGTTCTGAAGGAACTCAAATATGAAATTGTGGATTACCACTTGTGATATGTAACCTATGGCTTAAATCAGCCTCTGTACCATGACTGAAGGATAGTTAATGTAACGCCAATTTTTTTAAAAGGCTCCAGGGGTAATCCTGGCAATTACAGGCCGGTAAGCCTAACTTCAGTCCCAGGCAAACCGATTGAAATGATAGTAAAGTACAGAATTATCAGACACATACATAAACACGATATGTTAGGGAAGAGTCCACACAGCTTTTGTATAGGGAAATCATGACTCATCAATCTATTAAAATTATTTGAGGGTGACAACAAGCATGTGGACAAGGGTGAGCCAGTTGATATATTGTTCTTGGACTTTCAGAAGGCCTTTGGCAAGGTCCCAGACCAAAGGCTCTTAAGCAAAGTAAGAAATCATGGCATAAGAGGGAAGGTCCACTCTCATGAATCAGTAACTTGTTAAAAAAATAGGGAACAAAGATAAGGAATAAATAGTCAGTCTTCAGAATGGAAATAAGCAAAAAATCAGGGTCCCCCAAGGATCTGTACTCGGACAAGTACTGTTTAACATATTCATAAATGTTCTAGAAAAAGGGGTACAGTGAGGTGGCAAAATTTGCAGATGATTACTCAAGTCCAAAAGCTGACTGCAAAGAGTTATAAAGGGATCTCACCAAACTGGGTGATTGGGCAACAAAATGGCAGATGAAATACAATGTTGATAAATGCAAAGTAATGTACATTGGAAAACATAATCCCAGCTATAAATACAAAATAATAGGTCTAAATTAGCTGTTACCACTCAAGAAAGAGATCTTGGCGTCATTGTGGCTAGTTCCCCTGAAAACATCCTCTAGATGTGCAGTGCCAGTCAAAAAAGCTAACAAAATGTTAGGAAACATTAGGAAAGGGATAGATAATAAGACAGAAAATATCATAATGCCACTATATAAATCCCTGGTACGCCCACATCTTGAATACTGTTTACAGTTCTGGTCATCCCAACTCAAAAAAAGATACATTAGAATTGGAAAAGGTACAGAGAGGGCAACAAAAATTATTAGGGGTATGGAACAGCTTCTATATAAGGAGGCATTAAAAAGAGTAGAGCTGCTTATCTTTGAAAAGAGATGACCAAGGTGGGGTGGAATATGATAGAGCATATAAAATCATGAATAGTGTGGAGAAAGTGAATAAGGAAGTTTTATTTACCCCCTTAACATAACACAAGAACCAGGGGTCACCCAATGAAATTAATAGGCAGCAGGTTTAAAGCAAACATCAGGAAGTACTTCTTCACACAACACACAGTCACCCTGTGGGAACTCATTGCCAGGGGATATTGTGAAGGCCAAAAGTATAAAGAAAACAGGGTGACCAGATGTCCCGATTTTATAGGGACAGTCCCGATTTTGGGGTCTTTTTCTTAGATAGGTTCCTATTACCCCCCCCACCCTCGTCCCGATTTTTCACATTTAATGTCTGGTCACCCTAAAAGAAAACTCCCAGAGAAGTTCAACAAGAAATAATCTCTCATGGTAGATGTAAGCAATATTGGATCCCCAAAAAGAATTAGATATGTTTATAGGCTCATCAATGGCTATTAGCCAAGATGGTCAGGGATGCAGTTCCATAATCTGGATGCCTCTAAACCTTTGACTGCCAGATGCTGGGTCTGGACGACAGGGGGTGGCTCACTCAATAATTGCCCTGTTCTGTTCATTCCCTCTAAATCACCTGGCACTGGCCATTGTCAGAAAACAGGATACTGGGCTGAAAGGACTATTGGTCCAACCAAGCAAGGCCATTCTTATGTTCTTATATAACAGAGGTGATTCCATGAAGTAGTTGTCCTTGGGAACTGCTTTCTCAACTTTAGTATTTGTTCACACTTTGCTCCACGTTCTGAAGCTGGAACATATCCAAGGGAGCTTTCCAAGTCTCCTTGCACTCAGGGACCTAAAGGGGATTTACAGATCTGAGTCAATTACATCCTATAGGAGCATTTGAGGCAGTCTTTGATATTCTATTCAGTGAGGAGAAAAACAGTCTAGAAGAGGATCTTGATAAATGGATAGATGTATTGGAGAGTCATGGGCTCAAAAGAAGCAGAGGAAAAACAGAATATATGGTGGGTAATTTCAATAATGTGACCACTGAGGAATTATCCTTGAAACAAGATGGGCAGACAATACCAAAAACAAAATGTTTCAGTATCTAGGTTCCAGAATACAGGAAAATGGAGGGCAAAATAAAAGCTAAGATAATAAATGACTGACTCAAATGGAGAGAGATAAGTGGGGTAGTATGTGTCAGGAAGATACAAGTAAGATTAAAAGGGAAAGTCTATAAAATGGTGGTTCATCCAATATTTGTGTGTGGTGCTCAGTACTGGGCAAGAAAGAAGAAACATGAAAAAATTATCTGTTCCACTGAAATGCGAAAGATTAGATGGATGTGTGGTATAAGCAGAAAGACCACATGAGGAATGTGTATGTTAGTGACATGGTCAAAATAAAACCAATAAGTGAAAAAAGGAGGGAGTGCATGCTCAGATTCAAATCTGACAACTACATGGGTAAAACAGTCCACCAAATCAAGACTGAAGGCAAAAGACAGAGAAGCCGACCCAGGTAGTGGAGGTAGGATGTCATAAAGGAAGAAATGTTAATATGCGATGTGATAGAGTATATGGTATTGATCAGAGCACTTCAGAGGGCGAGGACTCAGAGTGGACCCAACACAAGGAACAAGAATAGCTTTTGAAGCAGCATTAAAGTTGGCACTTCCCCTCCATGTTTCATAAACCCAACTCCCCATTTAAGGGACAAGGGGGAGATTCCAAGGGCATCAGCTGTCAGGCTGAATTCCTGCCATGGTAACCATTCTTTCATGAGGCCAAAGGGGGCAGATAGCCTAATATACAGTCAGAGGCCTGATAGTTTGGGAAGACCAATCCAATTCTTCTTGTTGGTAGGAGAAGAAATCATTATATCCTCCAGGGAATAATGCCAGAATAAAGCTATGGTAACTCACAAAGAGAATTTTCGTAGTTTCCATTCCCCTATGTTGGATAATATCACACAGAGGATCATCTAGACCACTATTATTACTGTTTTCCTTTATCTCCTCCCAGAGAAAGAATCATAGAATATTAGGGTTGGAAGAGACCTCCGGAGGTCATCTAGTCCAATCCCCTGTTCAAAGCAGGACCAACACCAACTAAATCAGCCCAGCCAAAGCTCTGTCAAGCCGGGCCTAAAAACCTCTAAGGATGGAGATTCCACCACCTCCCTAGGTAACCCATTCCAGTGCTTCACCACCTTCCTAGTGAAAAAGTTTTTCCTAATATCCAACCTAAACCTCCCCACACTGCAACTTGACACCATTGCTTCTTGTTCTGTCATCTGCCACCACTGAGAACAGCCGAGCTCCATCCTCTTTGGAACCCTACTTCAGGTAGCTGAAGGCTGCTATCAAATGCCCCCAACTCTTCTCTTCTGCAGACTAAATAAGCCCAGTTCCCTCAGCCTCTCCTCATATGTCATATGCCCCGGCCCCCTAATCATTTTCGTTGCCCTCTGCTGGAATCTCTCCAATTTGTTCACATCCCTTCTGTAGTGGGAGGGCCAAAACTGGACACAATACTCCGGATATGGCCTCACCAATGCCAAATAGAAGGGAATAATCATTTCCCTCAATCTGTTGGCAATGATCCTACTAATACAGCCCAATATGCCATTGGCCTTCTTGGCAACAAGGGCACACTGCTGACTCATACCAGCTTCTCATCCACTGTAATCCCCGGGTCCTTTTCTGCAGAACTGCTGCTTAGCCAGTTGGTCCCCAGCCTATAGTGGTGAATGGGATTCTTCCCTCCTAAGTGCAAGACTAATCCTGCACCTTTGCCCCACTTCTCTTGATATATAGATCAACATGAAAATTTCTCTGTCTTGTGGTAACCTATTCAGTCACTATCCACTGTACAGGCTGATCCAGAGCTCCTAGAAGTCAATAGAAAGACTCCCATTCATTTCAATGGGCTTTGTGTCAGGTCCTATTGCATTTCCTTCAGCAGCCATGATGCATAAAGTAAGCTAAATTGTAGGCAATTACTCATTAAACACAATTCCTGAGGAATAGAACCCATTTAAGGAATACAGTGCCGGTTGAAAGAAGACCACCAGAGCAGTTCAACAAGAAATAGTCACTCATGGTAGATCTGACCAATATTGGAACCCCATGCAGCATATTTGGGGGCCTTGTATAAATTTTTTGAATCTTTATGTATCTGTGTTCTACTCCATGGGGGGAGGGGTTACCACTGCTCTTCCAGGAACTAAAAACTAAAAGGGCGAGTCACTGAGTCTAAACAACTGTAGAGAGGTACTACAGCCTGGAATGGTTTGCATAGAGTGGTTCAAAATGGGTTTTCCAGAGACAAGGAGACAAAGAAAGGGCTTTTGGTATAAAAGGATGAGCTTGAACTGACTCAGGGCCTTCTCTCTGATCCAGCAAACATCCAGGGACCATCTGTCCAAGGGGAAGCCCATCCCTATAAGAAGGGTGGGAAAGACTTTGGCTGACCGGGGCTCCATAAGACTGATGGATGATTCCTGGTATGTTTAGTGGGTGTTTAAATCTATTTATTGTTTTTATTATGTTTTCTCTTAAATGCTTTTACCTTAAGAATAAATGTGCTTGCTTAGAAAGAGCTTCATGGTAACTTGTAACTTCTGTCAATACACTGTTCATATCCCCTGGAAAAAAGGCAAAGCACAGGTGCTGGCCTGTTTAGGCACTCTGGAGTGCTGGGTATATCACAGTGTAAGGGAGGGACCCTCTGCAGTCTTAAATCACCGGTCAGGAGGGAGTGAGATACAGATTTTCACCCAACAGAGGTGATGACTGGGAGCCAAATACCTTAAGAGGGTCCCTTCGAGGGACCATTCAGAGGGAATACAGGAGCAGTTACCCTGAAACTATGACAGTTCATCTTGAATGGTCCCTTGAAATATGTGTTAGCTATTTTTGCTAAACAATCTCTTCCACTTTATGTTTAGCTGTGAACAAGTAAGTTTCCCAGGCCTGAAGAAGAACTCTGTGTAAGCTCAAAAGCTTGTCTCTCTCATCAACAGAAGTTGGTCCAATAAATGATATTACCTCATCCACCTTGTCTATCTAATAGCCTGGGACTGACATGACTACAACAACACTGCATACGGTACAGCCCTGTTACTGTGATCCTATCAACTTGCCAGAACATGCTGGTAACATATTGGTTATAAACAGTGCAATTATCTGTTGCCATGACTGTAAGGAGGCCACAATACAATAGTTAATGAAAGTTACTGTGTCATTACAATCACTGCCAATGGCATTACTATGCATTATTTATCACTTTATTACTGCATTATGATTCCACGCTAACCCAACATAACACACAGTTTTGTCTGAGTAAGGACTTCAGAACTGGCTCCAAAGCAATTAACTTTGTCATTGTATATAGGCATACACCATTTTAGGAAGAGTTCTCCTCTCAGATTCACCCAGTATATCACAGTTTAAGTATTCTGTTCTCCGTGCACACACAGCACTCATGCTGACATGGGAAAAGGGAGCTTTGGTCATGTTGAGAGAGGAGAACATGCTGTGCAGTTCTGAGAGGAGATTTTTGCACCTTTTTTTTTTTTTAATTCTGTATAATTTAACTCTGCTTCTCTTCCGATCCTCTCTATAAATCATTTAGCTGGTCTCAAAGCCTCCAAAAGAAATAACGAGATATGTGTATGCTACAGTTGCTTTATTTAGGGTTACCATACGTCCGGTTTTTCCCGGACATGTCCGGCTTTTCAGCAATCAAACCCCCATCCGGGGGGAATTGCCAAAAAGCCGAACATGTCCGGGAAAATGCCGGCCGGGCACTTCCCCTCCCGCAGCTGCTCTGCTCCTCCCCTGACTTCGGCTCTGTTTAAGAGCCGAGCTGCCCGAGCGCTATGGGCTTCAGGCAGCCCCCATGCCTCCGGACCCTGCGCCACCGGCCGGGCACTTCCCCACCCGGGCTCCGGTGGCATGGGGGCTGCCTGAAGCCCGAGCGCTACTGGCTTCACGGTTTGCTGGGCAGCCTCCAGACCCTGCGCCCCCGGCTGGGCGCTTCCCCTCCCGGGCTCCAGCTGCGCTGGGGAAGTGCCGGCTGGGGGCGCAGGGTCTGGGGGCTGCCCAGCAAACCATGAAGCCGGTAGAGCTCGGGCAGCCCTTTTCGTGTGCTGGGAGTGGGAGGGAGGAGGGGGCGGAGTTAGGGCGAGGTTGGGACGGGGAAGGGGCGAAGTTGGGACGGGGCTGGGGTGGGAAATGGGCGGGGCCAAGGCCCCGTGGTGGGTCCTCTTTTTTTATTTGATAAATATGGTAACCCTACTTTATTGACGTGCACAATATAGGCCCAGTTCTGTTTCTGATTCTGTTGCTGATTGCAGAGAGTGCCTATGGAATGGGGACCTATGAATATTTGTTTCTTAGGTCTTACAGTTAGATTTTGGCATTCTCTGTTGGTGTAAACTGGTGCAGCTCCCCTGAAGTCGATGGACCTGTAGCCATTCACAGTAACAGAGAATTTGGCCCCGTGTGTTCTCCACATATATATATTTGTTCCACATGATCACACAGTGCACTCCTCATCTATACATATGTATTTACAGCAAATATTGCATAAAAGAATGATAGGTCCCAAACCAGAACCCTGAGTCAAATATCCCTGAATTTCAATGAAGCTTGGATTTGGACCCCAAGTTTGCAGGTGCCCCATCTCATTAAAGGGTTAAATCAAAACATGGTAACAAGCCTTTCCAAACTTTTTATGCTGAGACTCCTTTTCCTAAGAATGTTGCAGGGAAATCAGATCTATCTTGCATTTGGATTAAAAGTTTCCTATAAACTTTCCTCCCCTAAGAGCAGTCTACCCTAATTAAAAATTATCACCTCTCCCCACCATGCCGCAAGGGAAACGAAAGCAGAATTGTTCATGAACATGTGCGATACTGTGTGATAGCTCTACACATTCACATTAAAGATCACATGAATCATTTCCAGATCCCTGGATCGTTTCAGGCTATTTGCTGAGGCTCAATATTTATGCCTTTCTGCAGATGCATTTCCAAAGAATTAACATACTGCAGCCATACCCCGCTCCACCAGTGATTGCTTTTCTGTTTACTTTCTATAAATGAAATTTATTAAAACCATTACGTGCACAATGATGCCACAATATCCAGAGCAAAGTTACTAAATCTAAAAGAGCTTTTATTTAATCAGGAGATAGCTAACAGATGTAATGACTGGAGGATGAGGCGGAACCTTGTTTTACATTCACTCCCTGACAATGTGGTTATATCACTTTCATTAATGTGGATTCCATATTTCCCTGCATCTATTACTTTAAATAAAAAGCAATCATTTTTAAAAATGTCCCATTTATTGCATCGGAGCTTTTGGTTCTTATGTGCCCAACAGAAATCAATTTCTTTCCTGTCTTCAGACATCCCACCCCAGTCATTTTTTTAAATGAGTAGTTCCACCTCCCCCATCTATCTTGTCTGCATGTAGAAGAGATAACCTGCAGTTGAATTACAGAAAGCTTATTCTCCCAGTGGGATCTGAGATAAGATAGACTGCATTAACCCTAAGATTAATTTCCCAGTCAGAAATTCCACCCTCCTCTTTTAAGAAGATCACAGGAACCAGGCTGGATATTGGTAAGAGATCTATTGAGTACACTTTCATCACCAGCTTTCAGTAAGAGGGAAACAGTAACAGTAATAAGCTCACAGATGACTGAAATGCCACGGGTGGTTGGGAGAGATTTCCAAGTACGTCAGCATTTCAATCTCGATATATGATGTAACATAGACCATGACTGTCACGACTCTTGCAGATTCTTTGTCCACATAAAATTGGTTCTTGATGGGAATTCTAATCAAGATGTCAGAATCGGTGATCCGTTTCATACACTTGGTCCCCTAAAAGCATTCATTACATCAGAAAACAAAATGATTTATTATTCTTCAGAGGTTTAGATTTCATCTTAATGTTAAGGCTATTTGAAGCCTTTGTTTATATCTATGTACTTTCCACTTACCATCATGTACTTACCATACAGCACAGAGCAGCCCTGTGGGATAAGGGGACCAACTTAAGACATATAAACATCATAAAAAAAAAAAACACACTTTGCATCATCTTGCCTGTCTTCAAAAGATCTTTAAGTGCTTTCCATTCATTCATTAATGCAATATCACTCCTATCAGGTAGGTTATTCATTATTCCAATTAGACAGATGGGTAAACAGACACAAAGAGCTGAAGGCCCTGATCCTTCAAATGCAAAGAGCTCTTCATGGATAGACTTCTCGGCCCACATGGAGCCCCACTGAAGTCAAAGCCTACATAGAGATCAAGACTTAAATGACTTGCCCAAAGTCACACATTAAGATCAGTACCGGAGCCAGGAATTAATCCCAGTAACCGACTCCTCTGACCATCAGACAATATCTCTCTCAGAAGCCACATGCATTGTTTTCTCTCTCTCACTAGCCTGATGTGATGAACACAGCACCACTGCTCTGTTAGAATGCGAGTAGCAAGAACATATGAGTGGACAGGATCAACTTCTCAGTGCTCCTTCCCTAGGCCAGCATCTTTGAGAAATCTCAAGGTAGGTCTGTAAGCGACAGACAGCCCCCCAACCTGAAGCAAATACTCACCAGCAACTACACACCACACAACAAAAACACTAGCCCAGGAACCAATCCCTGCAGCAAACCTCGTTGCCAACTCCGTCCACATATCTATTCAAGGGATACCATCATAGGACCTAACCACAACAGCCACTCCAACAGGGGCTCATTCACCTGCACATATACCAGTGTGATATATGCCATCACATGCCAGCAATGCCCTTCTGCCATGTCCATTGGCCAAACCAGACAGTCTCTACACAAAAGAATAAATGGACACAAATCAGACATCAAGAATTGTAACATTCAAAAAACAGTAGGAGAACACTTCAATCTCCCTGGACACTCAATAACAGACTTAAAAGTGGCCATTCTTCACCAAAATACTTCAAAAACCGACTCCAATGAGAAACTGCAGAACTGGAATTAATTTGCAAACTGAACACCATCAAATTAGGCCTGAATAAAGACTGGGAGTTGATGGGTCACTACTAAAAGTAATTTTCCCCTCTGCTGATTCTCACACCTTCTTGTCAATTGTTGGAAATGGGTGACGTCCACCTTGATTGCATTGGCCTCATTAGCACTACAAAAGTAATTTTCCTCCTTTGATATTCACCCATTCTTGTCAACTGTTGAGACTAGGCCACTTCCACCTTAATTGAATTAGCCTCGTTAGCACTGAACCCCCACTCCCCCTTGGTAAGGCAACTCCTGCCTTTTCATGTGTTGTATAATATTTATACTGCTTTCTGTGTTTTTCACTCCATGCATCTGATGAAGTGGGTTTTAGCCCACGAAAGCTTATGCCCAAATAAATGTGTTAGTCTCTAAGATGCCACAAGGACTCCTTGTTGTTTTTGCTTATACAGACTAACATGGCTACCACTCTGACTCCTTTGCAAGGTACCCTTGACTTGTATTTTTGTTTAAGTTTAAAATCAGTAATGTAATTGTGGCATAGGAGTCAAGTACCTTGGGAGGCTGCATGGGTTGCTTCCTTTCCCATCTTCCCTGCAGGGTTCAGTTTATAGGTTTGGTCCAAAAGACATGAACCAGAGAAGCAGTTGCTGCTGCTGCTCCTAAGAACCATTAACAAGCATCTCAAGCTGCAACGGGTTATCCTATCAAGGTAAGGGGAAATTGTATACTTCAGGTAAAGAGAAGTCAGTGAGGAGCAAGGGAGCTAGATAGTAAGTGCTAACTATTCAGGGTGTTAATGTTGTGTGTTTTGGTTGGTTGGTTATTGTTGTTCTGTTCCTTTTCCCCTGAACTGGAGAGAGCAAAATAAATACAGGGACTTTAATTCTCACCAAATTATCTGGAGCACCAATGTGATATTTACAAGCCAGCCTGCCCGTTCAGGCCTTCTGGAAATAACAAAGAACATAAATCTACCTAGAGGATTTTTAGTGAACTCATCAGCAATGGGGGTACAAAGGGAGGAGAATTGGGGCCAGATTCTCTAATGTCCCAGTCCAATGCCATGTAGTTGCAGCATTGCTGAAAGTTTAGCTTTATAGTGGGGGGGGAGTAGGAAGTGGGAGAATTCTATAATTTTATTCCTCCAAAGAAGATAAATATAATTTGCTGGAGGGATTTTCACTGCCACCACTTGTATATGCTTTTAAAGTTAATACAAATATAAGTTACTCCTCTCTTATTTGTTCTTTTTCAGTATTTTGGTTGTCAGCATTTAGATTTCAGATTTTTCTGTTTGCTTTTTGCCGCACAAACCAAAGATCACTTAGAAGAACATTAATAACCAGAAGCAGTTAATGCAAAATAAATAATCCCACACATTTATAAGACATGCAGTAAGGATGACAGTATGTTTTATGTAGTTCCAGTGAGATTCATTCATTTCCCTCCAGAAGTATGAGGCTGTAAAAGGCCCATTTTACTCTTGGTGATGCCTTATCAATGGTTAGAATATGAAGAATGTTGTCCTGGTGATATTATTGGGAACCTCAGATTTTATTCAGTAAATTAGGGGAAACAAAATACAAAGGTAAAGACCATCAATGGAAAGGATGAGGATAATGGACTTTACCCCATTTTCAGATCATGAGTTTGAATTCAACTCAAAGCCTTACATGAAATAGATTTGGCAGGCAGTCCCTGGTAATACATATGTTCTCACCATTCAAAGTCTGATATGCAGTACTTGGCAGTCTCTGCATGGCAATGGACAAGGAATAAATTAGAATGGAGGCTAAATGACCCAATATCAGTTAATAAATTTGGTCCCTCCACATGTGGTTTAAGGTTACTGGCAGAAGTCTGTGTTTGAATGTTGAAGCTGCATATACTCTATTGTGCATATTATTTTTACATAAATACATACACAAATATATACATTATACACACAGAGAGAGCTTGGTGTGTATATTATACAGATACTTGTATTCCCTTCCCCCATAAAAAGTCAATTAAATACTAATGTTTAAATCCTCTGTATTTGCATCAACAATAGACATATGACAAACCACTAATTAACTCATTAGTGATCAGCATACTATTTAAAAACAAAACCAAAAGATCCTATTACAAATGCCTGTTTTATTAAACCTCCCCCCTCCAAGCCCCCAGCTTTGAGTCAAGCTCCGAAAGACCCATTTTACAACATGTCAGAAATCATGTTATCCAGCTTCCATGGATAAACTACATTGCAAGTGTGTATTTAAATGAGATGATGAGTTGCCTAGTTACTTTGCATGGGAGAGTATTTTTATTAAAAAAGCATAAAAAGAGGGAGTTTTTCACTCATTCAGAAGAGGGATTATAGGTAAACACCCAAATGGGAATAAGCTGAATAGCGGGAGAAAGGGGGGAATTCCAACTAGAACTCAGGATCTGCTGGGAAGAACAGTGTGACCTGAAGAAGTCTGGTTCTAGCTGTGGGCTCCAAAATGCTATTGTGGGTAATTATAGTTAAGGTTGAGACAAGTTTACTTTTAACAGCCCATTTTACTTGAAGCGTCTTGACAATTGCTGAGCCTCTTGGAGACTCAGAGTGGGGTTAGTGTTGCAGATTTGAGGTCATTGTTACAGGGGGGGGGTCTGAGATACAATAATCACCTGCACCAGAAAAATAAAATCATGTGATGTCAAATTTTTTGGGACAGCAATATTTTAAAATTTATTTGGGTGAATCTATCAATGGGGCTCAAGCCAAGCTGAGGAGCCAAAAAAAAACCTGTTTTACCTTAACTCTTTATTTCCTCAAAAAGAACAGGAGTACTTGTGGCACCTTAGAGACTAACAAATTTATTAGAGCATAAGCTTTCGTGGACTACAGCCCACTTCTTCGGATGCATCCGAAGAAGTGGCCTGTAGTCCACGAAAGCTTATGCTCTAATAAATTTGTTAGTCTCTAAGGTGCCACAAGTACTCCTGTTCTTTTTGCAGATACAGACTAACACGGCTGCTACTCTGAAACCTATCTTTATTTCCTGTTTGGCAGTGCCTTATTGGCAGGACTATAGCTCTACTAACACTTCCACATATTTTTCAGTGACACAAAAATGATGAAGATTAAATTGCCCTCTTGCCTGCTAGTCCAAACATTTACCATTTCCAACTCCTATATTAAATAGTATTACTACATGGTCCAATCTAACTTCCATCAAAGCCAATTCCAATTAACTGCTTTGGAAGGAATCAGACCTAAAGGGATGGAACATGAAATTCTTAATTATGCCAATTTCCCATTAAGTCAATTAGTAATGTGCATGTACGTGCTGCTGAATCAAGCATGCTTTTCAACAAAATACTTTTTTCAAAGCAAGAATATTTACAACTTCTGCTTGTGATCACTTGTGCTATTTTAATATAACCATCCATGTTAACAATGAATAAGCCACAAACCCAGGTTTCATATTTACATATTAATTTAGGAACTGATTCTGTAGCCACTCCAAGTCATACATAAGGAACTCCCTCCGACCTATGCAGAATTCCCATTGGAATCAATGGGAGTTCTGTGCATGTAACAATTGCATAATTAGACCCACAGAATGGAAATTTAAACCAAATCAAGGAAAAAATTATCTTCTAAATTGTTTTGCCATATGTGTTTGTGCCAACTTCTATTACCCTTCCACAGAGAATCATCAAAAATTGACTGATCGCTGGCAACTCTGATCGCTGCGCTCAGCATTAATTGCATGCTGCTCCTTCCTCACAATATAATTTCTGAAATGGGTTTCCAGGAAAGAAGCAAAAGATTGCATAGCTTCTAGTTACAAGTAATGACTGTCTTCTTGATGATTTTGACACAGATAAGGGTTTTTCCAGCCCCAATGGGAATCAAACAGATTGACTCTAATAGGTTTGAATGTACAATGATTATCTCATTTATAATACATTCTACCCAATCCTCAATTATTTAGATATGGGTCAAGATCAAGAGAACACATCAAAACAAATCCTGCACCTGTAAGAGAATTTAGATGTTAATTAAATGAGAAACAGATCAAAGGAGTCTCCATACAGAAGAGTAAGAGGAACATATTAAAATCCAGGACAGTCGGGACATCACCACTCTGGATAATGCTATCCCAAGTCATATCAGCTGCTTACACAATCACTGTTCCTTTTTACTTTCTGGAGCTGCATTAAATCAAGTAATAAATCATGATTCATGATTCATTACCTGCCATAGACCAATGACATTTGACCCACAAGAAAAGCTTAATATGTGTAGATAAACTATATGTTGGTAAGTGCATCCTATGCAGAAAAGTTAAAACATTAATTAATCATGGCATGCATAACACATGACATGTCAAGAGCCTGAGATTCATATGCTAGGAAGCTTAAATAATATCAGTCTAGTCCTCAGGGTGGTTCAACAGGTTAGAGAGGTGGAAGTCAGAGTTGATTGACTTTATTATTTCCTCATTCTAGTAATGCTGTTAGTTGGTGGCTGAGTAAGCACTTCCACTGTAGGCATCTATTTGCAAGCTCATAGAGCCCAATATTAGAAGATGCTGAATACTGAACTGAACTCAGAACTGATTTGGATCTGGCCCCTAGAAGACTTCAAAAATTACCCTTGAGATACAATTTTTATTCTAGTCAGCCCTCAGATACATTTTTTTTTTTGGCAGGGGAATAATGGGCTAAAATTCGTTTTGGCCATTCATGTCAGAGAATGGAAAAACAGTATTTTCACTGATTGTTTTCAGATGTTTTGGTGCTCAGAATTCTAACAATGGCACAAGCCAGGTCAATGTACCATGGCCAGAAAATTCTGAATTGTGGTTTACACTACTAATCATCTTTTGGCCATATTGCTTACATGCATACACAAGTGCCACAAACTCCACTGAATCATAGAATATCAGGATTGGAAGGGACCTCAGGAGGTCATCTAGCCCAACCCCCTGCTCAAAGCAGGACTAATCCTCAACTAAATCATCCCAGCCAGGGCTTCGTCAAGCCTGACCTTAAAAACCTCTAAGGAAGGAGATTCCAACACCTCCCTAGGTAACCCATTCCAGTGCTTCACCAGCCTCCTAGTGAAAAAGTTTTTCCTAATATCCAACCTAAACCTCCCCCACTACAACTTGAGACCATTACTCCTTGTTCTGTCATCTGCTACCACTGAGAACAGTCTAGATCCATCCTGTTTGGAACCCCCTTTCAGGTAGCTGAAAGCAACTATCAAATCCCCCCTCATTCTTCTCTTCTGCAGAGTAAACAATCCCAGTTCCCTCAGCCTCTCCTCATAAGTCACGTGCACCAGCCACTAATCATTTTTGTTGCCCTCCGCTGGACTCTTTCCAATTTTTCAACATCCTTCTTGTAGTGTGGGGCCCAAAACTGGACACAGTACTCCAGATGAGGCCTCACCAATGCCGAATACAGGGGAATGATCACATCCCTCTATCTGCTGGCAATGCCCCTACTTATACAGCCCAATATGCCATTAGCCTTCTTGGCAACAAGGGCACACTGTTGACTCATATCCAGCTTCTCATCCACTGTAACCCCTAGGTCCTTTTCTGCAGAACTGCTGCCTAGCTATTCAATCCCTAGTCTGTAGCAGTGCATGGGATTCTTCCATCCTAAGTGCAGGACTCTGCACTTGTCCTTGTTGAACCTCATCAGGTTTCTTTTGGCCCAATCCTCTAATTTGTCTAGGTCCCTCTGTATCCTATCCCTACCCTCCAGCGTATCTACCACTCCTCCCAGTTTAGTGTCATCTGCAAACTTGCTGAGAGTGCAGTCCACGCCATCCTCCAGATCATTAATGAAGATATTGAACAAAACCAGCCCCAGGACTGACCCTTGGGGAACTCCGCTTGATACCGGCTGCCAACTAGACATGGAGCCATTGATCACTACCCGTTGAGCCCGATGATCTAGCCAGCTTTCTATCCCCCTTATAGTCCATTCATCCAGCCCATACTTCTTTAACTTGCCGGCAAGAATACTGTGGGAGACCGTATCAAAAGCTTTGCTAAAGTCAAGGAATAACACATCCACTGCTTTCCCTTCATCCACAGACCCAGTTATCTCTTCATAGAAGGCAATTAGGTTAGTCAGGCATGACTTGCCCTTGGTGAATCCATGCTGACTGTTCCTGATCACTTTCCTCTCCTCTAAGTGCTTCAGAATTGATTCTTTGAGGACCTGCTGCATGATTTTTCCAGGGACTGAGGTGAGGCTGACTGGCCTGTAGTTCCCCAGATCCTCCTTCTTCCCTTTTTTAAAGATGGGCACTACATTAGCCTTTTTCCAGTCATCCGGGACTTCCCCCGATTGCTATGAGTTTTCAAAGATAATGGCCAATGGCTCTGCAATCACATCTGCCAACTCTTTTAGCATCCTCAGATGCAGTGCATCCGGACCCATGGATTTGTGCTCATCCAGCTTTTCTAAATAGTCCCAAACAATTTCTTCCTCCACCGGGCTGGTCACCTCCTCCCCATGCTGTGCTGCCCAGTGCAGCAGTCTGGGAGCTGACCTTGTTCGTGAAGACACAGTCAAAAAAAGCATTGAGTACATTAGCTTTTTCCACATCCTCTGTCACTAGGTTGCCTCCCTCATTCAGTAAGGGCCCACACTTTCCTTGACTTTCTTCTTATTGCTAACATACCTGAAGAAACCCTTCTTGTTACTCTTAACATCACATTTGGTGTTGCAGCTAGCAAGAGTTTTGGCCTTCCTGATTTAACTCTTGCATGCCTGAGCAATATTTTTATACTCCTCCCTGGTCATTTGTCCAATCTTCTACTTCTTGTAAGCTTCTTTTTTGTGTTTAAGATCAGCAAGGATTTCACTGTTAAGCCAAGCTGGTCGCCTGCCATATTTACTATTCTTTCTACACATTGGGATGGTTTGTTCCTGCAACCTCAATAAGGATTCTTTAAAATAAAGCCAGCTCTCCTGGACTCCTTTGCCCCTCATGTTATTCTCCCAGGGGATCCTGCCCATCAGTTCCCTGAGGAAGTCAAAGTCTGCTTTTCTGAAGTCCAGGATCCGTATTCTGCTGCTCTCCTTTCTTCCTTGTGTCAGGATCCTGAACTTGACCATCTCATGGTCACTGCCTCCCAGGTTCCCATCCACTTTTCCTTCCCCTACTAATTCTTCCCGGTTTGTGAGCAGCAGGTCAAGAAGACCTCTGCCCCTAGTTGTTCCTCCAGCACTTGCACCAGGAAATTGTCCCCTATACTTTCCAAAAACTTCCTGGATTGTCTGTGCACCGCTGTATTGCTCTCCCAGCAGATATCAGGGTGATTAAAGTCTCCCATGAGAACCAGGGCCTGCGATCTAGTAACTTCTATTAGTTGCCGGAAAAAAGCCTCGTCCACCTCATCCCCCTGGTCTGGTGATCTATAGCGGACTCCCACCACGACATTACCCTTGTTGCTCACACTTCTAAACTTAATCCAGAGACTCTCAGGTTTTTCTGCGGTTTCATACCGGAGCTCTGAGCACTCATAATGCTCTCTTACATACAATGCAACTCCCCCAACCTTTTCTGCCCTGCCTGTCCTTCCTGAACAGTTTATATCCATCCATGACAGTACTCCAGTCATGTGAGTTATCCCACCAAGTCTCTGTTATTCCAATCACATCATAGTTCCTTGACTGTGCTAGGACTTCCAGTTCTCCCTGCTTGTTTCCCAGGCTTCTTGCATTTGTGTATAGGCACTTAAGATAACTCGCTGATCATCCAGCTTTCTCAGTATGAGACAGGAGTCCTCCCCTCTTGCACTCTTCTGCTCATGCTTCCTCCCGGTATCCCATGTCCCCACTTACCTCAGGGCTTTGGTCTCCTTCCCCCAGTGAACCTAGTTTAAAGTCCTCCTCCTTACTCCTGCTTTAAGGCCTCCTTCCACTGCCAGAGTAAAGTGCCCTTTGTGTAAATGAGAATCAGGCCCTATGAGTTTCACTCAGCTCCCCGGGGTATTCAAGAGAGCTTTGCTTTGTGCTTTCTAGTTTGTTCATATTTGAAACTCTTAGTGAACCTCAAAACAAGGGAGAAAGCTGGATGGGTGGGAGGAAGAGGAGAATACATTTTTAAGAGCAGTAACCAGTACTGTCCATAATTGTCTGTCATGTGTAAGAACACAAAACTTAACTGACTTGATGGTCAAGAGGTAACCCTCCTAAGTCTTTCTCTAATCATACAATCAAGTTGTGAGTTGCTCCTATGCTTAGAACAAAATATTTCCTAGAGCCTCATTTCCTGCTTGAGTAAATGTTTATTCAGATATTATTTTCAAATAGGATGCTATTATATCTCTCAATTATAGTACTTCAGTGGTGACAGGCCAACCCTACACATCCTGTCCTGGAACAGTATGCAGTATACAGCCAATAAAATCCAATTAAGTTTCACTCACGCAGTAGACTGTCCTAAATCAGTTTTCTTTTGCTTCCTATTTTACAATAGAAACTCATTGTTCCTATCCAAAGCAGGCTCATATCTCCATTGACCCAGCAGGCCTGCAAGAGAGGCCTAAATTGCCTCATAACCAGCTCATGACCTCTATGCCATTTCATTATGTAGGTTTCCTTTTAGTTGCTATTTAACAGGGACATGGAGGATGGAGGGCTGGGCTACCACCTAAGAGAAAGAATGATGATAGACTGTAAATTTAACAGTACAAATCCTGTATCTTTAAAAAAAAAAAAACAGCCCTGCACAAACTGAAAGGTGTTTACTTCTGAATTTCACTTTATGCAATAACAGACTTGACAGGACATCAAGAGGAGTCTAGTGGTTCTTTTCAGTAGGGAAATCCCAGCCCATAACTTGAAGAGCAGTTGAAATTTAACCTGCCACTAATGGTTATAACTATTAATTGATTGTTTATTTGCGGATTTCTTTTTCTGCTAAAGTTAAAAAAGGTTCTGAGGGATGATATTTGTACTGGTTTATTTTTTAAAAACATTAAATAAACTAATTCAAATTTAACTAGTGAAAAGGTAAATAGCGTATGGACATATATAGAGAGAAAGAATCCAGGTTTATCCAGTGTGACACCAGTGAGGCTATTCATGTGTTTAAAATTAAGCACATGCATTAGTGTTGCAGGATCTAAGATTTATATGGTAAATTTCCTCTCTATTCTTTCATTATATGTTTACATTTCTTTTCTGTGTCTTCCTTTGTTAAATTTCTATTCATTGTTTCTCTGTATTTCACAAGAAGTTCCAAATAAATATTTTAACGCTCCACAATGTTCTCCATTTAAGCAGTAAAAGTTCTGACAAACTGATTATTCAATGGATGGGCTTTCATCTAAAATTCTATTATAATTTTACAGTTGTTCCTTTCATTTCCCTGGGAATCTTAAATCAATGACTTAAGAATCTGGTTTTTGCTTTTAAATTGCTCTTATCAGCTTTCCTGTGTAGGAGTCTTCTCCAACAATAGGACTGAAAAAACAAATCAGTCTACTAATAAAGTTCAAAAGTAATTGCTTTAGACACAGATTATCATTGTAGAGCAGATATATGTGCATGTACCTTCCTGTTTATTCTCTTGCAATGACTGAAATTTTACATAGTTGCACTCTGTTAGTTTGCCATTCTACAGTGATGTCCCAGTATCTGCATTTTAATGGAAACATTTCCTTGGAATAAATTAACATTGCATGTCTTCAGGGTCTTCAGTGGTTGAGTTTTCTTGCTCTTATTCTTTTAGGATTCTATAGTCTGCCTCTAAAGTCTGATCCAGAAAAAGCCAACCACCCACAACTCCTACCAAAGATAGCATAGCAGAGCTATGATCCTCTCTGGAACATTTGTGTTTTGTGTATTCTTTGCCCAGTGCACCCAATTCACTGCTGTGAACTGCACTTGCTCCAGACCTTGTTTTCTGGTCTGAAGGATGTGGGGCTACTTAATGTACACAGAACCCCCTCTGCCAGCTAATGAAAGAAGCTCATTCTGCTTAATAAAAGTGACAGTGGATGTATATGTGCAAAAGCAAAACCTAAAGCCTTCCCCTCCCCCGGCCCATATGATTTTGAAGCAAATCTTACTTATCTCTCTCTTAATACCTACAAAAAGGATGCAGAACAGGCACTAAAATATTTTGATTATTTTGAGAGCCTTTTTCCAGCTGTTTCAATTACTGTACTGCAAATGTATTAAGACAAGATTTTCCAGTTGTTTGATCAGCACAAAATGGTCAATTCATAAAGCACCATTGATTAACAACAACAACAACAACAAAAAAAAATCTACTAGCCTAGCCAGCCTTTTCTCCAATGCTAGTCTTAAAATAAAACTACAGACACATCAGTAATGAAAAGCTGGTGAACTACTTATTCTTTGTTGGTTTAGGTGATGTTGAATGCAAGTACCTGTTACTATTATAGGCAGGGCTCGTAGCCTTGCCTATTACTGGGGTTGCCTGACACTTCCCACTATAGACCCTTTCAAAGTTGTTTATAATTTTGCTGTAACTTAACATTTGGGCTGATATTTTCAATGCTGTTTGACTGCCTCAATCTTAATGTTTTTGGAAAATTTCAGCCAAAATGGTTCAGCTGTTTCTGAGAACATACAATTTTCCCCCATGTTAAAAAAAAATTCTGGCAACCTTGTCTTTGAGAACCATGCTTTGGAGCAGGGACTTGACATGTGTCAGGGATGTACCTATTGCCACCCCCATGAAAATTCACCAAAATTTGGTCACGCTATCATCAGACTCTGAAAAAATCACCATATGCGCATACTAGAGACTTCAGTTGTGTCAACTAAAACCTTCAAGATTCTGTCCTCCATCAGCATGCTTGAACCTTTCACAGCTCCTCGTGCTAAGCAGACTGCACATGCACCATCCCCACAGAGTGACCGAGCATGTTCCATTCCCTTACAGTTCCTACATATGACCAGATTGCACGTATGCCATCCCTGCAGCGTGGGGCCAGGCACTGGAATAGAGAACCAGGAGACTCACTCTCCTGTGCTCTTAATGACTCCTGACCTATCAATGCTGGCACCCAGACAGCTGCAACTGAAGTCAATGGGAGATTTGCTCTAACATTAAAAAAGGGCTATATAATGCTAAGTACCCTGAAAAATCAGTTGTCTCAGTTTGGACATCCAAAATTAGTGGAAACTTCTTATCCTAATCTCTATCCCTTAATGCCCCATCTGTATAGCGGGGATATCACCCCTGACCTCACAGGGGTGTTGTAAAAATTAATTCATTAATATCTGTGAAGCATTCAGCCATTATAGTGATGACCATGATAGAAAAAAGCCTATGAAGAAATTAATAATTCTGTCTTCAGAGCAGGGTTTGAATAGTGCACAGTAAATAAGGCCTAGGGTCACATTCTGAAAAATGATGAGAAAACAAAATATTGAATAACTGCTTACTAAGTAAGCACTGTCTTCCCTTCCCCCCCGCGCACACTGAATGACGCAAGGGTACTATGGAAAAAATACTATGTGATTATACAGTTAAAGACTGTATCGTAATTAGAACTGAGCCAATAACTGAGTTTTTGATTTAGTGGTCAAACAAAAAATCTGGTTCTTTCCAAACCAAAACTGATTTTTGTTTGTTTTTTGTTTTTCTCATCGCAATGAAAAATTGAAAAAAAATTGTGTCAGACAAAACATTTTGAATGTCTATTCAAATAGACATTTCTGAAATGAAATGCCATTTTGAAACATTTTGTTTAAAAAATGTCAAAATGTTTTGACAGTTCAAATCCACCCGCCCTGTTTTTGCCACCAAAACATTTTCTGAATTTGACCTGAATTCGTGAATAGCTTTAGTGCCTTGAAAATATGCAGTTTTTGGTGAATTTACTTTTCATTATTTATTATTTGCCCAGTTCTAATCATAATGCATATGTGTAAGGGGGCCAAATTAAGATTGAATAAGCAACTTTACATCTGGCATGTCTTAACTTTTGAGTGCTTGATTTTGCAAACTTAGTAATGCTCGTTTAACAATGATCTTCTGTTTGTGTCGTTTAGCATTTATATTACAACAACACCTAGAGGCCCTGTCATAACTATAAAGGGAAGGGTAACAACCCCCCTGTTTACAATACTATAAAATCCCTCCTGGCCAAAGACACCAAAATCCTTTTACCTGTAAAGGGTTAAGAAGCTCAGGTAACCTGGCTGACATCTGACCCAAAGGACCAATAAGGGAACAAAATACTTTCAAATCTTGGGGAGGGGGAAAGCTTTTGTTTGTGCTCTTTGTTTTGGGGGTTGTTCGCTCTTGGGACTAAGAGGGACCGGACATCAATCCATGCTCTCCAAATCGTTCTGAACAAGTCTCTCATATTTCAAACTTGTAAGTAACAGCCAGGCAAGACGTGTTAGTTTATCTTTGTTTTCTCAAAGTGTAAATGTTCCTTTTGCTAGATCATCCTAGGGGCCATTCTGGGGTGAACAGAACCAAAAACTCTTTGGGGAAGTCCTTCCACTGGGAGGAAATGGGCAAGGACGTTTCTAATTATGTCTGGTCTTGTGAGGTGTGCCAAAAAGTGGGAAAACCCCAAGACCAGGACAAAGCCCCTCTCCAGCCACTCCCCATAATTGAGGTCCCATTTCAGCAAGTAGTTGTGAATATTCTGGGTCCTTTCCCAAAAAAGACACCCAGAGGAAAGCAGTACATACTGACTTTCATGGATTTTGCTACCCGATGGCCGGAAGCAGTAGCTCTAAGCAACACCAGGGCTAAAAGTGTGTGCCAGGCACTAACAGACATTTTTGCCAGGGTAGGTTGGCCCTCCGACATCCTTACGGATTCGGGAACTAATTTCCTGGAAGGAACCATGAAAAACCTGTGGGAAGCTCATGGGGTGAACCACTTGATGGCCATTCCTGACCACCATCAAACAAATGGCCTGGTGGAGAGGTTTAATGAAACTTCATAAAGAAAATTCATAAATAAGTGCTCCAATAATTGGGACCTAGTGTTGCAGCAGTTGCTTTTACCTACAGGGCTGTACCACATCCCAGTTTAGGGTTTTCACCATTTAAACTTGTGTATGGCCGCAAGGTTAAGGGGCCATTACAGTTGGTAAAGCAGCAATGGGAGGGTTCTACGCCTTCTACAGAAACTAACATTCTGGACTTTGTAAGCAACCTACAAAACACCCTCCGAGACTCTTTAGCCCTTGCTAAAGAAAATCTAAAAAAGGCTCAGGAAAAGCAAAAAGCCTGGTATGATAAACATGCCAGAAAGCGTTCCTTCAAAGTAGGGGACCAGGTTGTGGTCTTAAAGGTGCTCCAGGCACATAAAAGAAAAGCGTCATGGAAAGGGCCATTCACAGTCCAAGAGCGCCTGGGAACTGTTAACTATCTCATAGCATCCCCCACCTCAACCCTAAAGCCTAAAGTGTACCATGTTAATTCTCTAAAGCCCTTTTATTCCAAAGAATTAAAGGCTTGTCAGTTTATAGCCCAGAGAGGAGATGACGCTAAGTGGCCTGAAGGTGTCTCCTACAAAGAAAAAAGTAATAGTGGCGTGGAAGAGGTGAACCTTTCCATGACCCTGGGACGTATGCAGTGACAGCAGATCAAGGAGCTGTGCACTAGCTTCGCGCCAACGTTCTCAGCCACCCCAGGACGAACTGAATGGCCATACCACTCCATTGACACAGATAATGCTCACCCAATTAGAACCCCACCCTACCAGGTGTCTCCTCACGCCCAAACAGCTATAAAACGGAAGATCCAGAACATGCTACAAATGGGTATAATCCGCCCCTCTAACAGTGCATGGGCATCTCCAGTGGTTCTAGTTCCCAAACCAGATGGGAAAATACGCTTTTGCGTGAACTACCGTAAGCTAAATGCTGTAACTCGTCCCGACAACTATCCAATGCCACGCACAAATAAACCATTGAAAAAACTGGGACATGCCCAGTTCATCTCTACATTAAACTTAACCAAGGGGTACTAGCAAGTACCACTAAATAAACCCGCCAAGAGAAGGTCAGCCTTCATCACCCCTGCAGCAGTGTATAAATTTAATGTGCTTCCTTTCGGGCTGCAAAATACACCCGCTACCTTCCAAAGACTTATAAATGGTCTCCTAGCGGAATTGAAAAAATCTGCAGTTGCCTACCTTAATAATGTGCCCATTTTTTCTAGTTCATGTGCAAAACACCTGAAGCACCTGAAAAAAGTCTTCAAGCACATAAGGCAGGCAGAACTAACTGTTAAGGCTAAAAAGTGTCAAATAGGCCTAAACAAAGTGACTTACCTTGAACACCAGGTGGGTCAAAAAACTATGAACGCCCTACAGGCCAAAGTGGATGCTATCCAAAAGTGGCCTGTCCCAAAGTCAAAAAAACAGGTCCAATCCTTCTTAGGCTTGGCTAGATATTATAGGCAATTTGTACCACACTACAGCCAAATCGCCACCACACTGACAGAACTAACCAAAAAAACCCAGCCAAAATGCAGTTCAGTGGACTAATAAGTGTCAGAAGGCCTTTAACCAACTTAAGGCGACACTCATTTCTGACCCTGTGCTAACGGTCCCAGACTTTAACAAACCATTCCTAGTAACCACAAATGCGTCCAAGCATGGCGTGAAAGCAGTTTTAATGCAGAAAGAACCGGATCAAAAATTCCATCCTGTCATGTTTCTCAGCAAAAAACTGTCTAAAAGGAAAAACTACTGGTCAATCAGCGAAAGGGAATACTATGCCATTGTATACGTGCTAAAAAAGCTATGCCCATATGTTTGGGGATGTCGTTTCCAACTACAAACCGACCATGCTGCGCTAAAGTGGTGTCATAAAGCCAAGGAAAATAACAAAAAACTTCTTCGGTGAAGTTTAGCTCTCCAAAATTTTAATTTTAATATACAACACATTTCAGGAGCTTCTAACAACGTGGCTAATGCACTCTCCCGTAAAAAGCAACAGAGGGTCCTGTGGCACCTTTAAGACTAACAGAAGTATTGGGAGCATAAGATGCATCTTGCATCTGAAGAAGTGAGGTTCTTACCCACGAAAGCTTATGCTCCCAGTACTTCTGTTAGTCTTAAAGGTGCCACAGGACCCTCTGTTGCTTTTTACAGATTCAGACTAACACGGCTACCCCTCTGATACTCTCCCGTAAAAGTTTCCCAAAATCAACTGGTTAAAAATTGTTCTTAAAATGTGGAACATATTGTTAGTTTTTATATAATCAGTAGTACATCTAAAGGTGCATGTGTCTTAGTAACTCTGTTTTCTCCTAGAGCTCCAGAAAATAAATCACAGCCAGTGTGAAACCGGCTGTCCAAAACTATCTGTAATTTGGGGGGCGTGTCATAACTATAAAGGGAAGGGTAACAACCCTCCTGTGTACAATACTATAAAATCCCTCCTGGACAAAGACACCAAAATCCTTTTACTTGTAAAGGGTTAAGAAGCTCAGGTAACCTGGCTGACACCTGACCCAAAGGACCAATAAGGGAACAAAATATTTTCAAATCTTGGGGAGGATGAAGGCTTTCGTTTGTGCTCTTTGTTTTGGGGGTTGTTCACTCTTGAAACTAAGAGGAACCGAACATCAATCCATGCTCTCCAAATCTTTCTGAACAAGCCTCTCATATTTCAAACGTGTAAGTAACAGCCAGGCAAGGCGTGTTAGTTTATCTTTGTTTTCTCAAATTGTAAATGTTCCTTTTGCTAGAGGATTTACCTCTGTTTGCTGTAACTTTGAACCTAAGGCTAGAGAGGGTTCCTCTGGGCACTTTAAATCTAATTACCCTGTAAAGTTATTTTCCATCCTGATTTTACAAAGATGATTTTTACCTTTCTTTCTTTAACTAAAAGCCTTCTTTTTAAAAACCTAATTAATTTTTCCTTGTTTTAAAATCCAAGGGGGTTGAATCTAAACTCACCAAAAATTGGTGGGGAAAAGGAGGGGAAATGATTAATTTCTCCTTGTTTTAAAATCCAAGGGTTTAAATCAGTGTTCACCAAAAAATTGGTAAAAAAAGTCTCTCAAGGCTACCCAGAAAAGGGTTATAGTATTTAAAAATATATATATATTCTGGGGGGAAGGTAAACAAAGTTTCCCAAATAACTCAAATAATTTGTGTGGTGGCAGCAAAACCAAATCTAAGCCGGTAATTAAGCTTAAAGGTTCTCATGCAGGTCCCCACATCTGTACCCTAAAGTTCAAAGTGGGAAAAAAACCTTAACATGGGGCCCCATTGTGTTAGACACTGTAAAAACACTTAATAAGAGACAATCCCTGTTCCAAAGAGTTTACAGTTTAATTAGACAAGACAGACAAAGAACAGGAGAGGAAACAGAACATAGATGAAGTGACATGCCCCAGGTTACTCAGCAGGTCACTAGCAGAGCCACAAATACAACCCCGGTCTCTTGGTACCCACTCCTGTTCCCTACCCATTAGGCCATGCTGCTTGTCTAGAATATGTCATTAATCACAATACCTGCAGCTAAGTGAGCTACAATTAGGAAATGGGTTTTATAATTTTTTTAATGGACCACATTTTCAATAGTATTTTCAACTTACTGTATATCCAAGGCTAGCCCTAGCTTTTGCATGACCCTGTGCAAAGTAACACACATGGGACCCATCCAGCTTCTCAGTCTGTAACCAACTGCATCCACTCCTTCTGTCCCCATTGCATACCTCTCTCTGTGTATCCATGATGGCAATTCCCACTCGGTGTGCGGCATCACCATCCTTCCCCTGGATGTGAGGGCCCAAGGCCTCTGATGGAACATCAACATGGCACTGGAAACCAGGAGAGGAGCCAACAGGCTACTGTCTAGGTGAAGAGGGCAGTTAAGGAAATGTATTATCTACTCAGAACCACAAAGAGAAATCAGGAATAGGTCTCTAGAGGATCAGGGTATTTGTGTGTGATACAGGACTCAGAAAGAGTGGGGACCTATACAGCCATGTTTGCATATTTCTCATTGCTAGAAAATCCATCAGACTACTCCTAATGGTCTTTACTGATTTCTATTGGGCTTTGTTGATTTTTGCTGGAGGATCTGCAGCCTCCGAAAACAACTGACAAATAGACCTCCTTCACTGAGTTCCAAATCTAACTACCAATTGAAACCAATAGAAATCAGATGACTGTTTTCAGCTGGAATTTCCATTAAAACCATGTACAACCCTGCTTTCAGGCACCTGCTACTGGCAATGACTCTCTCATGACGTTGGTAAGGGCATTTATTAGGTTAACTGATGGAGAGCAGCAGAGCTGGTATCTGCTGAAGTAACAACATATTGTTTCTTTCAAACTGGGATCAGGATATCTCAGAGGTACAAGTGAGTTAGTTTGGATAAAAGAAGAACTAACCTACATCTTTGTCCAAATCCAAATGAACCTTTCTGAAGGTCAGAAAAGTTCAATGAGCTTTTACAAATATTTTTTTCCAGTTTTACACCCCTGCCCTTCCTGGTATCACTGTAACCTGAAGTGAAAGTAACCAAAGATCTGGTGAGAAAGATTCTGATCCCACTCCTCAGAAAATGCCACAGAGGAAATGAGAAGAAGAGTGGGGCTGTCCAGCTAGCCCAGATGCACATCAAAAACAGGTAGTAGGCTGATGGGCCTGCCAAGTACCACCCAGATTATAAGGACTATTTATTATTTGTATCACAAAGCTCCTGCAGGCCCCGACTGGGGCTCAGGCTCAGGGTGTTAGGTGCTGTATATACATGCACAGACAGCCCCAGCTCCAAAGAGCTTTATATTGAAATGGATAGATAAGACAGAAAGTGTAAGGGGAAACAGAGACACAGAAAAAAGGACTTAAAACTCTGGGAACAGAAACCACATCTCCTGACTCTCAGTGCAGTGAGGTATCCTGATAGGTAGGTTGCAGGACAACAGGTAGCCCGCACTGCCCTCTGTGCTAGTCAATTAAAACTACTCTGGATTTATATAGCCAGTAAGAATCAACTCTGACCCATGAGTAGCAAGTTCTAGGACATGACTTCATCACTAACATTTCCTTCCCAGTAGGAAAACAGGTTTACACAGGGGGAAAAAGGCTTAAACAGTGTTCAGATCTCTTTCCATTATGGTTTGCAAATTGGAAACAGGTTGACAGATACAAGAGATAGGCTAGTCAGGAGGACTGTGCAAATGAATCCGACAGAAATTCAGTGCATTACAGAGTGCACCCACGCTTCTGGGTGGCTACCTGGCATGTGTCTGAAGAAGAATATGTAGCATGTAAGATAGTGATAAGAAAGAATGTGGAGTGTTTTGTATATCACAGCAGCACATGCTAATAATCTGTATAGGAAGAGCAGGCTGGTGTTTCCCATTCAGAAGAGTAATCAGGTCACTTTCGCAATGCAGTTGGCCTTCGCTGGCCTGCTGCCTATGCCAGAGTCATTCAACTGATAAGAGTACCATGTTGCTGCAGCTCCACACTGCTGCCAGCTCTTGAATTACTGGGAAATTACGAGGCTAAAAGCTTATAGGCACGCAGGCAGAGTCTCAGAATTTGCCCCACATCAGACACAGACAATGCACAATACTTCATTGCTATTTGTGCTTTCTAACAGCAGTTAAAGAAATTGGGTAATTCACAACCTTAGTTGTGCATAAAGACTTTTCACTAGTTCTTATGTTACAAGAGAAAATCCAGTTACCACGTGAACAACATCAACACGAAAGGTCTGCACTGCATGGATGTGTTAATATGCTGCTATTTACTACTTCTGCTGTTGTCCACTGTCTGGCTCCTTTCAAAATGGAAATTTCCATTTAAATATTGCCCAGGGATTTTAGAAATTGGCAATCAGAAGTTAAAATAACTAATGGAATATGTGCCCCATTTAATGCATCTTGAGCTTAATTTGGGTAGAGATGGGCTTTAGTTGCAAAGTTTGTATCTGAATCTGAGCCTTCTCAAAATTTGGGTTTTTTCAAATCTACCTGTGGGATTTGAGTCTCTATTTGATTCTGGAGAAGAAGCATACAACAAAATGATGGGTATATTAGGAATGTGCAACAGCAAATAGAAAAGCTGTTCTATCAATAGGCCAAATGACTGCTTGTTTATATGATCATTTGCAAAATTATTTGAGAGAACATTTAAGGGGATTTCTTTCAAGGAATCCATTGCTGCATCCAGGGCCGGCTCTGGCTTTTTTGCCGCCCTAGGCAGAAAAGCCACCCACCACCCACCACCGCCCCCCCCCCCCCCCCCAGAGCACCGGGGGGAGGGCGGAGAGCCCCCGGCGACCAGAGCGCTGGGGGGAGGGCGGCGAGCCCGCCGCGGCTCTCCGCTCTCCCCGACCGGCCGGAGCACCGGGAGGAGGGCGGCGAGCCCGGCCGGGGCCCCGCTCTCCCCGACTGGCCGGAGCGCCGGGGGGAGGGTGGCGAGCCCAGTCGCGGCCCCACTCTCGGGCTGGAGCACCCCGCCGCACCGCCCCCCCTCCAGGCGCCGCCCCAACCACATGCTTGGTGGGCTGGTGCCTGGAGCCGGCCCTGGCTGCATCTCTTTCAGTAGCTCTTTATACATCCATCTTTTTCTACCACACTATAGAATTCAGCTGCTTAGCAAACAAAGAGACAAGCCACCCTTGCCATGGTAGGAAGTTTTACCCTCTGCATGTGTCCAGAGAAAGAAATAGTCTATGCTTGGGCCTCTCTATTTCTGTCCTTGTGCTTTCTGCAGGTTTGGGATCCTGAAATGTAAACAAATAAAAGTTCTTGCTTTCAGAGACTGCTCTTTTAACTGTCAAGACTTCCCTGGACAACAAACTCCATCTCATTCCAGAGTTTGCAAAAGCTGAGACACGTCCTTGGGAAGAATTTATTTATTAATTATTACTACTACTAGCAGCACATAGGAACCCAAATAGAAGATCAGGGTTCATTGTGCTAAGGACTATATAGATCAGTGACCAGGACAGTTCCTGCCAGAGAACTTAAAAGGTAGGTGTCAGACAGGACACAACAGACAAACAAGGGTGGATGGGAGGACAAGAGACAGTAACAAGTAAAATAACCGAGGTCAGATGAAAATATGTCCTTGTCATGATTATCTCAGGGGCCTGGTTAAGGAAGCATCTGATAAGCACCTGTTGGGGTGCTCTTTGCCACCAAGATTGCTGCTAAAACATGTCCTTTAGTCTCAAAAGACTCTTGAAACTGTTTCAAATGTCTAGTATAAGCTCATTCTGAATCATATTGACCACGCCAGGATTGAAATCTGCTGTAGAACAAATGATTACAGCAAATTTTCCAGACAGGTGATGAACAAGAAGTGGTAGGAAAATGTGCTGTGGTGAGGTGGGGGCTTTTAATTCTTCCTCTGGACAGATAGGGTTAGATCCTCCGCCGATGTAAAATCGGCATAGTTCTGTTGCCATTGTTCTTACACAAACAGGCTATGCCTCAAAGAAGAGAGAGAAGCAGAATCTCAGAGCAGTCTTTTCACATGCTACATTCAGCTGCTATAGGATGGATTGGGTGGGTGACATAAGTGAAGTAATATAAAGAGGCCAAAAAAAATGAATAAAACTGTAAATAAACTTTTGAAACCCCTTTTATTGTAGACATCCCAGAACAACCTGAGACTCTCTGTGAAACTTAATAAATCACATTTCAAGACTATTCCTAAGCACAGGGCAGAAATTCTATTAAGATTTCTGGAGTGGATAGAAAACAACAACAGAAAGCTGATTGTGAAACTGTATCATCGTACCTAGTAAGTACAGTCTATTAGAAGCAGCCCCTCAAAAGTTCAAAATAGTTGATAAATTTCTCCTTTTGTGTACAATATGCCCTTATATCTTGTTTTATATATAGGAAGTTTATATGTTAATGTTTGCATGATGGTAAAATGGAGCTGGGGCACTTCATTAGATTTGAAGAAGTGCCTTTCCCCAGGCCAGGCCTCTGGTTTGACTCATATTGAATTACAAAGCTAAACAGAACAGGAAGGATCTGTACTCCTAATTCTGTTTGATAGATCTCTTTGTCATTTTCAGATGCCAGATTGAAGATAGCTGCCTCTTCCTTGGCAAAGAACAGTGCTTTTAAGCTTCGGGCTATGAGAGAGTGGGAGTGAGCGCGCGCCTACAGTACGTGTGTAGACTGACAGTTGCATTAAGATATTTGCTGCAGTTTCCTTGAAAAGTTATGGCAACCTGCTTATTATTAGCCTTCTGCAGGTGGAGCTCGTTAAGTTGGGCAAGCTAGAGTAGAAGCAGCAGCTGAAGGTGCACTGAGCTCTAACACTTGAGAGTAATAGCATACATCTGCAGATGTGCTAGCTGCAGGAGGACAGCGTATGGGAATAGGAGGCAGATTAGCAGAGGTTAGGTGGACTGATGGAAAAAATCTTCAGGAAATTAGTCTGTTTTCTTCATTTTTTTGTCTAATTCCAAGGGAATTAAGGAGTTCCTCATCGTCTCATGTTTAATTATGATTATTGTAAGCTCTTTTCCTAATTTGCTTTAGAATTCTCAAATTGCTGAATGAAGTGGGGGGGGGGGACAAAACCACAGACACAGAGTCCTGCATTTAGGAGGGAAGAATCCCATGCACTGCTACAGACTAGGGACCGAATGGCTAGGCAGCAGTTCTGCAGAAAAGGACCTAGGAGTTACAGTGGATGAGAAGCTGGATATGAGTCGACAGTGTGCCCTTGTTGCCAAGAAGGCTAATGGCATTTTGGGCTGTATAAGTAGGGGCACTGCCAGCAGATCAAGGGACATAATCATTCCCCTCTATTCAACATTGGTGAGGCTTCATCTGGAGTACTGTGTCCAGTTTTGGGCCCCACACTACAAGAAGGACGTGGAAAAATTGGGAAGAGTCGAGTGGAGGGCAACAAAAACAATTAGGGGGCTGGAGCACATGACTTATGAGGAAAGACTGAGGGAACTGGGATTGTTTAGTCTGCAGAAGAGAAGAATGAGGGGGGATTTGATAGCTGCTTTCAACTACCTGAAAGGGAGTTCCAAAGAGGATGGATCTAGACTGTTCTCAGTGGTACCAGATGACAGAACAAGGAGTATCGGTCTCAAGTTGCAGGAGTATCAGTCTCAAGTTGCAGTGGGGAGGTTTAGGTTGGATATTAGGAAAAACCTTTTCACTAGGAAGCTAGTGAAGCACTGGAATGGGTTACCTAGGGAGGTGGTGGAATCTCCTTCCTTAGAGGTTTTTAAGGTCAGGCTTGACAAAGCCCTGGCTGGGATGATTTAGTTGGGAATTGGTCCTGCTTTGAGCAGGGGGTTGGACTTGATGACCTCCTGAGATCCCTTCCAACCCTGATATTCTATGATTCTATGACGCAAAAACCCCAAAGACAGAGCTGAGAACAGTTGGAGCTCATTGAGAGAACAAATTCATGGCTGATTTTCTCTTATCCTTATTTAGTATTTCCATCTCCCTCTCTCTGTTATTTAGCAGGTGCAAGCTAAACTCACATTAAGTAGGTTTAAACCAATGTATGAATACCCACATCTAAAACTTCACCAATTTAACTAAATCAGTTTGGCATCACACCTTTAGTTAAACCAATGCACCTTGTGTGTATATAGAAAAGACCTCTCTCTCATTTCTTCTCTCTTGATGCCTTGCATTAAATACAATTTGGTATAAGAAAATTCCTAGGCAGTGACCTTCAAAAAGAGCCTATGGGAGTTAGGCGTACAATTGCTATTGAATTTTAATGGGGACTGGGTGCCTAACCCCCCTAGGCTCCTTTGCAAATTCCAGCCGTAAAGAATGATGTATGTCGTAATGACAATACTAATAGTTTACACTTCTGCAACACCTTTCACTCAAGGGCTTCAAAGATGTTGAGAAATATTCAGCTCATAATGACCCTGTGAGGTAGGTGAGTATTATTCCCATTTGAAAAATTGGGAAACAGAGGCACATAATAAAACTACCTAACTCTTTTCTAGCACTTTTCAGGTGATCAGTATCATTAGCTCTATTTTACAAACAGGGAAACTAAGGCACAGCAAAGGGAAGTGACTTGCCCAAGTTCACCCAGCAAACCAGTGGCAGAAGAGTCTTTGTTTGGTGCCCTACCTTAAACGTCTTGCTCTAGGTCACATAATGAGTCAATGCCAGAATCAAGAATATAGCCTAGGAGTTCCATGTTTTAACCACTAGCCCAAACCAACCTTAAAGCAAACCCAATTACTAGAGCCTACCAAACTTCTAATTATTCTGTAAATTTCTTTATGAGCTGCTGGGACCGTTATACACATAATAGAAGACTTAGAGCCTACATAAAAATCTAAGATAGGAAGAAGAACTCAGCCAATCTCACAGAAAAACAGACTATCACAGATCAAGACCACACATACACCTCTCCCCCGACATAACGTGACCCGATAGAACACAAATTCTGATATAATGTGGTAAAGCAGTGCTCCAGGGGGGGGGGGGGCTGCACACTCCAGTGGATCAAAGCAAGTTCGATATAATGCGGTTTCACCTATAACACGGTAAGATTTTTTGGCTCCCGAGGACAGCATTATATCGAGGTAGAGGTGTATATAGAATTTTGCATGAAAGCCTCTGCAGCTGTTGAAGGAAGGTCATTTTGTTTATTTCAGATCAGACTGTTAATTGGCAATCAGGGTAGGACTCTACAGCTGGGGATAAGAGGAAGTTCAAAATTATTTTGATTTAAAATAAATCACCATGACCTGGAATCACTGAGGGAGAGGAGGAGTGTACAGCTGGAGTGTTTAATTGCTCCAGTTTATTACTTTGGGTGGGATTTTATTCCTGGGAGGGAGGAAGTGAGGTGGAAAAAGGGAGGAATTGATTATGTTTAAATCCATTGCTACAATATAGGGTAGCTTGTCCAAGTCCTTACCATTTTAATATTAACTAACATGGCTGCTTTAAATAAAGGGCAATCAAGTATGAGAGCTCATCCTGTCTTTAAGGCCACTGATTTGATCCTACCCAATGTCAAAGCTGTTACCAAAGTGCAACATAAGAACTTTTTCACCGCACTGAGGTTCTCAGCTGAAATGTGTTAATTCCATGGAGATTGGGTTAGTGCCACTTGAACAGTCATAGACTGGATGCAGTTTCATAGACTTGTTATGCGGTTTCAAAATACATGCTTCCATTTTACAACCATTTATTTGTGTTTCAAGGGGCTGCATATTGGAAGGTCCACAGAGTATGCATAAAATGATACAGATAAATAATGTGAACAGGGAAATTCTTAACTCACACACCAGGGTGTATCTGGAGTTGCTCTGTGGAAACCAATGGAGTTACACTAGTGTAAGTTACATCAGAATCAGGCTTAAATGCCCAGAGTTACTCACTTGAGGAACTGGGTTTGATGCAATTAATCATTTGCACACAGAGCAAGCACCCAAACCAGTGTACTAGACTAAATGCAGAAGTTGGCATGACCTCATTTTATATGAGTAGGAAGATGGCCTGCATCAGGGGAAGTGGCCTTGTGCTCTGGTAAATAGTTCTGCTTGTCTAAGTCTTTTCAATTTGTTCTCAGATTTAGACATTGGTTAATTTCTCAGCTTCTTGGGTTGTGAAGTGTGAGGAAGGGGGTTTCAACTGGAGATATTTGTGGAAACCTGACCTTTCTAAACTGTTTGGTCATTTCAAATGATTTTAGCTTTGCAATCTGGAGGAATTGATCTAGGTGAGCCAATTTATTCAGCTTCTATTTCTGGTGAATCCAGCTCTTCTGAAATGTGACTTTTCACTAATTTCATCTCCTACATTCAATAATAGAAACCATTGCAGGGTCAATGAGACTTCCCCATGAAGGTCAAGGGCCATAAGATCTGCACTTGTCAAGATAATGCATAAAACATGAGTTGCCACTGGTGAGCTGAACTCTACACCCTGGGTTAAAATCCTAAATTGTTCTACACTGTTGACAAGGTGGCCTAAAGTTTATTTTAAAGTATGTTATGTAATTTTTTTTATGAGAGTACGGTTACCATACGTCTGGATTTTCCCGGACATGTCCGGCTTTTTGGTCCTCAAATCCCCGTCCGGGAGGAAATTCCAAAAAGCCGGGCACGTCCGGGAAAATAGGGAGGGATGGTGGGGCTTGGATCCGGGCTGGAGCCACTGGGGCCAGAGCCGGAGCCGCTGGGGCCAGCAGTGCTCGGCCGCCAGCCAGCGCCACTCGGCTGGAACCAGGCCCTGAGACGAGCCGGGCTGGAGCCGCTGGGGCCGGGGTTGCTCGCCAGCGCTGCTCGCCCAGGGCCAGGGCCGGGGCCGGGCCGGAGCTGCTCGGCCGGAACCGGGGCCCAAGCTGAGCCGGGACAGAGCCACTGGGACCAGGGTTGGGGGTGCTCGGCCGCCGGCCAGCACCGCTCAGCCGGAACTGGGACCCGAGCCGGGCCGGAGCCACTGGGACCGGGGTTGAGGGTGCTCAGCCGGAACCGGGGCCCGAGCCGGGCCGGAGCAACTGGGACCGGGGTTGAGGGTGCTCGGCTGCCGGCTGGCACCGGTCGGCCGGGGCTGGTGCCCCAGGGCCCAAGCCGAGCTGGAGTCGCTGGGGCCGGAGCCGCCTGGGCGGGCTGGAGCTGCTCTGCCGGAACTGGGGCCAGTGCCCCAGGGCCCGAGTCGAGCCGGGCTGGAGATGCCAGGGCCAAAGCCGCTCAGCCAGGGGGGCTGGACTGGGCCGCGCCTCCTCGCGCCCCCCCTCCCGTCACCGCTCCCGCCCCAGCCCCAGCCTACCTGCTGCCTGCCTGTTTCAGGCTTCCCATGAACATTTGATTCACGGGAAGCAGGGGAGGGGGAGGAGCGTTCAGGGGAGGGGGCGGGGACTTTGGGGAAGGGGCGGGGTTGGGGTTGGGGTGGGGCAGGAGTGGGGCCGGGGTCCCGTGGAGTGTCCTCTTTTTGTTTTTTTAAAATATGGTAACCCTATCTGAGAGAAAGCACAGAGTGAGTTCAAGGAATGATGAGAGCTGCTTGCCTGTACAGAAGAAATGGTTGAGGAGGAGTTTTCAATGCTTTTGGTAAGGCTACAGAATTGTTACAGCCACAGAGCAGAATCTTCTTTAGATGAGATGAAGTGTCAGTATATGGATTGTTAGAAATTTGTTTTGACGAGCAATTTGTATAGCAGAAGGTTGCTACTTTTTTTGGACACTTCGCAGTTCACTGAAATAGGGGAAAGCTGAGTGCAACAGCATCCTCAACACACCAACCTCCATAAGAGATCTGGCCAATTGCATGGTGATGTTCGAGTCCTTTGTGACCTGCCCAGATGATTAATTGATACAATGAAGCACTATAGTGATCACCTTTATTTTCTTAATTGGCATACTTACTGAAATCATACTGCCTGAAAGAAAGGAAAAGATTCCCAGGGTCTCCAAAAGAAGGAACTGTAATAGCAAATACAGCATATTTATATTTAGTTTAAATATAGTCCTTGACAACAGAGCATTTAGAATGTTATAAAGAAGTCCTGTATTTTTCAGTTGAGGTTGTTCTATTTATTATGCAACATAGCACAGCACAGTTGGAAGGTCAAGGAACAGAGTAACCATATATCACACAGAGTCTTCTATGGAGGGTGGCATCTATGCTAATTTGTACAGAGATGAGATAGAGCAGGGTTAAAGGAAGTCTTTGCATTAATTGTGCCATTGCTTACACTTTGTTTTAAAGTCCTAGGATTCATTTTAAAAAAAACAATACAGGAAAAATTCTGTCTAGCAAAATATTTTATAAGTCACTGTTCTGTGATGTCATTTTTATTAGCACTGTAAGGGTTCTTTAAAGAATTCTTTTAACTATATCTACATACCATTTAAGATAAGTACCCTGTTCTTGCTCCCCCCCACTCCCACAATATAGAATAGATCTAAAACTCTACCTCATCTAAAATTCTTGCTGATTTCAGTTATGAGCAGATTGTGAGCTCTTGCACTGTCACTATGAGCACGAAGTCAGTGTTACTCACACAATCTGTCTCAATGAAGTCACTGCCACTAAGTACTGTGGGGTCCAAGGAAAGAATAACTCCTCCTCTTCCAGGTACCTCCAAAACCATTAACACCCTCTACCCTGCCAGCAGGAGCAGAGCTGGTGAACACATGGATACACTGCCCTGCCCTCAAAATGCCTCTCTGCTTTGGGGGACTGGGAGCATGCCATGTTTTTCAACATTCAGGGCAGGGGCCTCATGTGCTGCCTCAAGCACTGCTCTTATTTCCTTGCCCCCATGCAGCAGAATCTCACTCATTCTATCCCTCTTCGGCCCCTCCATGTCCATGAAAGGGGCAGAATTTGCTCCCACTTCAAGAGTTTCAAGATTTGGAACTGGATACACTTGTTGCAATGAACTCACTGATGTAAAACTGTGATGACTGTAGATACACTACACATTACGGCACAATGTATTAGTGAGGCAATGTATATTTATCTGGTAACAGGGAAGCTACAACTTCTCTGTATGAGGTACATGTGAGCTTTAGTCAGCAACTTACTCAGCATTCCCAGAAATAATCTGAGCCAAGCAACTTTGGAAAACAGTCAGCCAGGCAAGGTAAAAGCCGGTACATTTTATAATAGTACATCAGCAATGATGGGAAGCAGTGTGTTATTAAATCAAATAGCAGTAACACATGGCAGTGCTTGGCTTCCAAGAACACCCAAACACCTGTAATGCCCAAAGAGTACAGCATCCAGAGAAATTAATAAAAATAATATGGGGATAGGCCACACTTTGTCTCATCAGCATGATGTCTGGTGTCATGGTTGTAAAGAAGAAAATCAAGTATTTCAGCTGTCATGAAAAGAACTTGAGAGAAACTGTGGAGAACTTGTTGAATGGGATTTTCAAAATTTACTTTAATGGGAGCAAAGTTTGGCCAACATTGGATAATCTTGAAAATCCCACCTGTTCCATCAAATGGTGGACTCATTATCAGATTATCATATTTCATTACTGTGCTGTAGATTTTCCCAGGTAGATTTCACCCCTCATAGAACACTTAGGCATGTATTAGTGATTCATGAATATATATATCCAAGTCAGTTGGATGGCTTACCACTCCCTCCTTTCTATCTTTTGTGTGGTCCCAGAGAGCAATGGAAAAGGTGGGAAGGCACATAGCACAAACATAGCCTGACCCTGCAAGACGCCATTCATGGCTTCACATCCCAGGTCCTGACAGGAAAGGCCACAGGGCACTTCATTGCTGTTTCCTGCTACAGAGAGATCCATCATGAGCCCACCAAATTTACTTACAACACGTGAAGATTTTTCTAGTTACGTGTTCCACTCTGCTTAATCCAACTGCTACCATTTAAATCTTGGTGTCCATCTCCCCTGCAATGGGCAGAGCACAGAGACATAGGAAGCTATGCTCCATCCATGACAGGAGAAGTCGATATTTTCTCTGGGGTAGGGCTGATCATGTACTTACAAAAACACCATCACACACATTGACAGTCATGACCATAACAGGTCTCTTATCCATGGAAGGAACAGTGCTCCAAGACATCAATGAATCACGGTACTCCAATTGGTGGATGTTTTGTTCTCCCTGTTTCTTGTACCATTCCTGACTGAACTCAGACCTTCTATTATCCCCAGCTGTCATCTAACAAAGCTCACTCTACTTAGTTTGCTAAGAGTGAAAGTCTCTCTCATTTGTAAGGGGCTGTGTGCTCATTCAAGAGCCACTACTCCCCCATGAGTGGTAAGGACTTCAAGTTTTAGGTATCATCCCAAAGACAGTATCTGCAGCAGCAAAGTTCACTTTCTCCTTATACCAGGGCATTGGTGCAATACTTACTCAAAGGCATGACTGTCACCAGTAAATCACCATGTTCTCTGGAGGTCTCCCATCCAAGTTTTAACTATACTCAATCCTGTGTATAGCTTATGAGATCAGATGAGATCCCACTCTGAGGTGGCATGGATAGCTTTATTGTGAAAGTGAACAAAACTATGCTATTAAATGTGATGTTTTCATCCCTAGTTGCCACTGGACATAACCAGCTGTAAATGTATCTCTTCATTTTGCAGGCACCACTATTCACTACTAAAATATATAAAAGAGCTCATATGTTTACATGAACTTCATCATTTAGCTTATTTCGTTTCTGTAGATAGTTCCAGACAGGGTGATCCCTGGTAAACAAAGGATACCTATATGGAACTCAAGTTGTATGGGGAAACCTATTTGCTTGGCTGTAATTAGTAGGTTTTTTCCTTTAATAAATGTCTCCTCTGTTTAAGACTGTGATTCCATATTTCATGGCAACAACAACTAAGGACCTTTCTATGCCAGTGAGATACTCAGATATTACCATCAGGAGTTCCAGGACAACACCCTGATATAGATATAGGTAACAGTGAACCATGTGAATAAATGCACAAAATCTTGCTTCTCATCACATTTTCCATTATTGCTGCTCCAAAGTATCCAAGGAAGACTGAGTGAAACATTTTATAGTAATATAAACAGAACTCTAATTTCATTTAAACATAATTTTGGCATTTTGATCAGTTAACATATCATGGGTGAGTGGGAATTCATTGTCTGGGATATTTTCTATAACTTAGTAACCTGCTTTGGAAAGAGATTCACTGAGTATTTCAGTGGAAAAGTACACATCTTTATTAGAAGTTTTCTCTAATGTGCTAGAGCACTGGGACTTGGCATGCCTGCCTATTTCTCATCTAATAAAAAAAAGAGATGATTCATTGTTAATGGAAATGAGTCCTCAAGTAAATTGCTGCCTCTGCTACGCTTTGGTATTTGTAAGCAATAACTGGAAGCTGTTGTACATTTGCCCTGGCCTGCCGTACATTTGCCTAATGTAAGGTGAAACAGCTGTTTTTCACCTTAGAAGAGTCTGCACATCAGTGTTGGCAAGGGGCTTTGAGATTGTGTGAATACATATATAATTTTTTTAAATAAAGGCAGTCCTGTGAAAACTGCTGACCATGGTACTGCATCAGTGAATAAGCTAACAAATAGGGTTAGCCAGAAAACAAGAAGTCTGTTTCGTGAAAAATTGAGCTTTTGAAATCTATTTTCGTTCCACATCTGATTCAGAGCAGGGTCTTGAACCGGAGTCTCCCACTTCCTAGGCAAGTGCCCTACCCACCAAGATATTGGCTTTTCTGGAGAGAATTTCTCTCTTTTTTTCTCAATTGCATCCTGGTCTTGAGAAAGCTTCCTAAGGAAAAAAAATTGGTTTTAATGAATTGGCATTTTCTGACCAAAAAAAAGAGTTTAATTGAAAAATTCCCGACCAGCTCTACTAACAAGTAATAAATTACAGTGATCTCCATTAGCCCATAGGCTAGAAGAAGCAACTTCTCATTTGTACAAGAGGAGAGGATAAATGGTCAAAACAGGCCTTTTCTACCCATAAATTAGGATTCATTGACCCAGTTTTGGATCTTTCATTAATCCATGGGGCAGCTTCTGTTTTTGTCTGTTGTGTTTGAGGTACTGGTATTGGAGAGTTGGTGGTGAATTAGAAAAACAACTTACTATATTAAAAGGGAAATTAAAAGGAAATTAATTCATCTATTCTTAAAAGAAACTGCAAGTGACAACAGAAGAGGGAAATTTCCAATGGTGTCTAATGCCACAAGAACATTTTCTGCCAAAATTCTGACATATTATGATGTTAAAAGCATTGCGACTTCAAAACAAACTCTCATTGGCAGATCATCCCTCCTCTTGAACTTCTCCCAACCCCACAGGAGTATTATTCTTCTGCCTATGGATGCAGTAGCCTTCTACACATTAATCCTTTCATGAGCATCACATGCATCACAATTTAAATGGGAGTTGAGTCTGAATAGGACCAGTGGAAGCATGGCCTTAGTTTCTAGCTCATGTTTTCAATGCAATAGTCCCATTTTTAAGAAAGCTTTGAATATGGAAATCCCGCCCCCCCCCCTCCCAATGTAAATATTAAGTTGCTTAGCTACAGTTAGAGATGAGTCTGACCAGAGCTCTTGGGTTGTTGAAAGCGCAAACTCAGATCTAAGTTTTGAAGGTGATATTCTAAACACCCTGAAACTCTGGGTGGTTAGAATCTGGATCTGATTTTTATGGTTTGTGCATTGTGTAGGAGTTTTCACGCCAACAACTGCTGCTGTGAACTAATACTGGCAATCACATCGTATTAAAAAAAATGTCCTTCAAGATTAAGCGTCTGAGCTACAGGGCAGATTGCATCCCTCTAAACTCAATTCCTTCTTCTCTTGATGAATGGCCCCAGCTTCTTTATTTCAGTTTTATATCATTATACTCACCTAGCCAGCTGAGGCTCATTTCAGACCAACTCATAATTGTGATTCATTTTTCTTGTGGAATACGGAGAAGTACATTATGAACTAAACACAAACTGCAACACATTTTTTAAAAATGATCTAAACATTCACGTCCTTATTGTTCTCATTACCTGCTTTCTTCTCTTCCTTCAGACCAATATTTTTATGAAACATGATTTATCACAGACTGCTCATGTACATGCACAGTTCCTGAAACGTGCAATGTAATATTCATTCTCAATAGCATGTAGTTTTGTATTACCTAGGCAGACAGACCACTGCTGAATAATACATGTAGCAGTAGTATGCATATCCAAAATATGAGACTCATCATTCCAGTAAAGCTTAGAAGATGGGATCTTTAATCTTACATTTAGGACTGATTCGTTGATAAAAACCTTCCATTTGTAACTGTTTATACTGTTTTGCTTTCACATACAATAGATTAAATTTTACTCCATGGTCTGACTGCCTTTTTCCTCCCAACATAGTGTCCGGTTATCAAAGTATTATCTTACACCCAAGTTAGCCCCACAAGAAAAAAATGAATATGCATGTATGCAAGTAGTCATGTCATGAGCCTTTTATTTGTACAATACTTCTATTTAGCATCTTATATGGATGTTCATGTAATAATGTCTATGATACAACTGGTAGGTTGGGTCCTGGGCTGGTGGTGGTGGTGTTCCTAACCGTACTTCCCCTTGTAGACTGTTCTTTCCCCCGCACCTCCTCCAGTGGTCATTTGGCTAAATTATACTTATTTGGTTCTTTTCATCTTTCATTGCAAGTCAACGACTCTCTAAATATAATCATTTTTGTTGCTCAAAAGGTTAAAGTGTTAAGTTTGGGACAATACTCAAAAGTTCATATGCTTATACCTGCCTTTTGGATCTGCCCCACATAACTGAAATGTTTTCCAGACAAACTATGAAAACAGCCTCTCTCATAAGTATTTTATCCTGTACCAGGCAGTGTGGAGATGCACAAAAATTAACATTAAAAACCCAACAACAAAACATTTTCAAAGATCAAATAGAAGTTTGATTGCAATTCTGTCCTAATTTGGGTCAAAGGCTCAAGTCAGTTCTTATTTTATCTGAACTGGTTTGCCCATCTGTGCCTCAGATTTCATTAGGACACATCAGGCCAAATCCAGCTGTGGCATATCCAGGCAAAACTCCACTGAGTACTTCAATACAGAAATGGTTGGTGCTAACGGTGGAGATTTGTTTAGCTCCACAAACTCTCCCACTAGCTGAAAGATGACAGTGCTGACTGCTAGCTGAAGCCAGATGTAGCAGTCTGTTACACAGAAAGATTGAAGAACATTTGAAGATCTCTCAGTGGGGAAAATTTTCCTTGGATCTGTGAGCAAACAGCCAGTTAACCACTAAAACCACATGAGCACAGCATAAATAGATTAATGAGAAGAAAGCTTTTTCCAGATATGCTTAGTCTTCTCCAATATATAGATCTACTGTTGTTTTAATATTGGGAGAAGCAGTTGGGATGAAATGAGTTCAAAAACTTATTTTGTTTCATTAAAATATTTTTCCTCATCTGCACATCAGATTTTGTAGTTGTGACTTCCAGAGTTTTACAAGCAAAGGATTGTTTAGGCTGAATGTAAGGGAAATCATGCCTCATCAATCTACTAGAATTTGAGGGGGTCAACAAGCACGTGGACAAGGGATATAGTGTATTTAGATTTTCAGAAAGCCTTTGAAAAGGTCCCTCACCAAAGGCTCTTAAGCAAATTAAGCAGTCATGGGATAAGAGGGAAGGTTCTCTCATGGATTGATAACTGGTTAAAAGATAGGAAACAAAGGGTAGGAATAAATGGTCAGTTTTCAGATCAAGAGGGATAAATAGTGGTGTCCCCCAGGGGTCTCTACTGGGACCAGTCCTATTCAACATATTCATAAATGATCGGGAAAAAGGGGTAAAAGGTGAGGTGGCAAAATTTGCAGATGATACAAAACTACTCAAGACAGGTAAGTCCCAGGCAGACTGCGAAGAGCTACAAAAGGATCTCAAAACTGGGTGACTGGGCAACAAAATGGCAGATGAAATTCAATGTTGATAAATGCAAAGTAATGTACATTGGAAAACATAATCCAAACTACACACATAAAATGATGGGATCTAAATTAGCTGTTACCACTCAAAAAGGAGATCTTGGAGTCATTGTGGATAGTTCTCTGAAAACATCCACTCAATGTGCAGTGGCAGTGAAAAAAGCAAACAGAATGTTGGGAATCATTAAGAAAGGAATAGATAAGAAGACCGAAAATATCATATTGCCTCTACATAAATCTATGATACGCCCACATCTTGAATACTGTGTGCAGATGTGGTTGCCCCATCTCAAAAGAGATATATTGGACTTGGAAAAGGTTCAGAAAAGGACAACAAAAATGATTAGGGGTATGGAACAGCTGTCGTATGAAGAGATTAATACGACTGGGACTTTTCAGCTTGGAAAAGAGATGACTAAGGGGGGATATGATAGAGGTCTATAAAATCATGACTGATGTGGAGAAAGTAAATAAGTAAGTGTTATTTACTCCTCATAACACAAGAACTAGGGGCCACCCAATTAAATTAATTGGCAGCAGGTTTAAAACAAACAAAAGGAAGTATTTTTTTAAACAACATACAGTCAACCTGTGGAACTCTTTGCCAGAGGATGTTGTGAAGGCCAAGACTATAACAGGGTTAAAAAAAAGAACTAGATATGTTCATAAAGGATAGGTCCATTAATGGCTATTAGCCTGGATGGTATCCCTAGCCTCTGTTTGCCAGAAGCTGGGAATGGGCGACAGGGGATGGATCCCTTGATGATTATGTTCTGTTCATTCCTTCTGGGGCACCTGGCATTGGCCACTATCAGAAGACAGGATACTGGGCTAGATGTACCTTTGGTCTGACCCAGTATGGCCTTTCTTTTGTTCTTAATGCGATGAAAAGTTTCCTCTGGGCAGAGGTGAAAGTAAGCCGGTACAGCGTACCGGCAAGAGCTAGTACACCATGCCGGACCGCACCGGCTTCCGCAGTAGGGATTTAAAGGGCTCTGGGCTCCCCACCAGAGCCCTTTAAATCCCACCCGCAGCTCCGGGAGCTGGGCTGGGGCCGGGCTTTAAAGGGCTCAGAGCTCCCCACTGCAGCGGGGAGCCCAGAGTCCTTTGAATCCCTCCCGCAGCTCCGGTGGCTGGGCTGGGGCTGGGATTTAAAGGGCTTGTGGCTCCCCAGCAAGGCTAGGGGTTCCCCGCAGCTGTGGGAACTCCGGGCCCTTTAAATCCACGCCCTAGCCTGGCTGCCGGGCTGGGGCTGGGATTTAAAGGGCCCGGAGCTCCTGCTGCTGCGGGGAGCCCCGAGCCCTTTAAATCCACCCCGCAGCTCTGGCTGCCGGAGCTGCAGTGGGGATTTAAAGGGCCCAGAGCTCCGCGGCGGCCGGAGCCCCAGGCCCTTTAATTTGCCCCTGAGCCCTGGGGGCTCCCAGCCACCCCTGAAGCTGGGAGCCCTGGGTTGGTTTAAAGGCCCAGGGGCTCCCAGCCACAGCCGGTGCCCCAGGGCCTTTAAATCTTGAGAGGCTCCGCCTCTTCTGGTTCAGGCCACGCCTCTTCCAGATGAGGCCACGCCCCCCAGGACTCCAGCAGTACCGGTAAGTCCTGTAAGTTACTTTCACCCCTGCCTCTGGGTGGGATCTATTGCTCTGCAGATCACAGTCTCCAAAGAGAAGACGACAGACTTTCCATTGCTTGGGTTGTTTAAATTTGGATTTTGTGGGAAGAATTCCCGTACTGGCACAAATGAATTAGATACCTAAACAGATAACATAAGAACGGCCATGCTGAATCAAATCAAAGGTCCATCTAGCCCAGTATCCTGTCTTCTGACAGTGGCCAGTGCTTCAGAAGGAAGCTTCAGGTGCTTCAGAGGGAATGAACAGAACAGGTAATCATCAAGTGATCCATCCCCTGTACTTCACCTTTAAATTATAGCATTCTATATTAATCTAAGCCAGTAACATTGTGTCATTCATTATGCAGATATCTACATCCTATCACATAAATGTACTTATAACAGTTTATGCCACAATGGAAAACTTAGGCCTGCTGATATTACAAATATTGTACCAATTTAATTAAATTGATTTTAAACCAATCTTATTTAAATGGTACAAACCCCCAATGTAGATCCATTTAAACCAGCTTAACACTTGCTTAAATTGGTTTATCTTGTGTTGGTAAACTACTAAATTAAGCTGAATTGATTTAACACTGAGTGAAGATTGTTTTAAGTGCTTCTACATTCAGGGTTTGCATCAGTTTAACTAGATCAGTCTAAAATCAATTTAGTTAGCCTATTTTTCTCATATAGCTGCACTGAAATGGAGTACACACCCTGCCAAAAATTCACTTTTTAAAAGTCCTGACTGTAAACCAAAGAGTTGCTTGAACTGAGCAATGCAGATCCTCACACCATAGAAAAAACTGCTTTCAATATCAACTTCTTCAAATCAATAGCACGTATCCCTCTCCACCCCAGCTCTTCAATCCAAACTTTCAACTCACAGATATGAGCACACCCAAACAGAACACATGCAGAACTGAAGACAGTTAATTGTGGGGTATTATCATCACTCTAACCAGAGCAGTTAAAAAGTAACAAACACTATATGCAATAGACAGGTGATGCATTAAAATATCTCCCAAATCCACTCAATACTCTATTTGTTTTATGGAAGGAAAATAAGACCCTGGTCTATAAACTATAAGCCAGACAGTGTTCCCATTCAAGGGAATTTTCTCATTGACTTCAACAGGTGCACGTCATGTAGCTGGAAGTTATATACGTGATGCAGGTAAAATTCTATGACTTGTGTAATGCAACAGGTCTGGCTAGATGATCATAATGGTCCCTTCTAGCCTTAATGTCTATGAAAACATTATAAAGTACTAGGAATTACAGCCAACTCTTTAGAATTGAATTCAGCGACAGCACAGCTTCCCTAGTTACAATCTATTATTACAGTTGCTCTTTTCAGAACAGAACAATTTGTAAGATTTAGGGCCAAATTTTTGGCTGGTGTTAATGGAGAGAATGTGACCCTTATTCTTTGTGCTACACTTAAAAACAGTTGCAGTAGATATGCTTTTTCAAAGATTTTTTTTTAATTAACCACCTCAATATACAAGATACTGTGTAAATTCTAGAATTATATCTATGGAGCTTACTATAAACATCATAAGAGTTGCAACAAAAGACTGGGTTATTTAGTAAATATGGTCTGTTGGTTAAAACACAGGACTGAGAGAATCAAAAGAGCTTATTCCTCACTCTACCACTGACTTACTATGTGACCTTGGGTAAGTCACTTAATTTCTCTAAGCCTTAGTTTGCAGTCTGTAAAATGGGAAATGATATATCTTCTTTTCCCCTCCCTTTGTCTGGCTGGTCTATTTAGACTTTAAGCTCTTCAGAGCAGGGATGGTCTCATACAGTGTGTTTATAGACTAGGGCCCCAATCCCAGGCAGGACTTCTAGGTACCACCATACTATTAAAACTTCCCTGTTTATTTCTACCTACCATTGCAGATGGGAAAGAGGGGGATGCTGTTAACCAGTCTGCATCTGGGATTGTGCTTCCACCTAATGAGCTATAATTATTATATTTCTACCTCTACAGAATGCAGGTGCTTTTTTAGCACTGGATGATCAACATGCTAACCAAATCAAACATGTACAGACTAAGAATAACACAGATTTAAATTTGGTGAGAAATTTGATAGTTTTACCCTGAAAAGAGGACAAAATCAACACACAGTCTAATTAATCAAAATAATGCACAACAAGATAGCCTCGTTTTAGCAATTACACCACATGGTACTCCTCTGCTACTTTCATGTATTTAAAAAAGGTTTTATATCGTCTGCTGTCCTTGATGGCTCAGGTTTGTCCTAGCAATCACATTCTCATTACCGACATTAAGCTGCCATGTAAAAGAACTGCCTCTCTTCTGACGGAAGCACTATGAAGTGAGCCAGGAACACAAATAAGAGCCCCACAGCAGTTTAGTTACTGGACAGGATTGTACTCTTATCAGAATGAAAACATCTTTTACAAGGCTCCGGCTCCAACAACAAAACATCAGCAACTCTCATGTGCACCCATCGAGCTGATGATATAAGATTATTTTATCCTATTCACTGGGGAGGGCTGAGTGAGTTAGATGGCCATTGTTATGACCACTCTAGTGCCCACCCAGCCAAGATGCCGGATGATAATCAGGTAACTGAATTCACATGATATCTGATAAAGGATGGGTCAGATCCCGTCCATCTGTTAGCAGGAAAACCCTTCTCTAGTTGCTATAAGGCCCAGGAATACAGTTCTGTTAAATTTCACTATTTAAAAAGAGCATGAAAATGAAATGTATGATAACGAGGATTGTTGTTATTACTGAACTTACATAATTAAAGACATAAGGGAGGCCCCTTCCATTGAAGCACATGGCAGCACTCCTCTGTACAGCATAGCCTGGGAAAAGTACACAGTTATAAATTAGGGTTACCATATTTCAACAAGCAAAAAAGAGGACGGGAGGAGCCCCGCCCTAGCCCCGCCCCTGCCCCTCCCACTTCCCGCCCCCCCAGAACCCCCAACCCTCCCCCCGTTCCTTGTCCCCTGACTGCCCCCTCCTGGGACCCCTGCCCCTAACTGCCCCCCGGGACTCCACTCCCTATCTAAGCCTCCTTGCCTCTTGTCCCCTGACTGCCCCAACCCTTATCCACACCCCCACCCCCAGACAGACCCCTGGGACTCCCACGCCCCATCCAACCACTCCCCACCCCCTGACAGCCCCCCCCAGAACTCCCAACCCATCTAAACCCCTCTGCTCCCTGTCCCCTGACTGCTCCGATCCCTCTCCACACTCCTGCCCCCTGACAGCCCCCCCCAGAACTCCCAACCCATCTAAACCCCTCTGCTCCCTGTCCCCTGACTGCTCCGATCCCTCTCCCCACTCCTGCCCCCTGACAGCTCCCCCCCAGAACTCCCAGCCCCCTACCCCCCGCTCCTTGTCCCCTGACTGCCCTCTCCTGGGACCCCTGCTCCTAACTGCCCTCCAGAACCCCACCCCCTACCTAAGACTCCCTGTTCCTTGTCCCTTAACTGCCCCCTCCTAAGACCCCCCCCAACTGCCCCCCAGGACCCTACCCCCTACCTGTACCCTGACTGCCCAAAACTTTCTCCACTCCCCTCCAAAAGCCCCCCCCCGTTTCTTGACTGCCCCCTCCAGAACCTCCCTGTCCCTTCTCCTGCCCCCCCTTACCCTGCTGCTCAGAACAGGGTGTTGGGCTCTGTGCCAGCCGGACACATGGCTGAGCTCCCCTGCACAACACAAAACCCGGTCCCTGGCCCTGCACAGGGTTGCCGGAGCGGGCTGCAGGAGGAGGAGCTGCCGGCCGGCTCAGAATGCAGGGAGGGGGGGTGGGAGGAGGAAGCTGCTCCGGAGTCCAGCCCGGGACTTTCCTGCAGCCCTCCCAGCCGCTCGCTCTGCTCTGCCCGGGGAGGGGGAAATCCCGGACATTGTGAGTGCTTTACAAATTCCCCCCGGACGCTATTTTTAGCACACAAAAGGAGGACATGTCCGGGTAAATCCGGACGAATGGTAACCCTATTATAAATGGCAATATTCACTATCAGGCATGTTTTAACTATTGCCAACATTTTCACACTTGGATGCCTAAGTGTGAAAATGTACCTACATCTATATTTAGGCACCTAAATGAAGGTGGCCTGATTTACAGGGGGTGAATTTATGGGGGATTTTCAAAAGCTTCTAAGGGATTTAAGATCTCAAATCCTGCTGACTTTCAACGGGGCTTGCGCTCTTAAACCTCTTAGGTGCTTTGGAAAAGCCTACCCTCAGGTGCCTAACTTTAGAAAAGCACCTGGAATTACACACAAAGCACTACTGGTGAGCAGAGCTGCAAAGCAGTGCAAAACTCCAAACAACCTTTCCCTTGTGGATATCTGAGATGAAGTCTGTCCATAACCTTCCAACTTACCGTAGGGCAATTCAGAATGCTGTGCTGGCTCTTAGCCACTCATTCTCTCTCAGAGTTTGTCCTTTCAACACTACATTCCACTGCCTAAATTTTCATCCAAGAACCCCAGTGTTTGCCTTAAAATCTAGCCCTGTGCAATCCCAGCTGATGTACAAACTGTGCAAAGGCTTTTCTGAGCTTCCTGAAAGCCACAAATTAGTGTGTGGGAATTCGGCTACATAACTCTTACTGACATAATACATTCCATGTCTGCCCATCAGTTAGATTTGGTATTCTTTATTCCTATGCTAAACAGTTGATAGATTTGACAGCTGCTGCATTTCAACTCAGAGATGGCAGTATTTCAGTAGTGGATGAAGTAATTCCTGTGTACCTGTACATTCAGAAACTGACTCTGGGTGAAGGCCTTTCTACCCCTTAAAGGACACACTCACCATTCTTGCTCAATACTAACATAATGCTCTGTGTGTGTGTACAAATATACTGTAGGTATAAGCAATTTTTGTACAGAATATTGGAAAATGGAGCTTTTTAAAAAAAAAAAAAAAAAAAAAAAAGCCTCTCTGTTATATAATATGCCTGTCATCCTTATGCATGTGTATTCCTGCCCAGAGCATATACATTTCTATGCATATGAAAATCATATGAATTAATTGTACTAACAGAAGCAAGGACGGAGAGATGAAATGACTTGTCCAAGGTCATGCAGTAGGTCAGTGTTCTAGGAGCTGGGAACAGAACGTGGGTCCCCAGTGCACTGCACCACGCTGATTCGCTAACATTATATAATGCTTAATAAGTAAGGCAAGCGTTTGCTGTAAGATGTAGTAAGGCCTAGATCCAGAGTCACTTCTTGAAAACAGATTTTAAAAGGAGCGAGAATAGGGGAGCACAGGATGAAGGCCAAATCCGAGGATTTTTTAGGACTGACCACAGAAAAAATAAAAAGGGGAAAAGAACCCCAACCCTTCTTTAGGGAAGCTAAATTTGCAAAAGGAAAGGCACATACCTGTAATGCAAATGCTTCGAGTCTTTCCCAAGGAATTTGCCTACATGTTAAACAAGAGGGTCCCAATCCATAGCCCCGTATCCAAATACCAACAAATGTTGCAGGTTCAAAGTTAGGAGTCTGTGGCTTATGCACATTTCTAGTGGCTGTGTGTACTTTAAACACTGTCATGTGCAATGTAAATCTGTTTCTAAACGTGAAGATTCCAAGGTAACATTTGCTAGGGTACAGGAGTTATCCGCATATACCAAAGAGACACAAGCCTTGCAAAACGAAGACTTACTTGGAGACATAGGATCTGAAGAAATACAGGAGAATCACAGCAGCAAAGTCACCAGAAGCAACCAACAGAGCTGGAGGCAAAACCAAATATTAGTTTCATGTGGATATGGATGTTGTACACCTCCTCCCCCAACCCTTTCACCACTCAATAGGAAAAAGAAACCATGCTTGGTCCAAAGCACCAGCTGCAATCATTTTGAATATGTTCCCCAAGCAGACCAAGAGAGAAGGAATTACTAATCCTTAAAAGAAAACCACCACATACTTCTGAAGACAAGAAAATCTCATCAATGGACAGATTGATCAGTGTACCTCTTAAACAAAGTAATACATAATTCCAGACCAACCAACCCACCCCTGTCATGGTAAAGTTGCATGGTAAAGCTCTGGAAAGTGAGAAAATGCCAAAGTAAAGTTACAAATGCAGACTTAACTCTGCCCCTTTGTGCATGTGTATTAAAATACTAGGCCAGATCCTCAGCAAGTATAAATTGTTGTAGCTCCATTTCTTTCCACTGAGCTATAACAATTTACATCAAGTGAGGATCTAACTCACGGTCTCAAATTACATGAACAACAAATTCTCAAATAACAAACACACTATACATGGGGTCCACAACCACCTTCTGGACCATTATTATTAATTTGCTTTATGGTACATGAAATCCCCAAATCAACAGCAGGGCCCCATTGTGCTAGGCATTGTACAAACACAAAACACCCTCCATGCTCCAAAGAAATTATCATCCAATTTATTTTTTGACCTGAGCCCAGCTCTGCTATTCTTCTCTATTGGCTCTGTGGATACTTTGGATTTCATTCATGTATAGCTGGAGGGACCCATTTTCTTCTTTTTGCATAAGCCATATGTAACTATTTCCTGTAACTGCAGGCTGAGGACAAAGCTGATCAACTGCAGAATTTTACTGCTGTTGAGCTCAGCCAACAGGCAATATGTGTTCATCAACTGCATTGAAGATACCAGTACAAACAAATGTGTCACTGGACAACTTTCAGCTAAGCTAATAACTCATATGCACGCCTTGCTAGTCAGTGTACTGAAAACTAAACAATCTGAGCCCACAATTTATTTACCATGATACCCGCTGGTATATTTGACATATCTGGTATATTCAAAGTTTGCAACACCAAGTGTCATACATTTGCAACTTCAGGGGCCAAGTGGATCTAATTTCCAATGTCAATATATACACCTCTACCCCGATATAACACGACCCGATATAACATGAATTCGGATATAACGCGGTAAAGCAGCGCTCCGGGGGGGGGGGGCTGCGCACTCCGGCGGATCAAAGCAAGTTCGATATAACGCAGTTTCACCTATAACGCGGTAAGATTTTTTGGCTCCTAAGGACAGCGTTATATCGAGGCAGAAGTGTAGTTAGTTATATAAATCCTCTCATAAGCTGTACATTATAATAATAGTGTAATACATTATGGATGTGTACTTTAGATATCAAACTGGTTCCTCTAAAAACATTATAAGCTATGTCTACATAGCAACTAGGAGATGTATTTCCCCGCTTGAGCAGAAATAGCAGCATGGCAATGGTGGCCTAGGGAGTGGTTCAGGATTGCTGCCCAGGTACAACCCCGTCCAATATCCTGGTACTAGCTGAAACCACCGCCCCAGCCACACCGCTATTATAGTCTGCTAGTTTGAGGAGAGGTAGCACAAGTACATCCACCCGAGCTGGATGAAAAGAAAATGAATTGAGAGGCAAAGCAGAGCATTTATTACTCTCTTCCAATTCTTTTGATTTACATCCCCATTGTACCTGAGTCTCTCACAATCTTTTATGTACTTCTCACAATACCTCTGAGGTAGGGAAGTGCTATTATCCCTTTTTTGCAGATGGGGAACTAAGGCACTGAAAGATTACATGACTTGCCCACGGTCACACAGGAATTCCATAGCAGAGCATAATTGAACTTGGGTCTCTTGCATCCCAAACTAATGCCTTAACCACTGGACCATCCTTTTCTAGGCAAAATACGGAAAACTCTATAATAGGGAAGTAGGGAAGGAAAAAGGGTCTAAGTCCACAACTTAGTCCTGTAAATAAACAATCTAGGGAAATACAACCTAGATGGAGCTACTATAAAGTGGGTGCATAACTGGTTGGAAAACTATTCCCAGAGAGTAGGTATCAGTGGTTCACAGTCATGTTGGAAGGGCATAACGCGTGGGGTCCCGCAAAGATCGGTTCTGGGTCCGGTTCTGTTCAATATCTTCATCAATGATTTAGATAATGGCACAGAGAGAACACTTATAAAGTTTGCGGATGACACCAAGCTGGGAGGAGTTGCAAGTGCTTTGGAAGATAGGATTAAAATTCAAAATGATCTGGACAAACTGGAGAAATGGTCTGAGATAAACAGGATGAAATTCAATAAGGACAAATGCAAAGTACTCCACTTAGGAAGGAACAATCAGTTGCACACATCCAAAATGGGAAATGACTGCCTAGAAAGGAGTACTGCGGAAAGGGATCTGGGGGTCATAGTGGATCACAAGCTAAATATGAGTCAACAGTGTAACACTTACTAAAAAAGCAAACATAATTCAGGGATGTATTAGCAGGAGTATTGTAAGCAAGACATGAGAAGTAATTCTTCCACTCTACTCCACGCTGTTTAGGCCTCAACTGAAGGATTGTGTCCAGTTCTGGGTGCCATATTTCAGGAAAGATGTGGACAAATTGGAGAAAGTCCAGAGAAGAGCAACAAAAAATGATTAAAAGTCTAGAAAATATGACCTATGAGGGAAGATTGAAAAAATTGGGTTTGTTTAGTCTGGAGAAGAGACAACTGAGAGGGGACATGACGACAGCTTTTAAGTACATAAAAGGTTGTTACAAGGAGGAGGGAGAAAAAATGTTCTCCTTAACCTCTGAGGATACAACAAGAAGCAATGGGCTTAAATTGCAGCCAGGGCAGTTTAGGTTGGACATTAGGAAAAACTTTCTGTCAGAGTGGTTAAGCACTGGAATAAATTGCCTGGAGAGGTTGTGGTATCTCCATCATTGGAGATTTTTAAGAGCAGGTTGGACAAACACCTGTCAGGGATGGTCTAGATCAGAGGTTCCCAAAGTAGGCGATACCGCCCCCTGGGGGGCGCTGGAATGATCCAGGGGGGCAGTAGTAGCCTCGGGTGCAATTGGGGGGCGTTGAATAAAAATAAGGGGGCGGTGGAAGCATAAAGAAAGAAGAGAATATAAGAAAAATTTGAAAAACTGTTCGTACATGTTTCATCTGTTGTGTAACATAGAGTTAAAGTTGTAGTGATTACTTTATTTTCCAAATAAATTCACAAATTATAACCGATCAGGTGTCAAGTCCGCTAACAGCTCTTAACAAGCAAGTGTTGGCAGGCGAGCGTGTCGCGCATTGTCGGGAAATCCAGCATGCATCGGCAGGAATATGTGCGTGTAATGACTTGTTTACAATACGATACTGTAAATAGGCGACATCTATGAAAGCTAATTTAGATAGTTTCTGAATTGTGTAAAAAGCAGTTAACAATAGTGCAATAAGTATTTACAAATTTTTATTCGTATTCGATACCTTCGATCTTTACGGATTACAGATCACATACAAAGTAAATTGTATTATTGTTGTTTCAATAAAACAGCAATTTACACGTGAGTATTTTTATACATTTTCTTACATATCTACCTGACGTTTCTGTGTCTCTAGTGCTTACTAATAATAAAATCATAGCAGACTTGTGTCAGTACAGTACTATTTGAAGTGTACAGTCAATATATTTGTTATATTTTTTATTACAATATTAACAAAAACAGGGGAATGAAATTGTAAAAAAACTGTTAACTATTAACATTTATTTATATCTATTGAATCATCTGCGTTAATTGGTAAATCAGGCTGTGTTAATAAGGAACAATTATTTAAATAAGGGCAAACTAAATTAAAACTATTAACTGATTTTTAATTGCATATTTTTAAATTAATTATTTCTTGATAAATGTAGTTTGATATTTGACAATTTAATATCAAATACATATATCTAATGCTGAGCAAAGAACAAAACCCAGTTTATTAGTTTCATTAGTATTTTAGTTTGGTTTTCTTTTGCCATCTTACGCAAAAACCACTGTATGCCTGATGTCGTGGGCGATATTCTAATAACACAACTATTGCAAAAAATTTTGGTTCCGGCAAGAGAAATTGCATTTTTTCAATTATATAAATTGTTATATATCTTGATAATTTTATACCCCTATTATGATAAATAAACACATAAATTTTATTTCTTTTACAGATAATATCATGGCTGAACCCAAGAAAAAATGTAGACAATATAGTATTGAATATTTGAACTATGGCTTTATTCAGTCGCCTTCAAACAATACATTATCGATGTGCCTGATTTGCCAAAAAGTTTTATCAAATGAAGCTATGAACCCTTCAAGACTACAAGAACATTTGACAGAAGTTCATGCTGATAAGAAAGAGAAGGATTTATCTTATTTTCAGGCACTTAAAGAACATTTTTTGAGACAGCCGACATTGGCAACACTCTTTTCAATAGCATCCAAAGAAGATGACGATGGGTTGCGTGCTTCTTACAACATTTCGTTACTGATTGCTAAATCGGGAAAACCGCATACTATTGGTGAAGAACTAATTCTACCGGCTATAAGTGAGGTAATACGCACTATGCTACACAAGCCAGCGTCTGATATTACCAAAAAAATTACTTTGAGCAATAATACAGTGCAAAGAAGAATTGATGAAATGGCTCAAGATGTGGAAGACTTGTTACGTGAGTATTTAAAAACATCCCAGTTCTCTATACAGCTTGATGAGTCAACTTTGCCAGGAAATGAAGACTTACTTTTAGCATACATGCGATTCATAAAAGAAAAAATTTGCCAAGAATTATTATTTGCTAAAAATTTGCAAACAGATACTAAAGGAGAATCAATATTTCATGCATTGGAAGAGTTTTTTAAAGAAAAAGAAATCCCCCTGAGTAATATCTTGTCAGTTGCTACTGATGGTGCTCCAGCGATGATAGGGCGCTACAGGGGTTTTCTTGCATATTTAAAAAAAGCGGTTCCAAATGTATTCGCTGTACACTGTGTCATTCATCGTCAACATTTAGTTGCCAAAAATCTGAGTGAACGCCTACATAGGTCATTACATTATGTCATTAAAGCAACCAACAAAATCAGAAGCAATTCATTGAATGACATTGTTTGGACAACTTTGCATTGAAAACGATAAAGAATTCAATCGCTTGCTTCTTCATACGGAAGTTCGTTGGCTATCAAAAGGTGCTTGTTTGGATCGGTCTTATAAACTCTTTGACTCAGTGCTAGAATTCCTAGAAAACAAAGATGATGCTTTACGAGCCAACTTGATTGATTCCAAAAATGACATGAAACAAATTTACAGCTCCAAGGCGATGAGCTGAATTTAATCAAAACAAACACTGTTATTTCCGCGTTTGTGGCAAAACTTCTTCTGTACAAACGAAATTTAGGATGAGGAGAATTCAGCCAGTTTCCAAATTTATCAACAGTAGAAAAACATGATGAAGACTTGCTTACCTATTGTCAGCACTTGGAGGCTCTCCATTCTGACTTCAATCAACGATTTGAAGATATTCTTAAAATGAACATACCCGATTGGGTTTGGGACCCTTTTTCAAGTACAAACACAGAAGAATCTCCAAAATTACAAGAAGAACTGATAGAAGTAACAACAAATGAGGAATTGAAATTTAAATTCAAAGACGGCTACCAACAGTTCTGGCTGCAAAAGCAGATACCTACACTTTATCCTGGATTATGGGCTATAGTACAAAAGTTTTAAATTGTATTTCCTTCATCATATTTAGTGGAACGTGGGTTCAGTGTGGTCACAAATCTGTTAACTAAAAAAAGAAACCGACTGCAAATAGCTAATCGCGGTGATTTAAAAATGCTGCTGACAAAAATAGAGCCGAACATTAATAAATTGATAGCAGCGCACCAGGTTCATCCTTCTCATTAGGATTTTTTTAATGTTATTCGTAATTTTTATTTTAATATTATCCTTCGTTATCTTAATTTTCTGTGTGTAATGCAAATGTTACTATGGTTGATTTTAATAAATAATTTTATAATTTCAAGCTTCAAGGTGTCATATTTACAACAACATCTTTCTTTACTATATTGTAGAACGTAGGTAGAAATATAGATACATAAAAGAATGCAAATTTGTCACTGCATCTTTCTGTTTGTTCGCTTAAAGAAGGTAGATTTCCAGGGGGGTGCTGAGTAATTTTTTTTCTGAAAAGGGGGCGGTAGGCCAAATAAGTTTGGGAACCTCTGGTCTAGATAATACTTAGTCCTGCCTTGAGTGCACGGGACTGGACTAGATGCCCTCTCGAGGTCCCTTCCAGTTCTATGATTCTATGAAATGTTCCGGGCCATTCCCCTGTCATATAGCTGCAACAGGTGATGGCTACATTTCATTCTATCGTTTGTGACTTCGCATCTGTAACTCGTAAAAAGAATACTGCACTGAACACTATCTGTTCCCCTTCCGTTTATTCATTTCAGAACGGGGGGGGGGGAGGAGGAGGAGAATAGGAATCTGTCCCATCATAAACCTTAACCCAAAATCAAACCCATAGCTGAACAAAATATCTATTAAGGTTTGAAAAAGCTGCATTAGGGTTGTCATCAATTTCCACATGCCCTTTTGCTCCCTAGTTCTGGCTCTGGAAGTGCCAACAATCCCACCGAAAGTCTGTTCTGAAATTCCCAACCTGATTGCGTAGACTCAGCCCACCCAGATAAAGCACCTAAAATGAACCAAAACTGTGAAGCTTTTGAGGCTTATGTTAGCCCAGTTGAGATTCATGGACTCACTTATTAGCTGATTCTCTCATTTGCTTGGTAGCAGCACAAGGGAATTTCTAAAGCAAAGTATATAAAGGTGGGATAATGAAGAATAAGATAATAAGACTTCATGATTTAACTAAACACAGCTAGTTATTTGCCACTGGGTGTTCTGATTAATAATAGGGGAGTTTTATTAAACTAGCTATTCCTCACCTTATAAGAACAGTTGCCAGCAACTCTTTGAAAGGCTGTAATTCCAATTCAGTCATGCTATGCAGGAGATGTGAGAATTTATGGTTAGCTAATATGGTTAATCATGACCAGCTAGGCAGACAGTAATGTAGCTCTCAAGTCACTTATGCTGCCTAATTTATCTCAGATGAGCAGAAATCCATGTCTTGATGTGCAACAGTGAGTGTCAGAGCTCGTGACAGTTCCCAGACCTCAGCTGCATTCCACAGTCATGCAACAAATTTGTAGAAGCAATTCCACTCACAGGAAAAGCCTTGTTAGAATATGGAAATTTACACTGTTGGTAACAAAAAGTTTGCATCAGTGCAACTTAAAGTCACCCAGGTGCAGCGCATCATCATTGGGTGTGGTGTATGTATAGCAGCACTAATGCAAAAAACCCAGTGTGACTAGGAGCACCAGTGTGTACATACACAGCTTCTTCATGCAGTTCAAGTGGGCAACCATTGCTGTAGCTATAGGAAGGACACCAAGCACCTGCCTTCACAACAGACATGGGCTCCTAGAGCCTTTGATGACTTTATGCCTAACCCACTTGGATCCTTATTCACCACTATGTTACTTCAGTATTATATGGATGGTATAAATCCATTGAATGGAATTAGACACACACAAAAGTGAAGTAAGGCAGTGTGAGAACCAGGCCTTAAAATATAACAAGAGTAATGCCAAAGGTATGGTTAGAAATACAGAAAATTACTGTAGTACAGGACACTTAGAACCTTATTCTCCTTTCACTTGCATTGATGTAAACAGGAGTAACAGTGAAGTCAATGGAGTTATATCAGTGTAAAAGTGGACAGAGAGGAAAATCACACATTAGAATGCAACACTGCACACCTCAGTGTTTCCATCTCTTACAATTTTATCATGTGTCTTGTGACATTTAGTGTATTTCTTAAAGCCCAGCCTCCTAGAGTCATGGTATTGCATGAGAATCTTACTTTTTTTATGAAAACTTTTTTAGCCATTGTAGTTGTAAAGCTTGAAAATATGTGACCAGAAAGCAAAGAAAAAGAATATAATATGTATTATATTTACAACTCATGATTTTTTAAGCCTGATTTTTTTGTGGCCTGACTCATGAGTTTTGAGTGTTTTGGGTTTGCAGTACTGACACCTTCACCCTCACTACTATCTGTCCTGCTACAGTAACAGAGAACTATGCTTTCCTTGCATTGATTATAAATGCATGACAAAACCATTGTGAGAAAGTATTTCTGTAGGGAGTGAGGGCTGGACGCGCATTTGTGAAGAAAAAAGTGCTTGAAGCAGAACGTTTCAGGAGCTATATGAGCTTGGGGTCTGGCACCGACCCAGGCTCTACTGAGGTCAATGAGCACTCAGCCCGTCCCAGGGTGACACCACCTAAGGACAGCAGAACTTTGTCCAGAATATTTTTATTTGAAAACATTTATTTCATTTTATTTGAAAATTTCTTTCCAAGAAATTCTGGGTGTGGGAGGAGTTTTCATTTAGCAATTCGGAAAACACTTAATTCAACACGTAACTTCATAACCAGGATTAGATTTAAAACTTTTCTTGTTTCTTAATTCAAGGTGTTTTGTCCTGGCAGCTAAAGTTAGGACATGGCTCTTAATAATTCTCTTAACTGAAAGTGCACCCATTATTCTCCTGAACTAAGAAAAGCATTATCTGAAGTGCTTTTTTATTTGTGCTAAAAGCCCAGGGAGGGCTCCAGCGGAGAAGACCAGGAGATTATTCAACAATGGATTAGCCTTTGTGATACTTATTAAACATGTCACATCAAAAATACATATTCTGTTGTGACAGCACTATTTGAGAGTCAGTATACCGTTATACATTGACAACGCTTGTAGAAACTGCCCACACAGCAGTCTAGAGCTTCAAAACATTCATTTGTATGTAGTTCATCAGTACAATGCACCCGGTTGTTATGACTAACAATTTGCATGCAGTTACTCACTGTGAATATACTTCTGCAATAAGCGTGCGTATAAATTAGGTGTGTGCTTTATCGATTTGCACACCTAAACTGGTTTAAAATTAGGTCATTTAGCTGGGCAATTTCATACACTAGCGGTATGATGGCACAGTTTAGGTGGTTTACTATAGATCAGGGGTCAGCAACCTTTCAGACGTGGTGTGCCAAGTCTTCATTTATTCACTCTAATTTAAGGTTTCGTGTGCCAGTAATACATTTTAATATTTTTAGAAGGTCTCTTTCTATAAGCCTATAATATATAACTAAACTATTGTTGTATGTAAAGTAAATAAGGTTTTTAAAACACTTAAGAGGCTTCATTTAAAATTAAATTAAAATGAAGAGATCTCCCGGACTGGTGGCCAGGACCTGGGCAATGTGAGTGCCACTGAAAATCAGCTCACATAACGCCTTCAGTTGCCTACCCCTGCTATAGATAAAAAGCATATTATTCACTGACAAGCCCAACTCATGCCATAGAACATAAAAGACAAAGTCCTTACCGCATTATGACCAGCTGTATTGTACTGATGGGCTGCATGTAATTTAATGTACAGCAACATCTTGATTTTCCGATCACTAGGCTGCTATGTGGTCACAATCTGTTTAAGTTTCTACAGTAGATATCTGTGAGCTAACTAAAATTATTCTATAATAAATTACTACGGTAATTTCCATGCACAGTTACCCAATGTACTTCATAGGCAATTATAATTGCATATGCAATTAAGTGCCTAACTTGTTTAAAAATTAGGCCTTGTGTCCATTTCACAACCAAACAGCAGGAGTCATGGTATGTCCCACTCAATGGCACACATGCCACTAAATGTTACAAACTCCATTCTCATATTTCAGTTCGGCAATTTCATTGCCAGTTTGCCTGATGAAATAGAGGACAGTAAAACAAACAAAAAAAGCTACTGTTTCATTTTCCTTAGCAGTATGACAATTCAAAACCTGATACCAAATTAATTGTCACATATATAATAAACAGTCTTGTTTAGTTGCTCTCCCCACAATGCCTCATTCTCGGAGGGATGGTCCGTAAGAATTAGGTATGTTTTTTCTTTAAAATTCATAAATAATATTAAGGCAAGATTATATCACAGCTGACAACACTATATTTCTGTCTCATTGTTTTCCATGTATTGGTTTATGGACCCTAAGTCCTCTAGGGAGTGACACAAACCTACAAAACATTCCTGTGTGTTAAATTAGGCATTTGTATCCAATTTTGCTTACAGATGAGAAACTACACACATAGTTTGAACATTCCCCAGTGACTACATAGGTTTAGAGGCTTAAAGGAACTTTTTTTTTTTCTTTTTCAACTAAAGTTGGTCTTCAGTCAAAAAATTCCCCTTCGGGGTTACCTCTCTCTACTCATGCCATATTTTGTTGATTCTATCCCCTTTTGGTCCAATTTCAGACCCCTTTAACAGGACTCTGTTAAAATAAAATATATATTAGGATATACTGACCTGGATGTTAGGGCCTGACTTTCCATTGCCCTGCACATAGTGTAGCCATTTACACTAGTGCAAAGTGAGTGAAAACTGTAATAGTAGCATTTTGCACGCATACTGTACTGCTGTAAATGACTAAACTCAAGAGGCAGAGGAATGGAGAATCAGGACCCGATTCTTTTTGCAAGATGGGAGCATCCCAGCTGATCCTCAGCCACTAAGATTGCAGATTCGCCCCATCAACAAAGTCCCATTTCACAGATTCATAGCACAGATGTGAAGGAAGCCTGGGGAACAATTTAACTGAACTATTTATCATCATAAAAAGAGAGAGTTATGTTCCATTGGCACTAGTAATTCTACAATATAGTTTGCCAGAGATCATAAGGTCCAAAAGGGTTATACCAAAGTAAAATACTGTATTGAAACCAAAGATAAATAAAATGGGGGTTTTAGTAGAATAGGCCTCTCTAAATGTCCTCTACTCCACAGCACTGAGCCAACGTCCTCTCAAATAAATCAACAGCATGGCTTTGTCTCAAACAGTCCATCTCCTGGAAAACAGGCTGGGATCCATTAGAATATTTGAGAAAGTCATTTAAAGTTTCTAAGTTAGAAACCACTTCCAAAAGCAAATTTTAGGCCAATCTTGGACTACTTGATTCTAAAGAGTAGGAATCAGTAAAGTAATAATATGTAGCTTTTAGATATGGAGATTTACTGGTGAAAAGCACTAAGTGTTTTATAAAGTAGGTAAGCATCATATCCCCATTTTACAGATGGGGAAACAGACACAGAGATCCAGTGACTTGCGCAATGTCACCCAGCCAACCAGTGGCAGAGTCAGGAATTGAATCCACGTCTCCTGAATCCGAGTCCAGTGGTCTAGCCACTAAGCCAAATTTAGGATAGGTTAAAAATAGGAGAAATGGGGGCATATAAAGCCTTAAAAATTGAGGGCCAATTCTATAGTAAGATTGATCCTGGAATTTACAGACCAATAAGCCTTACTTCAGCAGAAGGTTAAAACAATAATTACAATATACTGTAATTAATAACACCAAGGTGAAAATGTGATAGGCATAAAGCAGCACAGTGTTCATAAAGGAAATTGTGCCTCTCTCTAATGTATTAGAATGCGCTGAGCATGTCAACAAAACAACAGATAAAGATAAACTGGTTAATATAATTTATTTGCATTTTCAAAAAGCTTTGACAAAATTTCCCACACGGGAATAAAGGAAACTAAGTAGTCATAGGATGATAAGTAAAGGATTACCATGTACTAGAAACTGATTAAGAGAGAGAAAACAGAGTAGGAAATAAATTAGTAATTTTCAATGTGGCAAAAGATTAACAGTGGAGTGCCCAATGCTCTGTACTAAGACTGGTGATGTTTAGTATGTTTATTATGGAAATGGGTGTGAATGGCAAAGTGGCCCAATTTGCCAAGGACATTAAACTAAAATAATAGAAGGCTGAAGAAGTTGAGAGGGACTAACAAGTTGCTGTCAGGTGAATGGCAGCACAATGGCAAATGAAACTGATTGCTGACAATCACAATGTTGAAGGAACTGAAGGAATAATTTGAACTAGTAATACATCTTACTGGTTTCTAAACACACTAGCTACTCAGGAAAAAAAAGTAATCATCATTATGATCAACTCAATTCAAAGTTCTGGTCAATGTGTAACAATGATTAAAAAGCAAACAAAATGTTAGGCTGGATAAGGAATGGTATAGAAATATCAGTCAATAGAGTGGAAAATTCTTCTTCAGTTGTATATGGTTTCACAGAGCTTGAGTTTTTAGTTGCATTGTAACTCAAGCTAATAGACGGCTAATTAACTCAAGTTAACGAACATGATTGCAATGTGACATTTGTTCCAGGGCACAAATCTGCTGAGTGAATCCATGCCTTGGCTGAGGGTATGTTTACACTTAAAATGCTACAGCTGCAGCACTGCACTGTGCCAGTGTGGCACTTCAGCGTAGACACTATCTACACTAACAGCAGACATTCTTCTGTTGGCATAGGTAATCCATGTCTCCGAGAGGCAGTAGGTAGGTTGATGGAAGAATTCATCCATCGACATAGGGGTCTACACCAGGGGTTAGGTTGGCATATTTACTTCTCTAATGGGTGTAGATTTTTCACACCCCTCTGAGACGCAGCTATGCTGATTTATGTTCCCAGTGCAGATCAGTCTTGAATCACATTCCAAATTAACCATTTCCTACTCTCTTTTCTCTTAGTCAATTTCTAATCCAGGCCTAAGCAAATCCAGCACGTGGAGGAAATGTTTGTGAAGTGTTTAGACTAACATTTACAGTCTAATAAATATCTATATTAAGGGGAAAAAGGGAAAGATACTAAAAAAAGTATAATGTCATATAAATCAACAGTACTCCCTCATCCGGTGTCCAGTCACCCAACCTCAAAAAGTAAAAAAACCAAACAAACCATAGATAGGGGTTCAAAGATGAGCAACAAAAATGATTGCCTTGTCTGTGAAGAAAGGTTGAGAGTGTTTACAGTACAGAAGGAGAAGATAAACAAGGGTCTCTCCCATAGTACAAGAACAAGGAGACATTCAAGACAGGGCAATAAGTATTGATAAAAGCAAATCCTTTTTCATGAAACTCAGAATTAACCTATAGAACTCACTGACAAAGTATCAGAGGGCAAGAGCTTAACAGGACTGTGACTAGGGCTAGACATTTGTATGGGTAATGAGAACATGCACAGTTATAGCCGATGGGATATTTTAAAAAATACAATAAAGAATTTCACTGTGCTGGTATTTTGGCTCTATTCTACAGTACATGGTATTGACGGCACGTACAATCTTATCTTTCATCATAAACACAGTGATTAATTAAAAAGAATACTATAGGAATGCCCCTGATTTGACAAGCTCATTTATTTCTTTCCTATTTTCAGTATTGGCCAATTTGTAATACTTCTTTGTCATAAATGCATCAATGACCACAGCAATGCCAACAGAAAGAGAACTAACTCCAACAGCATAGAAGCAATCATCGCTTTGCTAACCAGCTTGCTTTGCTATTACACCTCTACCCCGATATAACACAAATTCGGATATAACATGGTAAAGCAGTGCTCTGGGGGGGCGGGGCTGCGCACTCCGGTGGATCAAAGCCAGTTCGATGTAACGCGGTTTTACCTATAAGGCGGTAAGATTTTTTGGCTCCCGAGAACAGCGTTATATTGAGGTAGAGGTGTACTTTTTAAATAAAAGGCTGAACTGTGTAGCCTTAACCCAATCTCTCTTTTTCCTCCATCTATAAAACGGGAACTGCAGTTCCCTACTTACCTGTGGTGCTGCTGTAATTCAGACCTCTCAGCGAGGGCACTTATTTCATTCATGTTTGTACAGCCCTTTTCAAATATAAAGTGCTACATAAAAATTAAGTGTTACTATTATTAGCTGCCCCAGTAGCGAAAATGTTGACTGTATGCTGTGCCTCGCACAGATGGGGCTATTATCATTCCTTATCGAAAATCATTTTTTCAATATCAGAATGAATTCTAACTTACCATATAAATCAACATAGTTGTAGCACCTATCACCATTAATGTCTATGTGCCTCCCAGGTAAATTAGACCTTCCTAGCAAAGTCTCCGGTGGATCTCATTGAGTTGTCTTTTCTTCCTTTCCTTGATTATAGAAGGTTTTGCTTTGGTTATTTATTTATTTATAATAGTGTATAAATATATATTTTACATACTCTAGTTATGGTGAGAAAGCTTTCATAAGCCTTGCAAAATTTACACTCAAGTTTAACATTAAGCAGGTGAGCAGTTTCAGTGAGGTCAATAGGACTACTCACATGCTTAAGTTAAGCATGTGAACAAGCGTTTGCAGAATGGGGACCCTAAAGAAGAGACGTCTCTCAGTTTGTCTTGAAATGAGTCTGACCTCTCCAAGGAGCTTATTCCACAGCCAAACTCCTTTGACTGAGAAGGGTTTATGTTCAGATACATGTTTTATCCCAGACAATATAAACTGCCTTGTCCCACAGGAGCACAGCTGTTTGGGTCAGACCTATTGTGAATTACTGAATTTTTTATCTCATAAGAGAACACAGCGAAAAAACCAAGGATAGTACATCACTAAATTCACTATATTCAGTTAGTCAATTGTAGATTAGTTTCCATACTGCATATAAAAAAGAAAAGCAGAGCTACTGTATGTTTTAAAGTGACTTCTTTAATGGAAAGTAAGAAAAGTTTCCTTTCTATAACTTTGACGCTTGGTCTCCCTGTCCTATTATCTGCAGATAACAGTGCCTGATAAAAGTGAAGATGCACATTTGCTGCAGGAACTGCTAGGAATGTGACTCCAGATCAATTAGCACTGGCATTATCGTTTCAGGAAGTGATTTATAACCTTGGCCACATTTTGAGCTCTCTTTTGCAGAGCCTAAGTTCAGACCTTTTATCCCTCCGTCAACTCAAATTTGTCTGCTTGGGAAGTTACTGGAAAAGACGACTCAACATTAATTTCAATTACAGCAGGATGAAAGCCCATTCATAAATATTGCCTTCGACAGGCTTCACTTCTGCATCTTCAAGCTGACCTTGAATAACCACCACACACACACTATTCAGAAAGAAAAAGGATTAAGGTTTGGCAACCGTGCTTTCATTCAAAGTGTGGTGGGCCTGGGGAATGAGGAGTTTATGTTTTTTTTAAATGCTGAGGCAACAGAGAGGCTCCAAATAAGGTTTCATTATGTTAAAGCCATTTACTGCAAGCAATGTAATCTCCCCAACATCCTTGTGTGTAAGTACTTCTTCAGAAAAGAGAGAGACTCTCTGAAGGACAAATGTCATTGTGGTACCTCTGCTTAGATTTCTAAAGGACACTGCCAAAGTATTTTCCCAATTACTTTCTATATAAAACCAGCAGGTTACATTGTATGCTTCCTAACTTTAACAGTGGCCTCTTAAATCTTGAGGATGAAAAAAAGCAGCCTCAATGGCATCAAGATATAGTTACTGTAATAATAATTTTATTAGATAGCATATTCCTTCCTGAAAATCCACAAGAGCTCAGTAAACTACACACAGTATGTGTGTATACATAATAAATATATATACACACACAGAGAGAACCAATGAATGGAATGGAGAGTGAGAACAGTCAGCACACAAGGGGCAGTTTTGCTTTGAGAGCAGGGCCGGCTCTAGGCACCAGCAAAACAAGCTGGTGCTTGGGGCGGCACATTTTTAGGGGCGGAATGGCCGGCGCCAAAATGCTGCCCCTAAAAATGTGCCCCGGCCGCCCTAGCTCACCTCCGCTGCTGCTGCCGCTCGCGCACCGCTGCTCACCCTCCCTCCCAGGTTTGAGAGCCTGGGGGGAGGAGGCAGGGCTGGGAATTTGGGGAAGGGGCGGAGTTGAGGCGAGGGTGGGGTAAGAAAAAAACGGGGGCGGGGCGGCCAAAATTGTTTTTGCTTGGGGCGGCAAAAATCCTAGAGCCGGCCCTGTTTGAGAGAAATACATGTGGTCTGTCTAAGGTGCTTATATGGCCCCCATTACCATAGTATCTGAATGCCTCACAATCTCGCAACACTCCTGGAGGTTAGGAAGTGCTATTATTTCTTTTTTTACAAATGGGAAACTGAGCCAGAGAGACTAAATGATTTGCCCAAGATTGGACAGGAAGTCTGTAGCAGAGCAGGGAACTGAACCTAGGGTCTCCCGAGCTGCGGGCAAGCACCTTAATTCTTCCTCCTGAATGGGTCCCCATCCAGCTCTCCCTCCCCCCAATAACTTCCCATGCTATTCCTTCCTCATTCTCTGTCCCCTGCCTGCTGTCCCATCAGCACATGGTGACTTTCTGGACACCTTCACCTGTTTTGAAGATGACCGCAGCCTCTACCAGGAGATGAAGCCAAGTGCATCTTTCCAAATGGGAAATTATGAAGGGCACCTAGGGCATTCCACTCTGCTTTGCTCTCACTGGTATTGGATGCAGAACAGACTACACAGGGAGTATCCAGACCGGTACCCTGGCTTTGGGTCTGTAATGCTCAGCCACTGACAGAACAAGGCTTTAAATGCCACATAGACCTAATATTGCCAGGTCACACAACCACCTAACAGTGAGGGGAATGGAAACTCTGGGCCAAGAACACCAAGATAAATCCCTACTACTGAGAACGAGCGCCACTAAGTTCTAATGTCCACAAAGAGCAGTCACCTCAGTTTTCAAGGTCTTATCTGGAAGACCCACACACACTGTATTGTGTGTCGGGGAGATGTTAAATTAACAATAATTGAACTCACACTAGATTTTCAAAAGAACAACAGTTTTCACACTGTCATCTATGGACTACCACAGGGGTCTGGGCAAAACAGTTACTGATAATTCTTAGAATTAAGCATTTTAATTACCAAGCAAAGGGAGGGATGGAGGTTACAGAACAGAGATAAGTCCAGAAGAGGTTCTCTCTCTCTTGTTATTGAACACCACTATATAAATCCATGGTATGCTCACACCTGGAATACAGGATACAGGTTTGGTCACCCCATCCCAAAAAAGATTATTACAATTGAAAAAAGGTACAGAGAAGGGCAACAAAAATGATTGAACAGCTTCCATATGAGGAGAGATTAAAAAAACTGTGACTGTTCAGCTTAGAAAAGAGACAACTAAGGAGAGATATGATAGAGGTCTATAAAATCATGAATGCGGTGGGAGTGTTATTTACTCCTTCACATAACACAAGAACCTAGAATCACCAAATAAAATTAACAGGCAGCAGGCTTAAAACAAACATATGGACATATTTCTTCACAAAGCGCACAGTCAACCTGTGGAACTCATTGCCAGCGGATGTTGTAAAGGCCAAAAGTATAACTGGTTTCAAAAAAGAATTAGATAAGTTTGTAGAGGATAGGTCCATCAATGGCTATTAGCCAAGATGGTCCAGGAGACAAACCTCATGATCTGGGTGTCCCTGAACCTCTGACTGCCAGCTGAGCAGACTACGACTGAACCAAAGGATGGATCACTCAATAATTGCCTTGTTCTGTTCATTCCCTGAGAAGCATCTGGCACTGGCCACAATTGGAAGACGGATACTGGGCTAGATGGACCATTGGTCTGACCCAGTATGGCCATTTTTATGTTCTTATAATCCGTTTATACATCAGTAGTTGAAGTCCCTCATTATTATCCATTTGTTAGATTTGCTTCCTCTTTGATCTCTCCCAATATAGTGCTCTCAATATCCTCTTCTTGAGCTGGTGGCTGGTAATGTAGCTCCATTAATATATTTACATTCTTAAGGCTTGGAATTTTTAACTGTACAGAATCACCCATGTGGTACTTAAAATTTGTATCTCACTACATTCTAGGGACCCCTTTAGATATAGCATCATTCCCCCACCTCTTTGTCCAAATCTGACTTTCCTATATAGTTTATAGCATGTATTACAGTATCCCATTGATTTTCTACAATCCACATCCTCTTCCATTGCAAGGCATCCTAGTTCACCTAAGCTTTTTGCATTTGTATATAGATCGTTTTTATTTTTGACCAGGTGCTTGTTTTTATTTACCTCCCTAATGTGATATCCTATTGTTTTCACAGTAATTTCCTCTGGTCTTTCCCTATCCCTGCTCTAGGTAAATTGAACCAACATCCTTAACAGATATCTGTCATGCTCCTGTTGGCTTTCCCCATCAACTTATTAAACATCAGCCACTATACATCTTTCCATCACTGGTGATCTGAGCTGGGTTTGAAGGGGTCACCTCGAGAAAATAGAAGAACAGGAGTACTTGTGGCACCTTAGAGACTAACAAATTTATTAGAGCATAAGCTTTCGTGGACTACAGCCCACTTCTTCGGATGCATATAGAATGGAACATATATTGAGGAGATATATATACACACATACAGAGAGCATAAACAGGTGGGAGTTGTCTTACCAACTCTGAGAGGCCAATTAATTAAGAGAAAAAAAACTTTTGAAGTGATAATCAAGATAGCCCAGTACAGACAGTTTGATAAGAAGTGTGAGCATACTTACAAGGGGAGATAGAATCAATGTTTGTAATGGCTCAGCCATTCCCAGTCCTTATTCAAACCGGAGTTGATTGTGTCTAGTTTGCATATCAATTCCAGCTCAGCAGTCTCTCGTTGGAGTCTGTTTTTGAAGTTTTTCTGTTGTAATATAGCCACCCGCAGGTCTGTCACTGAATGACCAGACAGGTTAAAGTGTTCTCCCACTGTTTTTTGAGTATTTTGATTCCTGATGTCAGATTTGTGTCCATTAATTCTTTTGCGTAGAGACTGTCCGGTTTGGCCAATGTACATGGCAGAGGGGCATTGCTGGCACATGATGGCATATATCACATTGGTAGATGTGCAGGTGAACGAGCCCCTGATGGTATGGCTAAAACCTCTCCAGCGCATCATCAGAGATCCACAACCTATCCTGAAAGATGATCCTTTACTCTCACAGATCTTGGGAGACAGACCTGTCCTTGCTTACAGACAACCCCCCAACCTAAAGCAAATACTCACCAGCAACCACACATCACTGAACAAAACCACTAACCCAGGAACCTATCCTTGTAACAAACCCCGATGCCAACTCTGTCCACATATCTATTCAAGTGACATCATCACAGGACCTAATCAAATCAGCCATACCATCAGGGGCTCGTTCACCTGCACATCTACCAATGTGATATATGCCATCATGTGCCAGCAATGCCCCTCTGCCATGTACATTGGCCAAACCGGACAGTCTCTACGCAAAAGAATTAATGGACACAAATCTGACATCAGGAATCAAAATACTCAAAAAACAGTGGGAGAACACTTTAACCTGTCTGGTCATTCAGTGACAGACCTGCGGGTGGCTATATTACAACAGAAAAACTTCAAAAACAGACTCCAACGAGAGACTGCTGAGCTAGAATTGATATGCAAACTAGACACAATCAACTCCGGTGTGAATAAGGACTGGGAATGGCTGAGCCATTACAAACATTGATTCTATCTCCCCTTGTAAGTATTCTCACACTTCTTATCAAACTGTCTGTACTGGGCTATCTTGATTATCACTTCAAAAGTTTTTTTTCTCTTAATTAATTGGCCTCTCAGAGTTGGTAAGACAACTCCCACCTGTTTATGCTCTCTGTATGTGTGTATATATATCTCCTCAATATATGTTCCATTCTATATGCATCCGAAGAAGTGGGCTGTAGTCCACGAAAGCTTATGCTCTAATAAATTTGTTAGTCTCTAAGGTGCCACAAGTACTCCTGTTCTTCTTTTTGCGGATACAGACTAACACGGCTGCTACTCCGAAACTCGAGAAAATAACCACTCCCCTGAACCATCCAGCAACCATGAAGTAAACATGTTATAAATGAAGCTATAGGGGTAATTCTTCCTCTAGTCTGATTTGAAAAAGTCTGTGGAGATATATTTTAAACATATGGATTGAGCAGCTTTAATTTTTGTTTGTTTTTGGCTAGGTCATTTCCACTGATGCAATGGACGGTTTTGCTTGATTGCACCCTCAGCAGAAAAGATCCAACAAGTAATTCAAACAATATAGTTTTCCTCTTCTCATTTTCCCTAGGTTTGTGTGTGCCTTTTCTCTGGAAAAATCTTAGGCCTCCCAGGCAATGTTGGCCCAGATGAAAGTTTCTAAAACCAACCATTTGATCAACTCGTATTTCCATCAGATAAGAGCAGGAACTGTTTCAGCTCTTTTCAAAGCCTCAGTGAAGTTTAACAGCAGTCAATGCTACATAGGAATTTATCCAAGAGAAAAAACTCCAAGCATCTAACAGAGGAAACATTTCACAGATGTTAGTCAATTGAATAACTACGCAGTTGCAGTGTAATTGCCCTGTACATGTGACTGGGGAATTGTAACTTGCAGCTCTTCAGCTGTCTGACACCGCTTATTGATTGGAAAAACAGATTGCTGTTCTCGATATTGTAACATAATATTTTAATTACTGCCTTATACGGCATCTGACCTTCAGTCCATTAGCGTAAAATTAATCCGCACAACCGCTCCCCCTCCCGCCCTCCTCCCCCCCGAAAAAACGGCTTATCAAAGGCACATGGCCAGCAGTGATTTTGGAGTCGAACATCTTAATCCTTCCAGAAGATCAATATGACAATTTATAAAGGGTGTAATAACTGCATGTTTTCCCATCTATTCTATGATCTGCATATAACCTTCTACAAAATGGAACACAAGCAGTTCTAAAATAAAACTATTTTAACTCCATACCAGCTGTATCTGAAGCAGTTGTATTATCTAAAATGCTGCCTTTTTAAAAGTTTTATACTGCAGCCCATCACCATAGCTGGAGCCCCTTCCAATAGAGATGTCCCTAGTGGACTTCCTGAAATGGCTCCATGATCAAAACTCTGCTTGGGATAGAGTTTTGTCTTTGCTTTTTTAGATTTTATTAATTTCCTTTTTTGTTGCTGCTGTATAAGTTTTGTTTAAGAATAAATTTTTGGGGAGGTGGGTGTGAGGGGGCTGGGTAGAAAGGGATGTCAATAATTTAAATTCATCATACACTCACTCATACTTGATTTGCCAAGGAACAGATGACCCAAAACAATCCTGAGTATATCCTGGTTTTTACTTTTTATATACATACTGTGGCATTTGACAGTTGTAGCTGCAGTATCGGTGTATTTCTATAAACAGACAGATGTGGCTCCAATACAATTGGCTCATTCTGCATCACAAGGAAACGTCACTGTAAAAGTCCAGAGGTATTCGGTAACTGTGGCTGTAAATCCAGTGTGGCTTCCTTCACCTGTGACCTCTAGTTATGCACTGTAGTCTGCACACAGAAATGTGTTTACCACGACTGCTTCCAGAGTTCAAGGCAGCAGTCAGATTTGAGAGTGAATATATATGACTGAGATGACCCTTTTCCTTTCAGGCAAGTGAAATTCTTTTGATACAAAAGCAAAATGCAGAAGTCAAGCTGACAAACCAGAAAAATGGGTTGTTCTAGACAGCACCTAAGCAAATAACACAGTTTTTATCCTCAACAATGACAAGCAGAAGATAGCATCAGTTTTCAGCTATGGCTCTCTCTGATGAAAGACAGCATATGTATCACATATGTATCAATGCATCACATGGGCAAACCCACAACTGGAACAGCTAGCCTTATCAACATACTTGAGAACATGACCTGGTTTGTATTAGTCCAATGGTCGGGCAATCGGAGGAACAAGAGGTTGTCATGCATTCTATTGGGTTGCTTTTAGCCTGACATCCAAGTGGCAGATTATTACCAGTCGCTCCCTAGCCATTGGAAAATAAAGCTGGTGGAACAGGAGAAGCTGGAACCTGTTCCTACACATCTCACTGTAAATCTACATGTGGTTTTGTGTTCGGACATATTGTTCCTAAAACTGACCTACATATCAGATACACGGGGCATAGTGAACTTCAGATCTCATTCATCCCAAACTCTGAGACGCAAAACAGAGCCATATCTCTGTAGGTGGACAGGCGGAGATGGCAGTGTTTAGGCTAGCAGAGTTGGGAGAATTAGCACAATTTTGTGTCCAACCTAATCCCTTAAACACCACAGGATCAAAGCTCTGAACTCAATAACCAGCTATGTAGAGAGTGCCAACTGTGAGAAGAAGAAAAATTGAGAGTCTGGACAAGGTGGAGAAGCAGTACTGCAATTCAATTGGTCCCATCTCTTCATAACTGGGGGAGCTGGCCAGCCATCTTTTGAGACTGCACTCAGTACGAGGAGAAGACTCTGCAAAGACTGCCAGCTCCCTCAAAGATTAGAACCCATATTTATCTGAAGGTTCCCCCTCCACAAATCAGGGTTCTGTGGCAGTACTACCTTTCTGTACAGAAACCCAAAGGCTTTTCTCAATAAAGGTGCTTTATTAAAAGCAAAAAATCATCTCCCTAAAAAGCATAATCACTTCATCGTTAACATGAAATGCCTGACAATTCCACATTGTTGCCTATGGCTGGAAAAGGGAGTGTAGCATCACATCAGCAACACTGTGGCTAATACTAAAAGTAGCATGTCATGGAACTAACCTTCATAAGGTGTAAGTTGTACCCAGAAGATAGGAGTAAATCTATGGTAACTGATGATTGCGTGCTATCACCAAGAGATATGATAGCTGGCATTCCTTAATGATCTATCTTATTTTATATTCTTCTGTGTATAGCTATAAAGGACTCTTGGTGCAATCCTACATCACCTGTAATTGTAGGGTAGGAAACACCTGGAAGACCATAGATTTACTCCTATTCCCATAGGGATACAATAAAACCAGACCCACTCCCCTTAATTCCCTGACAGAGTCAGCTACAGAGAGAGAGAGAGAGAGAGACAAGGATTCTTCCTTATCCCTCTCTCTACAGATTAGCATCAGCTTCTCTTCTCCTTACCCTCCTTTTGCTCCACTCACTTACAATTGTTTTGTTTTCTAGTTCTAATCACAATCATGACTTCAATATGCAAGCATTTCCTGGGGATTAATGAATGGATACAGTTATTGCTCTACAGGTCACCAACTCCTCCCAGAGAGTCATTAATCCCCTGGAAATGCCCCCACACTGATAGTTACTGCCTAAACATGACACATCTAAAATGGAACAAACACATTGAATTAAGTAATGTAAATAATTTAGTGTTTTTATGATTGTCAATACAGCATAACTCAGTCCTGTCAAAATCGGCATTGTGTACAGGCCACATTTAATAACCTGTGAAATAGAAAGTAAAGCCCAGGTAGAGAAGCAAAATTAATATCATGGAACTACAATACTAAAGATATTTGTTTAGAAATTTAAATATAGACGACCTCTATCAACCATCAGAGACTACAGTGTGACACGGGCATTCTCCCAAAGGTTATGCTTCTGGGAATTCAAGCTTATTAACATGACTCTAAAAAGCTATGACTGTATTGAGTTTAGTAACTGAAAATAAAACCATGAAGAGGGATAAGGATTCAGTAATTCTTCTTTCACACGGGTTGCAATCTTCTTAGAGCTCTGAAATGGATCTGAGATTGTAATCTTATCTCATTTTCCAGACAATAGATCTCTCTTCAAATGGTCCCACAATCCAAGTCAGCATTTGCATTGACTGAGTACCAAGTCCATACAGGAGCCAATTTTATGATAACTACATCATGCTTTAGCCAAAAACGGGGCTTACAACAACCCTACTATAAGTCCTCACATTCTCTTCAGCTGCTGGACCACCCTGTGGAAGGTCTAGGGCCTGAAGACATATATTTAGTCCTCAAGCATCAACAAGGGACCCTGGATATACTTTGCAGATGGCTTGTGAAAATGAAGCAGGAGAGGAGGAGAAAAGAGTGCTGGTGGTGGTTGTCTCACTCCTAATATGACTGCTTGTCACATAGGAAGGTTTTGCATTCCCATGTGTGACTGAGATGGAGGCTGAGAGAAATCTCTTCTTTGATGGAACTTCTTTGTGTGGTTAGCAGTTTGGTGAGTCCACACTGCCACCACACCGGATACAAAACTGAGTATTTCTGGGTATAAATTACCCATTTGTTTGGCAGATAATCCTACATAAACTGATCCGACCCTTTCCTTGAAAGCAATGCCAGAGCAGTATATCACAAATGCCCCTCTTTTCTCTCATTCTCATGTAATGCGGCTCTGGTTGTGCTGGAAAAGCTGCATACTACCATTTGTAAGGTGGGACTTAAGCCCCTCAGGTGAAAGCCAGCAAGGCAGTTTTCAGTACATTATCCCTGGGGATTAACTAATGTGACCTTTTGAGAAAACAACCAGTGAGCCCAGGCCCTTACTCAAGAAGCAACCATTTGACATTAGTGACTTCACTCCTAATTGCATCTTGACCCTCCACTTCTGGAGAAAGTTATCAAGTTCACAAGAGGATAAAGAGATATCATGATGATAGGTGTGGTTTAAGAACCAAGTTAAATAGAAATAATGAATACTTGCAACTCCAGATTAATCAGATTTTACAAATCCCTATCAGTCCAGTTTACAGCCTGGGTACAGAAATGACCTCGGACAATGATTTATTCTGGCAATTGACATGTTGATTTTATTAGCTCTATCAGCAACCTTTAACACCACCTGCCATGAGATGTGTTATTCTGCCTGCAGAATCTGGCTTTACACAGGGTTAACAATAGTACTAATCCCTCCATTTCCAAGATATCTCAGAGTTGCTTGATTTCTCACCTTCCAGAAGGTTTTCTCTTGTGGATTCTTGCAGAGTTCCATGCTGTCACCCCTCTTGCTCACTATGTGTGAGAGGCATTCCATTTTTTGGTCAACATTGCTATTGATAGTGATATTCAGCTAAGTCAAGTCTATTTCATCACAACTATGCAGTATGGTTTCCCTAATTTCCCCATGTTGAGAAAGCAGTGGAGAAGAAGTGGACATGGATGCGATCCAATGAAGACAAGATGTAAATGACACTGGAAGCTGGGAGGAATTGACAGAACTTGTTTCTATTCTGTCTGCTGAAGGAGTAGTACCTACTGGTTGTCAAAGAGATCTGCAATGTCAAACTCCTTTTGTATTTCCAATAGGCAGCAATGGCTTGTGTTGCCATTTTAAACCTGTGGCTTTTGTTTTGGATACTGTTCTTTTGATTTTAACCTGATTTCCCCTCTCAGTTATTAATAAATCTCCTTTTACTACATCCCACGTGCTTTTAGACTATGAGAATTTCACAGATGGTCTTAGCTGTCTAAGGTCTGGTCTATACTACCCGCCTGAATCGGCGGGTAGAAATCGACCTCTCGGGGATCGATTTATCGCGTCCCGTCGGGACGCGACAATCGATCCCCGAATCAGCGCTCTAACTCCACCAGCAGAGGTGGTAGTAAGCGCCGCCGACAAAAAGCGGCAGAAGTCGATTTTGCCGCCGTCCTCACAACGGGGTAAGTCGGCTGCAATACGTCGAATTCAGCTACGCTATTCACGTAGCTGAATTTGCGTATCTTAAATCGACTCCCCGCTGTAGTGTAGATGTACCCTAAGAAGAGTAGTGAAAGAAGGGGGTCTGGAGTTTTCTCTGCTGATGATTCTCAATCAAGGGAGTATGGATAGACTAAGGAGCATCCTCCCATTAGGTGTGTTGTGGTCAGGCTTATAGACCATGGAAAAGAACAAATTTTAAAAAGCATAAGGTGACTGTTATATAACTATTAACCCAATGGCATTAGCATCTATTGCTCTAAGATTGATTTTAGGCTGCACTCCGCTTTGGTGAAGGTGACACCTTCAAAGTATTTGGAGTTAAGGAGTCAGCCTCCATAAAAGGTGGGCAAGAAATAATACTAGTGTCGGCTGTATTTTAAGCAGAGGGAATAAGCTTGGAAGTGACTGAAAAGGAAGAGATGAGAAGTACAAGATAGGAGAAAGAATAAGAGAGGCCAAATCCTGCAAACACTTAAGTACATCCATAAGTTTACTCACAGAAGTACCAGCATTGACTAGTGGGACTACTAGTGTGCTGAAGAGTTTGCAGGATTGAGGCCTAAGCTTATATCAATAAAAAGCATGCAAGAAACTTGCTAATCAGAAACTATTACAGGTCAAACACACACAAAATGCTAGTTATATGACTCTCATAGAGCCTGACGCAGCCTCCATTGACTTCAATGGGGGATGGGTTCTAGTGATAATCTCCATAGGTGGGCAATTATTACACATCCATACAAGATTAATTAGTAAGAAAATAAACAGGGACCATGAAATCCTACTCTAAATCTTCCTTTCCTTGGAGCAGCAAAAGGATTCAAAAGGAGGGAAAAAACTTCTTTAAGACATAATTCAATTCTATATTGGTTCTGATGCTGCACTCATCACCCTACTATCTGAACATCTTCCAGCAGCACGTTAAGCAATCAGACTAACATCTGTCACATGCTAACGCCGCAGTGCTGCTAATTTCTAACCTTGAGAACTGTTAGAATTTGAACTTGGATCTAAATATCCCAATCTTCAAAATTAAATAGTCCTCACTTAGCATCAGAAAGTCCTGACCACCTAGTCCTAAACAATTCATCCGTAGCACCTAGCATTAGAGATAGCTACAGTAAAAGCAGGGGGTGGAACAGCATGCTATAGGATTTATAGTCACGGGAGGCGGGGAGGAAGGAATTACAGTTTTGACAGTCAATATTAACTCTAAAAGAACAGGAGTACTTGTGGCACCTTAGAGACTAACAAATTTATTAGAGCATTAGACTAATACATTTGTTAGTCTCTAAGGTGCCACAAGTACTCCTGTTCTTTTTGAGGATACAGACTAACACGGCTGCTACTCTGAAACCTGTCAATATTAACTCTGTAACTGTAAGCTGAATTCTGCCGCAAATATAGCACTCATATTTGGAAAAGCATTTATTTAATTCTACTATATAAATATATATTGCATCTAACTGTGGGAACTGTAAAAGTATAAATTAATCAAAGGTAAGAATTCAGCCCCAGTTAATTAAAATCCCTGGGTCCATGAAAACCACACCATTTAATGAAGTACAGAGTTCACAACGAAAGAATAGTTATTTAATAAATGAATAAAACCCAGAACAGGTCAGTGCCAGATTATTTTATCAGACACTGTGCATATTAAGGACAACCCATAACTCCAGCTGTGGAGGTTAATGAACAATCAAGCTCTGAAAAATATATATTTTAAAAAATGCAGGAAGTCAAACTGCCTGTGGAAATGCACCCACGTGGTAGAAGGCAACAAATTTCATATTGCTATTCACAGCACATGGCCTCATTACCTGCAATATGTATTTTTAAACATACACATGCACTATACACAAGCACACCTGGAGTCACCATATGAAAATAAGTAAATTGCATTTTAAAAATACAAATTAAAATAATGGTACAGAAGATCATCCTCTAACATGTATCACTATACCTAATAGGTAAACTTTACTATATTATTTCATGATGTCTCTCAAATAGAAAGTGAAACACTCATTTTTTCAAAGGTGTCAATATTGCATTTTTGGCATTTTTTTATACTTTCTAAATGAATAGTTATAAAAAAATGAATTAATGTCTTCTCCAGAGAGTGTCCTGGCAAAATAAAACAATTCTAATAAATCTAAAAAAATTACATGTGTACTTGTATATTACTTGCATGGAGATCATTAATAACTGGTGATGTCAAGATCATAGTTCAAATCTAAGATATTACTGTAATCAGGGGAAATTACTTTATCATAACTGACCAAAACTTGATTTACTAGCATGCCTATTTTCAATAATAACCATTTTGGTTAGGGGAGCAAAATTATTGGTTGTAATGACTTCTTCACAATGGCTTTCAGAACTTCTTGGTATCCCATAATTATTTGGTTGGGAAAATTTCTGTGTCATTGGATAATGGAAAACTTTCAGAGCATGTAAGGCTTTGGGAGTCCGTCATTAGGCATGTCTGTGTCATGACCCCCAAAGAATGTGTGGTTGCTGATTTTCCAGCACCATACACCTGCGCTGTCTCACAAATGCTATCTATGTTTGAAAAGCCTACAACTATGGCTTTAAACAGTGGAAGCTGTCTATTTTTAGTCTTTTAAAATCATAGGGCATCCTAACTTCACATTTTAAAATGTTAGTTAAAATTCAAATAAGGACCCCAAATTACTCCCTATCATGCAATTCTTTAAATTTTATCTTCAGTGGCTTTTTGAATGTTGAGTAGTTCCCAAAGGATCTATAGATCTTTCTTAAGTCCTTTCAATGAGAAAATCCTAGTGAGACATCCTGTACCCATGGATAGTTTTGCAACTGACTTCAGTGGGGTTAGAATTTCACCCCAACTTTTTGACAGGAAAGAGAAATATCATGAGTTATTTCATTATATTTTACTAACATTGTTGTGGATAGTGAATAAGCAGGTTTTGCATGACAATTTTGCAATGCTAGGTTAACTTCTACATACATGTTTTGTATCCATTAGCATTTGTACCAAGATGCAAAGTCTGAATCCAATTCCAGACTTTCTCAAAGTCCAAAGGTGCTCAGATCCTTGGCTCAGAATCTTTTCTAGTGTCAACACTAATACTAGTGGGAGTGCAAATGTTTACCTAGATCTAATTGTGCACAGGAATATTGTGAATATTTGTGTTCAGATAAATATATTAAAAGCAGAGAATTAAAAACATATAAACATGAAGCAGAACACTCAGAAACTCAGGTTGTCTTGTGGTTTGAAAAGTGTTAAAACAGCAGATTAATGATGTAGAAGGTATTGAGATAACAAAACATATCTGCTCCATACTGAGTCACCAATGGAAATCATGCACACCAGTGTTCTGCCTTATTCAACCTCTGTCCTGTGCTGTATGTTTATATATTTAATACCAGGACAACAAAACAAAACAAAACAAAAGCCAGCTCCACATCAAAAATGTTCATTTATCTGCAGACATGCTGATTCTTGTAAAATTTTATTTACAGAAGCAGCATTTTTCAGGTTTGGGAGAGCAAAAAACTGGCCATTGCTCCTGCATGGCGGGGGTAGAGCTTCCCTCTGGAATTGCCTCTCTCCAGTGTACTTTTATAATTTGGTTTCAAATGAGCTTTGGAACACTTCTTTAAGTAAATGAACTACAATGCAAGGTAAACCAACCAGCCACATTTAAGGGACATGCACTTGATTGCATGGGACCATCTAAGCTAATAAAATGCTGTAAGTTATAGGTTTTTCTTACACACTCAAAAGATATTAACATCTGTTGACATCATTGTCAAGAAACTGGAATTGCCAACTACAAGTGTTCAGACACCACAAATCATGTCCCACAAAAATATTTAAATTAATACATTTGGGGTTCCTTTTGTGTGTGTTCTGGTGTCTGAGCCTTTAGGGTTCACATTTTCAAGCTTTTATGTACAACCCAGAGTACCAGAAACTTGCTTTTTCTTTTAAAAGAAAGCTGAGATTCCCAGGTAATGACCTGATTCCAGCAGCTGAGCGCACCAACCTGCCTCTCTCCAATGACTAGCTGTCAATGAGCCCTTTTTTATACACAGAACCTGTTAAAGATATATAGATATATATTTTATAGCTGTGAATTAATATAAAAGCCCATTATTGACTCCTTTTTACTTTAGCTTTTAATTGGTCTGATCGTGTGCTATTTGGGCATATTTGTTAAAAGAAGAATGGCTCCTTCAGTGTAGAAAGAAATTGCCGACATCTTTCTCTAGTCCATAAACTAAAGCTTTGCTATTTTTCAGACTAGCTCCCTGCAGTGAAATGCCGCACAGATGACAACATTCAATTACATTCAGAATTAATGTACCATGAAAGCACAGTCTTAACGAGAAGGCTGAGTGAAATCGAACAGTAGGATTGCTGGGTATTTTCACCATATTTTACTGAAAATGATCTCTCATTTTTCCTTCCAGGGAACAGTCCAAGTTGGGTGGCAGCTGACAAGCAGCAGCCTCACAAAACAAGTGGCTGCCTTGAAATCTTTAATATAAGAATTAGAGCTGGATGAATAATATTCACTAATTTATTTGATAAATTTTCCCCCTATAAATAAATTACTTCTGAATACATTCTCATTACTCAACCAGCTCTTTTGATTGCTCAGTAATATTCGGATTCGTTATTTGTGAAATCTTTCCCTCAAACATCAAATGCATTTTTGTGAGCAACATTTTACATGATCGTGCCAGCGCTACTAATAATTTAGCACATGTTCACACACACACATGAAAATTTCAAATGTGACTAGTGATTCTAGATGCCTCAGCTTTATGATAGGCCACCCAATATGGAGGTTCTCAGGAGGTTACTGCACCCATAACCATCATTTACAAATTTGTGGCCATGAAGGATATCACAACTGTCACTATGCTGCATGCTAAACCAAATCAGAATTTCACTAAGGCACTGGGATCAAACTCAATTCTCCTTGCTTCAAAAGTACAAGCCGTACCACTGGAGCCAAGAGAAAAGCTGTTAATTAGCAATACAGACTGTATAACCGCCAGTTGTACCAATTCTGATTCCATCCAATAGAGAACTCTGTCTAGGTCATGATGTTATTCCTACTGCACACACCTTTCTCAGGTTTCTCCTCTTCATCGGGCAAAGTGACTGAGGTTCTGGGGAACGCTGGGAATGTACACTGCCCTCCACCCTGCATTCTTCGCACCTTCCCTCTCCCCTACCTTGGGCCTTTTGGGAACCAATATTGACTCTGTTCCCTTCCACAGAACATTTAGACACAATAGCTTTAATTTAGGAGGAAAAAATACTCTAAACATTCTTTCTGAAATCTACTTTACACCATGTGTCATTTTGTCCCCTAGGGTAAAAGGAAATTAGTGTTATCAGTGGGGAGCATAACAGACTCAACATTTAAGAGCTCTGGTGAAGTCTTTCAAGCAAGAGCTTGTTCCTCTCACAAAAATTACAACGAGGCAATGTAATCTGAAATCCAGTGTGGTGAATCGGAGGCTGACAGGTTAAAATAATTGAAAACGAGCTCAAGTTTTGTTGTTAATTGCATGCTGCAAGGAGACATCCCATTTTGCTGCTTTGCATCGAATCAGTGACGAGAGACCTAATATTTATTATCAATCAACATTACGAGTATTTAATAAAATGTCTTCATAATAAAAAGGTTGATGAGTTGAGATGGATTGTTTGCACTAACCATTTCCTCTTCACACTGCAAAAACACAATGCCATAAGAAGCCTGTGACAGCCTTCAATCTCTTCAAAGTTTTTGTGACGGGTTGGATCACAGAAACCCCCCTGGGAGCTGCCACCCGATGTGCAAAGACTACCCCTGCTTCTGTTTTCCCTGCCAGCTCAGGACTCCAGCACCCTGTCTTGCTGAGCCAGACACTCCCGTCTGGCTCCAGACACAGATCCAGTGTCTGAATCACTTGTCCCAAAGCTGCAAGTTTACCTGAAAACAGCTCACAGTAGTGTGCTTGTCTTTAGCACTCAGATGCCCAACTCCCAATGGGGGTCTAAACCCAAATAAATTCGTTTTACCCTGCATAAAGCTTATGCAGGGCAAACTCATAAATTGTTCGCCCTCTATAACACTGATAGAGAGATATGCACAGCTGTTTGCTCCCCCAGGTATTAATACATACTCTGAGTAAATTACTAAATAAAAAGTGATTTTATTAAATACAGACAGTAGGATTTAAGTGGTTCCAAGTAGTAACAGACAGAACAAAGTAAGTCACCAAGCAAAATAAAATAAAATGCGCAAATCTATGCCTAATCAAACTGAATACAGATAATCTCACCCTCAGAGATGCTTCAGTAAGTTTTTTCTCAGACTGGACACCTTCCAGGCCTGGGCACAATTCTTTCCCCTGGTACAGCTCTTGTTGCAGCTCAGGTGATAGCTAGGGGATTCTTCATGATGGTTCCTCTCTCTCCTTTGTTCTCTTCCACCCCTTTATATATCTTTTGCATAAAGCGGGAACCCTTTGTCCCTCTGGGTTTCCACCCCCCTCACTGGAAAAGCACCGGGTTAAGGATGGATTCCAGTTCAGGTGACATGATCACATGTCACTGCAAGACTTCATTACTCACTTGCCAGCACACACATATACAAGAAGACTCACACGTAAATACAGCCATCTGCAGACAATGGGAGTCATCAAGATTCCAAACCATCCTTAATGGCCCACACTTTACATAATTACAATAGGCCCTCAGAGTTATGTTTTATATTTCTAGTTTTAGATACAAGAGAGGTACATTTCTACAAATAGGATGATCACACTCAGTAGATTATGAGCTTTGTAATGATACCTTACAAGAGACCTTTTGCACGAAGCATATCCCAGTTGCATTATAGTCACTTATTGTCAAATCTTTATAAAACTATCCCAGTTACATTATATTCACTTATTATCATATTTTTATAAAACCATATAGACTGCACAACGTCACAGTTTTCTTTTCCCTGCAAGCAATTAACTACTTCAGCATAAGAAAAATGGTCTTTTCTTGAATGTTTCGCTTAGGTATGAGAGAGAAGTTTGGGTTGGAAGATTATTAAGTATGTTTTTCAACTGGGATTCCTGTTAGGGAATATGGAAACAAAGGAAGACTTCCCCTCACAAAAAGATGAACTAAAAAATTTTCTTCAATCAAGAAGTTGTGGTTGAGTGTTTGCATTTAGTTCATTTAAGTAAAACTAGTGGACAGGAAAGCTAAATTCCTGTAAAAGCAATTTGGCAAATGGGTTTAGCCCAGGGTTACAGATCTGGTAGAGGGGGAAATGAAAGAACTAATTGGTTGTTGTCTGATTATATATTTTCACACTTAAAATCTAGGTATAAGCTGATGTTTGCATCTAGACAGGAAATGTGTTATACAGGTGGATTTATACATGTCCATTAAACCATGGAGGGACTTCCTGAGGAAATGGGAAGTCTTCAAAGAAGTCAGGTCCAGTTGTTAGCTTGGAAGTTACAATCAGCTACCGCTAATTTCTGGAATAAGAGCAGATTGGTAGTATTACTGTCCACCATTCCACAGACATTGCTAAACACATAAATGGACTATTGCTGCTATTGTGTATAATCATTAGTGGTACAGATCTTTAATCTAGAAATTTAAGTTTTACCCCACATTCCCTATATCCTATTTGCTCACAGCTGATGTTGGGAAGAAATAGCACCTAACTGAGGTCATAACTTTAAAATGAAGGGATTTTTCCTTTCATGTATACATACTATAAATTTTCCTGTAAGAAAATGTGTATATATTAGCTACAATTCCTATCCCTCAAACGAGACTAACACTCAGCATTATCCTTATTTCTTAAGTAAATTCTGGAAGAGCAGGAGCTCAAATTTTAGTATCCTGTTATGTCGTCATCCAAATCTTCCACAGATTTCACCAAAGTCCTCCAACAAAAAGAGGGAAGCTGGGGACAGATATTTTGAATGTAGAAAAAACACTAGAAATAATTCTGCCTGATTGGGGGTTTTGTTGGACAGAATGAGTCCAAGTCTAATTGCCTGTACACCGCTATACCCATCAGCAGCACTTTAAAACAATCCTTTCTATATATTTAATGACCATAACAGTTACTTAAAAACTACTCTGGGATCCCTAATTCCTCCACATACTGGCATAGGCCCAATTTGAAACCTAACCACCCCCAGGTTTGGTTTTGGGATAAGAGTCTGAGGACCAATGATCTTGCAAAATTTCCAACATCTTAGGCAAAAACCTCACAGGACTGGTCACAAGGTTATACCACTGTCACATCTGAACCCTAACTTTTGCTCCCAGTTTGCCCTATACCCAGGTCCCACCCCTGATCAAACACTAATCCAGATCCAAATGCCATCTCCTCAGTCCATCTCTAATTTAAAGGGAACACTGAAAGGATAGGACAAGTTGTGCATAGGGACTCATTTATTTCCTCCACGGGTTTAGCATCAGTATGGTAATTAAGTTTAGTTATAGCTACCAATGCTTTAAAATGACTATTTTAAAGGAGGAAAGAAATGGAGGAAACAATTTGTCAATGCTGGTAAATCATGTGGCTATCCCAAATTACTCCTAGGGGCATTCTGCACCCAAAAAAAAAAAATTCTGTGCACAATATTTTAAAATTCTGTAAATCTTATTTGTCAAAATAACACCACATAATCACACCAGTTTCAATTATTTCAGTCATTTATTTCAAAATACCTGTCAACAAGTATGTCTGTAACAATACAGACACACACAAAAATCCCCCCAGGAGTAGAGAGTTAAAAAAAGCCCTCTGACAACTCCCTCCCCTTTACCCTGGCAGTGTCTACTATGTGTGCACTAGGCTCTGCTGGGTCCAGCTGCCTCTAGTGGTGGCCAGCAGCATTGCAGCCCATTTCTGTACTGGGGTGGGGAAGGAAATTCTGCGCACACAACATTAATTTCTGCAAAATTCTGCACTGTGCAGTGACGCAGAATTCCCCAAGGGTACCAAATTCATGCCAATAAGACTCTTTATATAGTATTATACCATCCAGTATTTCAAGTATGTGTATGTGTTACTCACAGAGTACATTCAAGCACATGCAAATCTGATCATTTCCTCATTCTAAATTTTGTAGTTTCACCTTTTGCAGAGTTTGGCTCATTAGCAAAGACCCCAGTAACAAGAAATTAAAATTGCAATTGACAAGACTAATCAAACAGCAATACTTACTAGTTATAAAGAATCCAGATCTGCATAAGTACACAACTAAAGTAACAATATCTCTGGACTGCAAAACTAGCTTTGTAATTAAAGCCTCTACTCCTTTGGTTTCGTAATGCTGCTAGGGTTTAAAATCTCTTTTATTCCCTCACTCCCCCCCCCCTTTTTTTTTTAGGCAACCAAACCAATTTATAGACTAAATTATAGACTAAATTATTTCTCCTCAGTTACAGTCACTGGAAGGGAGTCAAAAGCATGACAGCTCCTCCAACTGCCTCCTATCCAGCCTTGATCCTAAGAAGGTTCCCTCTATATGAATCGTGCTCTATGTGTACAGAGGGACAGGATCCCAGCTGCTGATGGCAGCTGATGAAGCCTAAGAGCATTAATTTATGTGGGTTTCCCTGCTCCATGGCTTCGCCCCTGAAGAGAAAGAAGGTTCACTGGGAGTGGACACACTGCCATGAGATCTAGAAAAACCTAAATGCTGTGCAGTGACTTTGATGGATAAAATGGTTACTCACCTTTGTAACTGTTGTTCTTTGAGATGTGTTGCTCAAATCCATTCCAATTAGGTGTGTGCGCGCCACATGCACGATCGTCGGAGAATTTTTACCCTAGCAACACCCGGTGGGTCGGCTGTGGAGCCCCCTGGAGTGGCGCCTTCATGGCGCTGGATATATACCCCAGCCAACCCCGCGCTCTCTCAGTTCCTTCTTGCTGGCTACTCTGACAGTGGGGAAGGAGGGCGGGTTTGGAATGGATATGAGCAACACATCTCGAAGAACAACAGTTACAAAGGTGAGTAACCGTTTTTTTTTCTTCTTCAAGTGCTTGCTCATATTGATTCCAATTAGGTGACTACCAGGCCTTACCTAGGCGGTGGGGTCGGAGTGAGACATCGCTGAGTGCAGAACTGCTGAGCCAAATGCAGCATCGTCTCTAGACTACTGTACTAATGCGTAGTGAGCGGCAAAGGTATGAACGGATGACCAAACCGCCGCTCTACAGATCTCATGGATTGGAACCTGGGCCAGGAAAGCGGTCGAGGAGACTTGAGCCCTCGTGGAGTGGGCGGTGAGGCATGGCGTCGCGACACCGGCCAAGTCATAGCAAGCACAAATACAGGACTTGATCCAAGAGAAGATATGTTGCAAGGAGGCCTTTCATCCGGTCAGCCACTGCAACGAAGAGTTCAGTCATCTTCCTAAACGGCTTTGTATGCTCGATATAGAATGTGAGGGCCCTGCGCACGTCCAGAGAGTGCATACATTGATCTTGCCACGTAGCATGGGCTTAGGATGGAAGACCGGGAGGAAGATATCCTGGTTCACATGAAAAGCTGATACCACCTTAGGGAGAAAGGCAGGGTGGGGGTGAAGCTGCACCTTGTCTTTATGGAAGACTGTATACGGAGGTTCCGACGTGAGGGCTCTGATTTCAGAAACACACCTTGTTGAAGCGATGGCGACAAGGAAGGCTGTCTTTCAGGTTAAGGTCCCACGACTGGACCGGTTGACGCAGTTGTGGGTATAGGCGATCTAAGCCCTTTAGGACTCTGACAACCATCGGGTTAGAGAAGACTGAGGAAGCATGTTCTTCTGGATGGAACACCGAGAAGCCAGGTGCACCCTGATGATATCGCCAGGCCCTGCTGCTTTAGGGATAGGAGATAGTCCAGTATAAGTGGTATCGACACCTGCAAGGGGGGTGTGGCGCACTGCTTGCACCAACAGGAGAAGTGCTTCCATTTGGCTAAGTAGGTTGCCCGTGTGGAGGGTTTCCTGCTGCCTAACAGAACCTGCTGCATGGATTGTGAGCAGAGTAACTCCGCCCAAGTTAGCTATGCAGCATCCACACTGTAAGGTGGAACGATTGCAGGTCAGGATGACAGAGTCGGCCGTGGTCCTGGGAGATCAGGTCCGGTGACAGTGGGAGCGTGATCGGAGGCTCTACCGACAACTCCAGGAGTGTGGTGTACCAGTGCTGCCTTGGCCATGCTGGAGCGACCAGAATCATGCGTGCCTTGTCCCTGTGGACCAGCAGAAATGGAGGGAAGGGGCAGAACAGCTCGTCTTTCCAAGGCAGTAGGAAAGCATCTGACAGGGAGCCCTGAGAGCGCCCTTGTAGAGAACAGAACACTTAGCACTTCCAATTGATGCGCAAGGCAAATAGGTCAATCTGGGGAAATCCCCACCTCCAGAAGATGGAGTGGATGATATCTGGACAAATCGACCACTCGTGAGTTTGGAATGACCTGCTGAGACGGTCTGCCAGCGTCTTCTGGACTCCTGGGAGAAACAACGCCATCAGATGTATAGAGTGGGCTATGCAAAACTCCTACAGGCAAATGGCGTCCTGGCATGGGGGGACGACCGGGCTTCCCCCTTGCTTGTTGATGTAGAACATGGCCGTGGTGTTGTCTGTGAGGACTGCCACACAATGGCCATGTAGGAGACCGTGAAATGACTGACACGCTAGGGGTACTGCCATCAGTTCTCGTACATTGATGTGCAGAGTTATTTCAGACGTGGTCCAAAGGCCCTGCGTCTGGTGTTCCCTGATATGGGCGCCCCAGCCCAGAGATGATGCGTCTGTGACAAGGTATAAGGAAGGTTGTGGGGCGTGAAATGGTACCCCTTCGCACACCGACGAGCCACCAGCTGAGGGAGGACAAGACGGACTCCGGTGACCGTCCCGACCCGGACTATACACCGTTTATACCCAGGCCTGAAGCGGGCGGAGCCGAAGTCTGGCATGCCTGGTTACGTAAGTGCATGACACCATGTGCCCCAGAAGGCTGAGGCAAGTCCTTACCATGGAAGTCAGGAAGCTTTGGAGGCTGCAGATGATGTTTGCCATAGTCTGAAAATGAGTGATCGGCAGGAGAGTGCGGGCAAGTCTGGAGTCTAAGACTGCCCCGATAAACTCTATTCTCTGGGTTGGTTCCAGAGTTGACTTCTCTCTGTTGAGTAAGATGCCCAGCTTGCGGAAGGTGTGCAGGGTGAGCTGGACATGGGATTGTACTTCTTCCCTGGTGTGGCCCCGAATGAGCCAGTTGTCAAGATACAGGAACACCTGTATCCGTTGTCGACGAAGGTAGGCTGCCACGACAGCCATATATTTGGTGAACACTCTCGGAGCCGTAGACAGTCCGAAGGGAAGTACGGCAAATTGGTAATGTTCGTGGTTTACCACAAAGCGAAGGAAGCGCCTTTGTGGAGGGTAAATTGCTATGTGAAAATACGCGTCCTTCATGTCGAGGGCGACGTACCAATCTCCAGGATCCAGGGAAGGGATAATGGTCCCCAATGAGACCATGCGGAACTTCAACTTTACCATGAATTTGTTGGGTCCGCGCAGATCTAATATGGGTTGAAGCCCCCCTTTTGCTTTGGGGATTAGGAAGTAGTGGGAGTAGAACCCACTGTCCCTTAGTTCCGATGGAACCTCCTTGATCGCTCCCATGGACAGGAGCGTAAAGACCTCCTGTATAAGGAGTTGCCCGTGAGAGGGGTCCCTGAAGAGGGATGGGGAGGGAGGATGGGGTGGGGGCAAAAAGAAAATTGGAGAGAGTATCCCCTTTCCACCTTGCGAAGATCCCATCGGTCTGAAGTTATAAGGGACCACGCATGGTGGAAATGGGAGAGACGATCTCGAAATGGAGGGAAAGGATCCTGGGTGGTGACTAGTATGCTGTCCTCGGGTGCACCTTCAAAAATTTTGCCTGGGCCCTGACAATGGTTTAGAAGGGCCTTGGTTCTGACCGGGTTGGTGACCGGTGGATCTCCTTCTTCCACCTCGTCCATGTCTTCTTAAAAGTCTTGCCTGGGACGAGGGGGAGGGTAGAAACTTTGAGGCTGTGGTCTAAAGGCCCTGCGCTGGGTAACTGGGACATGCATCCCCAGGGAGCGCATGATGGTTCTAGAGTCTTTTAGGCTCTATAACTGAGAGTCTGTTTTGTCCGAGAACAGGCCCTGCCCATCAAATAGTAGATCCTGCAGGGTCTGTTGCAGTTCTGGCGGTAAGCCAGACACCTGAAGCCAGGAGATGCATCACATAGCTATGCCCAATGCCAGGGTCCTAGCAGCAGAGTCTGCTACATCAAGAGAGGCCTGTAAGGAGGTCCTAGCCACCTTTTTGCCCTCTTCCATTAAAGCCCAGAACTCATCCCTGGACTCTTGTGGAATCAACTCCTTAAATTTACCCATGGAGTTCCACGAGTTATAATCATAGCGGCTCAAGAGCACCTGTTGGTTTGCGGCTCTGAGCTGTAGGTCTCCCGCTGAGTAAATTTTGCGTCCAAACAAATCGAAGCACTTGGCATCTTTAGATTTGGGCGCTGTGGCCTGTTGACCATGCTGTTCACTTGCATTCACTGAGGACACCACCAGTGAACACGGCTGAGTGCGAGTATACAAGTATTCATACTCCTTAGAGGGAACAAAGTATTTCCTCTCCACCCCTCTGGCAGTAGGTGGGATAGAGGCAGGGGTCTGCCATATTGTCTTGGCGTTAGCCTGAATGGTGTGAATGACGGGCAACGCTACCCTGGATGGGGCGTCAGCTGAAAGGATGCTCACCACCGGGTCCTCCAACTCCACTATCTCCTCAGCTTAGAGGTCCATGTTACGTGCCACCCTAAATAAAAGGTCTTGGTGAGCACATAGGTCTATCGGGGGGGGACCCGAGGTCATTGTCCCGGCCACCGCCTCATCTGGAGAAGATGAGGAAGATGCTACAGGGGCTAATGGATCCTGTGGCAGGTCCAATTGCGAGGGGTCCTGATGTTCAGGATCAATTGTACCGGGGTCTGGGGCCTGCGTAGGAGTGGGCTCAGGCACCTCCATACCCCCCGGGGGGGGGGGGGGGACAACTGATGGTGGCCTCCGGTACTCGGGGCTCTGAATGTGCTGAGCGGGAGGCTGCAGGTGGAACCCCTTGGGCTTGGAAAGACCACTGTGCAGGCTCCTGGCTAGGGTCTTCGGCCTCATCCTGCCAGTGACCCAGGTTGTCCGCTGCTTGGCCCAGTGCAGGATAGGCTGAGCGGCAGGCACCGTCCGACTGGGAAGAGCGTGAGGCGGATCGTGAGGGCCAGGGCGGTGCAGAGCGTGCATTGACGCCGCTGGAAACGGTGCCAGATGGTGCTGACCCACAGGAGAGTGGTCTCTGCGCGGTGCCAGGGAGCAGTACTGGGATCGAGAAAGGTGCTGATGGTCATGTCGGTACCGAGATCCAGACCTGGATCGCGATGAAGACCGTCTGTGGGAGCGGTGCCGGGAGTGGCTTCTCGAGCGGGATCGGCGCTCTGACCGGTGCCAGGAGCCCGAACGGTACTGAGGTCTGGGGCGGTGCCAAGAGGGCGGAACGGTACTGGGAGGAAGATCTGGGCTGCAAGTACGACCTGTGCCATGATAGAGAAAGGTGCCAGGACTGCAAGCAGCACCAGGACCTACTCCTAGATCGGGAGCGGTGCCGAGAGTCCATGCTCGGAGATGGTGGAGGTAATAGGGCTGGGCTTGTCCCTAGACTGCACAGCACGGGTGGGATGCGGTACCATAGCCTGAGTCGGTGCCGGTTCGGTAAGGGCAATGAGGTTCCTCGCCATCGCAAACATCTCCGGCATCGATGGAAGACGGGGCTCAACCACGGTGCGGGTCAGGGAGCCAGTCCACGCCGGACTCAACAGCCCTTCTGCCGGTGCCGGAGTCAACGGTGCCGATATCAGCGCCTGTATCCTCGGTCGCTCCAGTCCCAGACGCGCATCCGAGGTTGGTAAGGGGGATGCCGGTGCCTGTTGTTGGGAGGCAGCCCCCTCCGGTTTGCGAGGGCTCTTCTGACCTGGGGACAGGGACCGGCGCCGAGGTGCTTGCGGTGGACGTGGTGCCGGTGAAGGCCGGTGCCGTGGGACTCTATCCGCGTCGCCTTGCGATGCAGTACTGGAAGTCGGTGCCAGAGCACTGCGCACCAAGGCACTCGGTGCTGGAACTTGGCATGCCGAAGGAGGGTCTGGGCTGAGGGCCGCCTCCATAAGGAGCTGTTTGAGTCTAAAGTCCCGCTCCTTTTTGGTTCGAGGCCTGAAAGTCTTACAGATCTTGCACTTTTCTGTCTGGTGAGACTCCCCGAGGCACTTTAAACAAGAGTCGTGGGGATCTCCCGTTGGCATAGGCTCTGAACAGGCTGAGCACGGCTTAAAGCCTCCGGAGCCTTGGGCAGGAGACTGGATGGCACATGGGGAGGAAGGGGGGGAGGGACCGCTTCCAGGCCACTAACTTCACTTATAAACTTAAATCTATAACTAACAACTACTGTACTACACTAAATCTATAACTATACAACCGGGAAGTAAAAGCTAGGGAGAGTGGATGACAGCTATGCCACGCTCCACAGTTCCAACAACCGTCACGGGTGGTAAGAAGGAACTGAGGGGGCGCTGGGTCAGCTGGGATATATATCCAGCGCCATGAAGGCGCCACTCCAGGGGGCTTCACAGCCGACCCACCGGGTGTTGCTAGGGTAAAAATTCTCCAACGATCGTGCACGCGGCGCGCACACACCTAATTGGAATCGATATGAGCAAGCACTCGAAGAAGAACTTGAACCTTCTGTCTGTTGCATGAAGGGCTTATCACTCTGGGCCTATAATCCTGGATTAAACCACATTGCTTAAAGCTGAGATATGAAGCAGGCCAAGGTAGAACATTCATCTTTAAATGGAAGGCAAGAAAACAGAGCAGTGAGTGAGCCCCCAAATTTATTACTAAGGGGAAAGGAGACAGATAAGGGTGATCCTAAAGGACTGATCACAAATGGCCAAAATACCAGCACTGGTGCATGTGCCATTAGACAGGATTAACTATTCAAGAAGGTAGCCAGTCTGTATTGTAATTGAAATGTTTGTCTAAGGTAATTAGACAGCAGAGGATTTCAAGTTATTGCCATCATATTTTATCCCATCCTTGGCAAGAAAACAGTAAACTTTGAAGGATTCTCATAGATTTTTAGTCCAAAGGTTGATACTGTCCTTGGCTACTGTTTAGCAATGAAATGAGGATGGATTTTTGAAAATAAATGTCTGGCATTAAAATGAAAATTAAGTGCCTAAATAGCCACTTTTATAATAAATATAATTATGTATCCCAGAGTGCCAACTTTCATACAAACTTTCTGAGACAAGCTCATCCCAGCAACTACACCAATGCAGTATAATGAGCTATGGCAGGGATGAATTTGGTTCAATCCTTTGCTTAGTCTCCGGAGCCACACATTTCATTCATTTATTAAAAGGGATACTGTCAAGTAGTTTTGGACCAAAATTTAGCTTTGATTGGGGTGGGAGGAAATTTCTAAAATACAGATGTTCATGATACTTTTCAATTAAAAATTACCTGTGTGATGCAAGGCAAAACAAAAGAGACTCAAAGTGAAAGTGAATACAAGCAAAAGTGAAACTGACAAGTCTAGTCACTGCTGGTGGAGCTGGGAAAATAAAATAATTATTTTATTTGGCAGCTGAACTGAAAAAAAAAATTATTTGGGGTCAACCTGAAACAGTTATTTTGTTTTTTCTCACCAAATCGTAAAATCGAAAATAGTTTCAGGTCAAACTAAACATTTCATTTTGCTGTGGGTCAAAATGATTCATTCTACCCAAAATTATATGTTTTGTTTATTTTTGGGTGTTTTTTTACCCATTATAGTTTTGAGTTGGGGGGGTAGTTAAATCTTGCTAAATTTCAAAGCAAAATGTTGTTTCAAATGAAAAGTTTAAGTGTTTTGTTTAGAAAATGTCAAACCGAAAAGTGTTAATTTTTTTTGGAAAAAATGTCTTTTTTTTGCCAAAACTATTCACCAAATTTAAGAACGTTTTCAGTCAACCTGTAGCTGCATTCTTCAGTGTATTATCTATTCATCAAAAAATTCTGCCTGTTTCTAACTGTTGGCCCAATGATAGACAACAAACAATAAGCAATTGAAGTTGTACCAATTTTTTTTTTAATTCTCCTCTCCATTTCAGTACTGTGGGGTATTACTATTAACAAGTAACAGAGTTAAGGGAACATTTTAAATATATATTTTTTTCTTTGGTGTCCTTTAATTTTATACAATATATCCCAAAACAGAATATTAAAAACTATCTTCTTATGCCAGTTATGACATATCAAATACAGGAGACTGGTTAAAATAATGAAGTGGGAAATGCAAGCATGCCACACTTCACTTAGCTGCCCAGGGCAACTGACTGTACAATTATCATACAATACAGTGATTGTAGTTTTACACATGAGTGAGTTCTGCAGGATTCTGGGAAACCAGGTGAGGCATGTCACTTGACCTTTATCCACTGCTTAGTTTTACTGGGCTATAAAAGCCTCTGATGAAACTTACCTCACAGGTGTATTGTGAGGCTGTTTTAATTTAAGTGCTGGTTCTCTGATGAGACATGCTTTAGAATTGAAAAGTAAGTATCTATATCACATAGATATTAGGAGTTAGGCATAAGCCAAAACCCTAGATCTGAGAGCCCAAATGCTTTTGGGATGTTTAGATCTGTATCTCTGACCTCTGCCAACTCTACTCTTTTAAGTCAACAGAGTCAAACAAAACTCCCCTGCACAGTTTTTCCAATTTGGCAGCCTCTTTGAGCGATTTTAGTTTGTGCAGCAGTTGGATAAACGTAGTGAAATCACTGAGACTCAGCCCAGTTAATCAGACTCTCAGTTAAAGAGACACTGTCAGAGTTGTCTGTTTGCAGGTGGTAGTTGGGCCAGAACAAGCTCATCAACAGCTGCTTCTAGTTCTCCTTTCCACAGATGTGGGTGGGACCCATTTTATTTCCTCTCTTCATTTTTCTATTCATCGTTTTTTATAATGGACGACACACAGCTGTGTCCTAAAAGCCATTGCTCATCTTTGATATCACTAGTGGAAATTGTTATCTCCCACATCCCAGGGCTAGCCTAACATTAACTCAAGCCTCACGCTGCACTGCTACCCCTCTTGTTAAAAAAGTTCCAGAGATTGTGAATTCAAACCTATTTGTACATCAACTATCAATTTCTGAAGGGTGCATCTTTATCTTGTATTGAAAGAGAAAGTGGGGAGGATAGGGGGGGAGAAATAAGTCATGAGAGAAAGTATAACAAAGCATGGCACTTGCCTTGAAATACTTCTGTTTGTGTGTCCTATAAGGGATTCACTTTAGAGGGGTTACAGGTCATTTACTAATAAAAGATGTCTTAGCGGTTTATACTTAGAGGCTAGAAACAATCAAAAACGGCATTCCAAGCATTCCTAATCCTTGAAGCAGAGCACCACCTACATCACATCAGATGCAAGGTCCACTGCCCCAAAGTTGAGTGCCCTCAACTCCCAGTGAGTTAGGGTCTCAATCAATGGGCCTTATTGGGCATCCAAGAGCAACTAGAGAGCCAGTACCAATGGCTATCACACATGCTTTTTCTCTTAGCACTTGGCAAGAAGGTTGCAGCCCTTTTCTTTTGGATGTGGTCTTCGTCATGACTTAACCCATACTTTGTCACCTCGTGGTTAAATTGTTGCCGTGCACTTGACTTGGGATTACATCCTTAAAGCAAGCACTCACCACAGCTAATGTGCAGTGGTCTCTATGTTAAATAGGGCTTCACCCAGAGTGCACATTACACCTTTACCCTGTACCAGTCAATTGCCAGGTGAAGTTTAAGGTGCTGGTCTTTATTAAGGAGTGCTGATTGTGCTATTTCTACATCTTATGTGCTTGGTTCCAGGCTTCGAATAGTGGACCCAGCCACAAGCCAGTCAAGGCTGATGTTAGGCTTTCTGATCCTCTCCTTTTCTATACTTACAACATTTTTGTTCTCAATTACCAAACAGAAGACAACTGCCTTCCAAAATGTTTCTTTCCTAGTGCACCTCATATCTGGCACTGGAAGGAATCCCTTCTTCCTGGTGGCTGAGAGGTAGCTGTTCTTTGGCCAGACTCTGTATCATCTGGAGCTCAACATCAGACAGAGGACAGATGGCAAACCTATTCCCAGCCTTGCTAATATCCACTATAATTCCACTTGCTCATACTCTGTTCCAATTGCTTGAGGTGACTTTAAAAATGCCACTGCTACAGCTAGTTGTTCAGTCTTCAGTGCACTAATTTTTGTGTTCATCCATTGGGCCTATGGGTGAGAAGGGATGGAAAATATCTGAAAATGTGCAAAGCAACTTTGGAAAAGGAGCCAAAGTGAAAAAAATGAACACACAGGAAGTCTACCATCCTTATACTCTAGTGCATTCTTGCTATCTCTATACAGTACTTCCCTGGTAGTCTCTTAGGGTACGTCTATACCCAGCCGCTAGTTCGGCGGCTGGCAATCAAACTTCTGGGTTCGACTTATCGTGTCTTGTCTGGACGCGATAAGTCGAACCCGGAAGTGCTCGCCGTCGACTGCGGTACTCCAGCTCGGCGAGAGGAGTACCGCGGAGTCGACGGGGGAGCCTGCCTGCCGCGTGTGGACCGAGGTAAGTTCGAACTAAGGTACTTCGAACTTCAGCTACGTTATTCACGTAGCTGAAGTTGCGTACCTTAGTTCGATTTGGGGGTTTAGTGTAGACCAAGCCTTAGTGGCTTTCACTATTGAGCTCAGTCCTGGACAACTATGTTCCATAACAGCAGCATAAGGAGGCTATCAGTAAACACAAATCAAACAAATTCACCATAGGTGAAGATATCATGTAGAGAGGCAGTGGGGACTGGTGCATAGAGCACTGGACTATGACTCAGGAGACCAAAGTTCTATTCTTGGCTCTGCCACTGGTCTGTTGGGTAATCTTGAACAAATCATTTCACTCCTCTGTGACTCAGTTTCCCTCTTCTGTAAAATGGGGATGATGATACTCACCTTCTTTGCAAAGCGCTTTGAGATCTACTGACGAAAAGTACCATATAAGAACTAGGTAATATATTATTTGCTTTGTTGGCACAACATTTTACTTAGATTGTTCTAGATTCAATGGGGTGGTAATATTCATAGGACTTCCTGCAAAGAGAAAAAAATTAATATATATTGCTTTTTCACTTGAAATGAATTGTCTCGCAAACAGGCTTGAATATGCTTCTTTTTTGTATTTTCACTTAAAGTATTTATTTTGGTGTTTTCATTTATTTTGTGCTTCTCTGCCTAAAGCCTAGAACTGCTATTAAAAAGTATCTATATTAACCCAAATGAACAGCTTATTTATGTTGCATTATTTAATCTCCTGCAATATCATGCAGATGTGCTCTATTCTTTAAGGGTAGGAACCCATTTTACATATTACTTCAGAAAAGGTCAAGCAAAGGTTGTGTATGTCTTTTAAGCAAAATGTAGGAAATTGTCCTTTAAAAGTAATATAAGAAGCTGAAAATAAGTTAACTGAAGCACAAGGAACAAAAAGGCTGATTAATAGTAGAATAGATAGAACACACTGAACTTCTAAGGTTTGATCCTTCAAAGCCTAAGAGACAACTCCAGGTTCCATAATAACCTCTTGATAATTCCTACTGCAAATGTGAATGGAGCTGTGTAAATAGGAAAGGTAAGGGGGGCAGGTGAAATGGATGTTTACCTTCTCATCCCTCTCTCACTAAGCAATCAGAAGATTAAAGTAAAATTGCTTCTTTCCATCACCCCACCCACACACTTTTTGTAGTGTTATTGTAATAAACCTTTCCTAAGTGCTGGGACTATCTCCTAAGCCCTGTAAAAATTACAACTCTAGCAAATTCAAAGGGCCCAGTTAAATGTTGTGGTGTAGATGGGACCTAACTGTGTTCCCATGACTAGATTAAAATACTGATCAGACCAAGGATTTAGCTTAATGATAGGATATCCAGGTCTCTCGAATCCTAGTCCCTGACACTATGAACCAGACCATCCCACGGTCCTTCACCTAAAAGAGTCAGTATGTTCCCTTTCCTTATTCTCCTCAGCTCGCTATTTTTCTGCCCCCTCCGTTAGTTTTTAAAACTACTTTTTTGTAAGTCTACTCCCAGTTAAGTGTATCCAGCTGGACTATCCAGCCAGGCTGTGTTTCTTTTACCAATTCTGTAATCAATTCCCCATATCCGGATGTTACAATACTACTTTGGCTCCTGGTCCAGATGCTCTTCAGCGGTTGATGGTGTCAAGCAGTTGATTTCACTTCTAAGCAATTTAAAGATTTAGTAGCTGATTCATAGCGCCCTAGAGCTTAGGGCAGCCCAGAAGGGATCTCCGGGTTCATGAAGATGGTAAATCCCGGTGTTCCAGCTCTGTCTCTCAGGAATACATGAGATACTTATTCTCTAATTCCTTCCAAAAGTAAGAGGGTCACTCCCAGTGCACTGACTACTATAATCTGTTCTGCCTTTTATTTTCTCTTATTGCTCATGACATTTAAAGTAAGTAAACAGGGCATTTTCCACTGGGCGTCTTTCAGATCCTGTTATTACGGAGTGACCAGTTGTCAGGATGCGACCATGTTTATTTGAGCCGTCACCTAGAAACAACTTATTTTTCCATTTGGAGCTCGGCAGCATTGCAACATGGACAAAGAAGTGTAAGTGTGTCCTGCAAAAGAGCAGTGGCCTGGATTTAATTTCCAACACATACTTTCAGCTCCCATGCCCTCGCACTGATTTATACTATCTGATTTATACTATACTACCATAGAATTTTTCTTAAGGGCTTCATATTCAGTTCTGCAAGTTTAGACCCAGCTCTCCTGAACTCCTTCATCCTTTAGATTTGCTTCCCATAGGATCTTACCTCCCAGCTCTCTGAGTTTGTTAAAGTCTGATTTTTTAAAATCCATTGTCCTTATACTGGTGCTTTTGCTTGTGTAGAGCTTAAAATCTGCATGTGCACGTCGTTCTCTCCATAATTAAACAAACGGAGGGGCCAAAATCATTTTAAGATCAGGAGTTGTCTTTAATGCAGTTACTCGTAATTTACACTGGTATAAATGAGAGCAGAATCAGGCCTCATTGTCTATTGCTCCATTATCACTGAAGCCATGTAGAATGCTTCAACACCCAGGTTCCTGACTTTGCTGTGAGAATTAATGACACACATGTCAAGTCATAAATTAACACCCATAGCATCTCTAACTGATATTCCATTAAGTGAAGTGTAACATAACTGCTAAATTTCACCTTCTCGTTTGTCCAAACCGAAGCCCATGGTGAGCAGAGGCCACTGGGAAAAGTTAATTTTAATGACCAACCCTTGTGAAAGAGCATTCTCCCTCACTCTCTTTGGTGATTTAGAGGAGAGTGGGGGGACTTAAATTCAGCAAAACATTGATTTTAACCACCATTATACCTTAATCCTGGTGCCAATTTAATGCACCTTACACACACAGGGACTCTCTTAGGCACTGAATAAGTACAAACATTTGCCCTTTTCATGTTCCTCTCAGTAGCACATCAGACACTGAAAGAAAAAGAAAATCAATAACCACCTCTAAGTGACTTTTGAGACCCTCCTGACCACTCTTGCTGAATAAAAGTGACCTCTGAGTACATGCCTGGCTCGATTAAACTGAAGCTTTTCTTATGATCAAAGTATCAGGTCTAGTCTTTCATGTACACACACACACACACACACTGACATATTCACCCACATGGGACAGTTAGATCTTCCTAGCAGACACTGTTGATAGGGCATCACTGTAGCTGGGCCAAAACCTCAGTCTCCCTGTACAAAGCCTCCATTTTATACCTATTCCTATGCAGGGTGAAACAAAGCAATGTATTTTGTGGTTAAGGCTGTATCTTAATACAGCTTATTGAGGCTCCTTCAGCTTTTCTAGATTCCAGTCCTCCCAGCCTTTTTTAAGAATTTCTCATGGTTGCTCTAACATGATTTCTGTGCTGTTGGATGCACCCAGTCATCAGCATCACTGAAAGTGAACTTCCCCTCATCTGTATTTGGCCTCACTATTCATCCGGCCATTTTTCCATTTGTAAAATGTACAAGAGCTCTTTCAAAATAACATATGGATTGCTATAGAAATTCAGTTACACACACTGTATGTTCGAAGGAGAGGGCTGTGATGCTGGCAGACCAGGTGCCAGCTCATGCCAAGGCCTCACTGAACGCTTACAAAGGCACAGCTGGACATCAGTCTTGCTTACCTGTGTGTTAGCGTCATCAAAATAGACATTAGATGTTAAGTTGATAAAAGTGTATTTAGTGTTTAGACTTGTGGGATGCTGCATGTATTGATCTTAGTTATTATCTCTGTTTCCCCAGTATAAAGTTATATTGAGTGTTTGCATTATAAATCTCTGTAATTGTGTAACTCACCAAACAGCAAAGGTAGTATTAATTAAGGTAAAGTGCTCAAGACAGCCCATTGAAGGCAAATAAAGGTATTGTGTAGCATCAAAGGAGAGAGGCCCTGTTGATTTCATTCCGAACTCCCTCCAGCAAGGAGAGACCTATGCATGAATTCATCCCATTAGTTTGGATTCTGGAGTGGAGAGGGATAAAAATCCCTGACAAGAAAAAACAACTTTCATGCTGTCTGGACTCCAAGGGCTAAGATGCCTAAACATAAGCAAAGAAATCCCCATGCTACATGGCATGGGTTAGCCCTGAAAGACATTTTAAATTGGCAGATTTCTACATGTCACCTTTTGAATCACAGACAAACATTTGTGTGTATATGTTGCTTGCTTTAACCTGTTAATAACTCTCTTATTCCTTTTTCCTAGTTAATATACCTTTAATTAGCTACCAGGATTGTCTTTGGTGAGACATCTAAAGTACAAATTGATCTGAGGTAAGTGCCTCGTCTCTTGGGACTGGAAGCAACCTGAGTATTTTATGATTTTTGGTATAAGTGACCATTTATCACATAGTCCAGCTTGCCTGGGTGGCAAGATAGACCTGAGTGTCCAAGGGGACAGTCTATGACTCCATTATAAGACTACTGTAGTACTTTGGGAGTTCACATTTGTTACTGGGTTAGTGAAATCTAATTAAACATACTACCAGTTTGGGGTGTCTGCCCTGCTTTTTGATACTCTGCCCTGAGGTTGGCACCCTGAGTCATGAGCTACTCCAGATAGCGTGACAAGGGCAATCACTGAACTCAAAAAAATCCTTCACAGGCCAAGTCCCACCAACGGAATGAGGATTACACCTTCTACCAAGATGTGGCTATTTACATGGCTCAGGTATGCAACACACGCCTTGGCTAAGAAGCATCTTATGGCACAAACAAAGCCGTAATGTGTGTCATAAAACTTCTGTTTGATAAATGGATTTGACCATGTATGTGATTATGCTTTACCATTGTTGCTTCATTCGGGCTATGCAAGCACGCAGCCACACTTTGCAAAGGAGTTTGTTTTGTTCTCAGAACAAATTTATACTATTAAGCCAGCACATCCGGTCAATATCTAATTTACAGGAGCAGACAAAGCACAGTGGACTGCTTACCAGCCGGGTGGTTGTAGGCAAATTGCACAGAGGAGCATCGTACAAGAGCAGCAGGATAAAAAAATGTAACTCAAAGATCAGCTATTTGAAAAACAGATTACTGTTATTTGCTGGTTTTCCTGGACTACTAACAAAATCCACTTACGTAAGACCAAAGACCAAACCGTGACTTCTCACCAATACTCAACAGATACAACTCCATCCATATTGTGGTTTATACTGCAGCCATTTAAAGTGATGGTCTCAAAGATAGTGTTGTCCTTTATGAAAATATTGTCTTAGTAACTTTAGTTAAGGCACCCAGAGACTGCTGTGGATTGGGGACCATATATGTTATCATTTGTTTATAAAAATAATGGCCTATTGACTGTGTAAATGAAGAGATGGCTTCAAACTAAGGAAATTCAGATCTGAGTTTTCACAGAATTCAAGGTAGTTTCTGGACTGGTGTTCAGCATGAGTCTAAAGTCTAAGGTGAATGGTGCTCCGTTAGGTGCAAAGCAGGAAATTCCAGTCAAAGTGATATTTTTAAGCATACATTCACCACAGGCCAAAATGGATTCAAGATGGGCTTTGACATATACCAGAAACGACCTTTGAAAACATGATTGAAACAAAGGAAATTTCTGCTTTTCCTATTCTCCTCCATACATGTTGTCAATCTTTCATCTCTAATCCTCCTCTCCCCCCAACCACTTTTCATACCATCCATCTTGCATCCTTCTCTCCACTCATCTTCTCTGCCCCTCACCAGTCCCTGTCCTGAGGGACACAAAAGTCAGTCTGTAATAAAGTCTAATGCTGACCTGACTCTCCAGTTTCTGATCAATAGATTTCAGCCACTATAAAAAGCTTTTTAAGAGAGACCCAGCCAATTACTAAGAGAGAGAGAGAATGTACAGACTCACTATGAGGCTAGTCCTCTGAAAATTGTCCATATATTGTGGACCAACATAAAAATTAAAGCACTCCAAATTTTAAGGCATCTACGATTTCCTAATGTCCATTGTTATACATTTTGCATACAAAATGTGTAGGGCTTTTTTTATTCTTGCAAGACAATTTCAGTTGCCTGTGCACTTTGTCTCCCATTCATCAATACCTTCAGTGTGAACCTCATGGCATCAGTAAGACATTTCCATCCCCTGCATTCGCAATCTTGGAGTCTCTTGAGCCAACAAACTGTCAAATTAGTGCCAGCTTGTGACAGCTTTATGATATGTAATCTTGTTCACAAGCAAATGGTGTGAGACCCCCTGTTTGCTACTGCTGTCAAATTGGAAATGCTTTTTTGTGACTCCCTGATAAGCTTACATCTTGAAAGCAGATCCCAGCAGAAAAAGGAGCAAATCTGCCAACACAAAAAAAAACCACCCCAATGTAGTCACACTTAACTGTTTCCTCCTTTTACCTACGTAATAGCTTCTATTCTAAATTTCTGTTTAGGGATGATTGAATTGGTTTAGATTAATCAAAAAAACAATCACCCCTTTGCATTAAACAGAACCACACCAGAACCATATATTCAGCTAACCATTATTAAACCCCCAGGCCTTCCATCGTTAATCAGTTAGTGACACTGTGCTAAAAATTACTTGCCTTGGTCTACGCAAACCAAAGATATAGTTAGCATCATGTCATCCAACGTGATTCCTAACAACTGAGCAAAGTGGTGTCGTGAAGGTAAACCCAGTTTAGCCAAACTTGTTCAAACAGAAGAAAAGGTTAGTAGACAAAGAAACATTATTAATCTTCAGAGAGAACAAACAATGGAACACAAAACAAAAGGTGATTACATTAGGAAAAAATATTTCTTTCAACTCCAAGCTCTTAGGAACTGGGAATGGGTCTTTCCTATATGTCTGTACAGTGCCCTGTGCTACTACTTTGCTACTGTCATATAAATAATAAAAAATACATTGACTGTTTATCAATTATTAATGTCCTGAAATAATCACCTTTACATCCCCCTCCAAGTAAAATTATTTGATCTGCTATTAGCTGCTTTAGTTTACTTCCCAATAGGTGGTAGGATTAACATCAGGAAGCAACAAAAAAGGATTGGAAAACATGAGGGGGGAAAATCCTTAAAAACAAGATTGCTATTTTCAATGCATTTCATTGATTATTCAACAAGATACAGATGAATTAAGGGCTCGATTTTGCAAACTCCCCACAAAGTACTCCAACTGAAGTCAATGGAAGTATTGCAAATAAGGACAGCAGTAAAAATTATAGTCAACTACCACCTAAATAGATCTCTGCTGATGCATATTATCCATGCTCCTCTTCCTACAACCAAATCCCCAAATATTGGGGTATAGCATCATTATGAAAATTGTGTTTATGGTCACTATTTTTTTCCTATTGTGTGTTCGACTACTGTATAATATACTAAAAGTATTATTAGTGAGAGAAATTACATTTCGCTTTAGGAAAACTGTTGGAGTGAATTTACTGTTCACACATGGTGCCAGATTAAGTCTGTAGGTTTAAATTCTCAAATTAGTCATGATAGAAAGCACAGACAGAAGTCACAGACAGAAGCAGTGTAAGATTCCTGTGCTGCCCCATCAATGTGCTTCCACCAGACTCTGCAGAGACCATGTCTCCATGTGAAAAGAGAAGAAAGCAGTGAGTTAGTCTCCAAACCCACTGATCCTTGGCTTCATAGCTAAGGATGCCAACAAGAGTAGCAGTTAGTAGTAGTGGTGATTTTGGTGACTTGGCCCTGGTCCAGAGGAGATCATCCCACAATCACCACCCAGACCAGCAAAAAGCCATCAGCTGGTGGTAACATTCAATCACAATAGAGCTCAGTTGCATTGGAACTATCTTTCTAGAATACTATGGGTTGAAAGGTGCCAGCCTGACAGCCTTGGAGACTTAAATATTTTGGTTTGTTTATAGGTACAACTCCACAGGATCCCCCCTGCATTAGACTGACCTGCCCTAGCACAATTAAACTGTCATCTGGACCAGATTATGCTGGGAGTGCTGCAGAGTTGTTGGGGTTTGTTTATTTGTTTTTGTTTTGGGGGTTTTTTTGGGGGGGAGGGGAGGATGAGAGGGTTCAGATGTGTGGTTTCTTTGGGGGAAGCATCCCTACCTGTGAAACAATTTCTGATCATATCCCTGAAAGAAGAGCTTCCAGAAACTATTTTTATTTTATTTTATTTTATTTACTGGAGATGAGCAAAAACTGGAACGGGTTATCTGAACCGCACACACTTTGAGTGCTTGAGATTTCATGAATTAAACCAGGGATGTTCTTGATTGTTACATAAAAAATAGGTTCCAGCTCCTAACTATGGCTGGCATTAAAATACCAAGAACATTCCTGGTTTTATCCATTTTTTAATTTTTGGCAAAAGATAAGATACAAATTCATTTCTGTGGCTAGTTCAACCCTTTGTTGAAATGCTTTAATTCATGAAACCTCAAGCACTCATTCACTGCAATCTTACTTTGAAAATCCCTTTTTAAAATGACACAAGATGCACTAAGAAGCTAATTCAGAATCATGGGTATCTGGAATCCCCCAGCTATTGAATTTTGCCTCTGGTCAAACTGACCTTGTTGGAAATCGAGCGTAGTTTATTTCCCCTACCAAATCTCCACCCACCCATGCTGGTGAGGCTGCTCTCTGTCTCAGTGGATTACTCATCACTAAGGAGAACCGAGAGAACATCAGGAGACAGGTGCTTTTCTCAGCATTGAAATGTTTTCTCATTTGACCAGTAGTATTGTTTACAGAGGTGTATGGTGGCCCCTGCTGGTACATATATGCATTAGTAAATCACATCAGTAGCTAAGCAGGAAAGGTGCTGCTCTGATATATGGATGACCTACGGTACAGTCTTATCGGACAACTCCAAGGAAGAGGGACTGAGTATATTAAATAATATATTTCCCAATTCTGAAGATTCCAGAATTTTTAAAAAGAATCATTACTTTGGATCTGCTGTGATTATTTTAATCAAAAGTAAGATAGAAAAATATATTCTTGTTTCAAAAGTATTGTCTAACATAGTGGACATGAAAGGCCCAATAAACATGGAGGTGAAGCATCTGAGACTCATTTCATTTCAGGCCTAGCCTTTATGAAAAACTTGCTTAATATTTTCACCTTCCTCTACTAAGTGCTGTTGAAATGTGGTGGGCTTCAGAGCCCTAGAGAAAAAATTCCGTAGGTGTCCACAGAAATCTTACAACACGAGCAGCCAGAAGGACTGTGCCATCCGCACAATGCCTGTAGAAGGGTCCCAGGGTGGGGGAGTAGATCAATCCACACTATTGTTCAGTCCTTGCTCTTTCTGGTGATATTGTAAATAAAGGTGTCAATTAGTGCAAACTGTGGTAGTTTTTGTAATATGGTTATTTGTCCACTAGAGTTAGACTGGGAGCTGTTTTCACATAGGTCACCAAAACAACTGCCAGACATTGGGAGTGATTTACAATGAGGGGCTAGATACAAAGGGCTACGGATGGCATTATCAATCTTGAGCTACATAGCCCCTCTATTTAGCATTTTCTGTATGCAATTGTGAATCTAAACTGTGTGCAGAACAGATCTAGTTTTTCTAGTGGCGCTCATTGAATTCTTACCCTTTGATTTTAAAGAATGAAAGTAAGCATGAATTCAAGTTCAAGGGTGAAATCTCTGCCCCATTGAAGTCAATGGACCTTTTGGCATTGACTTCAGTGGGGCTAGGATTTCATCCAAAATTATGTAAACCTGCAGTTACTTGATGTGATATTTAAAGTTAAATCCAGACAATCTAGCAAACAGCTCTAAGCGTGCTTAACAGCCACAACATACCAACTGTTTCCCTTTTTCCGGTCATGGTCAGACAGTTGAGTTTTGCTGTTTATCCATTAGCAGGTCACAAGTACAGATGCAAGTGACCTCTTCACTCGAAAGCTAACAAGTCAGGATTGTTTACTGATTTGAGTACCTGAATAAACCACTTAACTTCTCTGTGCCTAACTTTAGACTTTTTTATTATTGTTCTTTGTATTACAATAGTGCCTATAGGACCTGGTCCTCATTGTGCTAGGCACTGTACAAACACATAGGTAGAGACAGCTCCTTCCCCAAAAAGTTTACAATCTCAATAAACAAAGGGTGAGAGGAGGAACAGAGAGGTTAAGTGACTTGCCTAAATCATACAGGAGTTTATTGACAGAGACAGGAAAAGAATCCAGCTGGAGTCCAAGTCCAGCGTGTATTTACCAGACCACACTATTTCTCTAATCCAGATGTGAAATGAGGATAATCTTAATCTCATAGGGGTTTTATTGTCTTAATATTTGAAAAGTGTTTTGAGATCCTTTGATGAAAGTTGCTGTTATATTCTGAAAAGTGTTATCTTGACACAATCTCTGGCTCAGCTCAAATCACTCTAACCCTGATCCAGGTCCCACTAAAGTCAGTGGAAAGATTTCCATTTACTTTAGTGGGAAACAAAGCAAGCCCTTGATGCTCATCCCTTTTACAAACAGTGTGGCAGGCAACCACATTTCATGTCTCACCAATAGCACAGTTACTGTCAGCCTTCAAATGAGGTAATGATGAAAAAGCAGAAGGCTGCTATTGTAAACTTGGAAAGAGAGCAGTGAGCACTTTATAAATGCTTCAAACTCCAGTGCCCAAAGAGTTACAGAGAAGTGTCAATAACAAAAGGGAAAAAAAAACGAAGACTGGATTATTGGAACACTTCTAGTTTGGTATCAGCTGAGAAAAACTTTTGGAAACCATATTCATTTATCATGGTTGGTAGGCTCAAAGAAACTTACACACACACACACCCTTCAATTCCTGAGACGAGGTGGATTTCTCTCCTGGATAACTTTGTTCTGTGTGGAAACTAGATTAGTAAATCCCTAGGAATGTGTCAGAGTTGACTGCAGCAGCTCATCTTCCATAATAGAATGTTAACCCCACCTGCCTTTCCTCCACTGCCTCTTCACCTGGCTGAGTATGAAATGTATGGTTAAGACTTCTCAAGAGCTCATATATTACTCTCTCTGTGTCACTGACAGGCTAGTCTCCCCCCTTTTGGAAGTTCATCAGTAAAAAAGTGTGATAGGGTGTACAAACCCACATGCATCAGGAAAAGGGTTAATGGGCTGCCGGGGGCCCCATCAGTGCCACCTCAATCAGGTGAAAGTCTTCAAGGAAGGAACTATAAAGGGAGAGCCCAGTTCAGTTGTGACCTAGACGGCGAGCTAAGTCACCTCAGCCTGGAAGGTAAGTGCTGGAGGCTGGATGGAGCAGTGGAAGACCAAGAGGTAAACAGAGACAGAGCCCTGCCACACCATGCCACTCCGTACTGGGATGCACAGAGAAGGTGCACAGCCACACCAAGATTCTAAGTATCTGTTTACCAGCGAAGATTGGGGTTACATTTGGTAAAGATCAGGTAGAACAGGACATGAAAACAGTACCTCTACATCAATGAAAAGAACAACATGAATCTCATTCATTCTCTCTTCATGGAAAGGCATTAAAATTCATTCTCGCATCCATATTAATGCTTCACATTCATTTTCAAAAAACCCTCTTCAGTATTAACAACAGATGCTCCTTACAACTAATCCCTCACATATCCTGTCATTTGTTTTGGCTTTCAAACTTGCTGCTTTTAATGGATTCTTTTTCCAAATAATGTGCATCATCCTAGATGCCGAATCACTGTAACAGATGGAGTGCGCCCCTCCCCCCCCGAAAAAAACCCTTCCTTTCTGATGCACCTTTCCAAGCCTGTTGTTTAACTAGGAAATAAAAACTACATTAGAGAACATGTACAATGTGGCAAAGAACTGCTAGGAGAACACTGAATTGTTTCAGAGAATAAGGAAGGAACATGGTCTGGCACTAGAAGATTACAATGTTAGAATGAGACTCAGGAAACCTGGGTTCAATTCCTGACAGTCAGACTTCCTGTGTGATCTTGGGCAAGCCACCTAATCTCCGTATCTCATGTTCCTCACCCATAAAATTGGAATAATCATACCCCTGTCTGTTTAACCAATTCGATTTTAAACTCTAATATGAGTACATCTATACTTGAGCAGGGAGTGTGCTTCCCAGCACTGGTAGACACGCATGCCTTAGCTCTCCTTGAGCTCAAAAACTAAATATAGCACTGTAGCTAGAGGTAGCATGGGCGTAGGCTTAGGTTATCTGCTCAAATATTTACCCAGCAGGTCTGGGCAGGTTTGTACTAGGGCATCTCACCTGAGCACTGACCATGCTAGCCCTGGCTACGCTGCTAGTTTTAGTGCGCTAGCTCAAGTGGAGCTAGTGCACACCTGACTGAAAAGCGCAATCTCAGCTCAGTCTAGGCATATCCTAGGTGTATGCATAGCATATTGGCACTGGAAACCCACCACAGTTGGAGCCTCTAGGTCCTCCTGTAATAAAACTAAAGAAGGATCAGTACTTTCAAAAGCAGAAAACATGATCTGCAAGTTACTCTGTCTCTTTCATAATTTAGTTGTATTTATAAGTGTGACAGTCCGGGACTCACCCCTGCGGCAGCGCCTGATGGTCTCTCAAATTAGCTCGTCCACCCTCCTGAGCGCCCTCTGCAGGTCGGTGTCCCACTGCCGCTGGCCCCCTTGTCCCTCCCAGGACCTGGTGCCCCTTGTCTTTGGGGTGCTGTTCCCTGGCAGTACTTCCACAGTAGCAGGGTCTCCCCACCCCAGGGAACCCCCAACTCTCTATCCGCACCGTGTCTCAGTCGTGGGCTACTGCCAGTCACCATCTAGCCCCCACTCACTGGGGCAGACTGCAGTGTAAAAGCCACTCATCACAGGCAAGGGGGGTTTGGACCTGCTGCCTCTGCCTACCCGTAGGCTGCCCCCTACAACCTCAGTACCTAATTGGTCTTCTACTAGGCCGCAGCCTGGGGGGTTTCCACGACAGAGCTCCCCAGCTCCCTTGACCTTCCCCCAGCCCTGCTCCACTCTAGGTACCTTCTCTCAGCTCCCTGCAGCCAAGTCCCTCCCTCTCAAAGCTAGAGAGAGTCTGTCTATCCTTCTGGCCCACTGCCCTCTTATAAGGGCCAGCTGGGCCCTGATTGCACTGGCTACAGCTGTGGCTGCTTTCCCCATCAGCCCAGCTTTTCTCTGCTACAGCCCTCTCCCAGGTTGCTTTTAACTCCTTCAGGGCAGGAGCGGGGTAACCACCCCGCTACAATAGGTAACCAAACTGAGCTTTCACTCACTAGGACCTTATCATCAGGTACCTTACAGAAGGCAAGCACCTCAACACAAATGGGTTTTGATTATCAAACACCCCAGGTTGGCTGGCACAGTTACTACTGTGTAACTTAATGAATGGGGATCATTTCACCTGCTACCTCACACTGACAAGGGCTGGGTTACCTTCCACAACAAGACCATTTTACCCTAATCAGTTGCAAACTGGTCATCACAAAAACTACAGACATAGCAACAACTTGGTACCATACATGGAGTCTATTTTTAAGTGAAGGCGTAGCCAGGGAACCAGATCACTGTGTTGGTGAACTGTTTGTGTGTGATTAAGATACTACTCTGTTTCCTGTGATAGGCAAAAATAGTGCATCAATAGAGAGCTCACTGCAAGAATCCTTTATAAAATCCAGGGTAAAAGCCTTGTATAAAAGTCAAGAGCTGGAATGTCTATTCACTTGCTATTCTCTCTTGCTCTGTTTGATCCTACATACTTATAAGAAATTAAATTAGAGCTGATGAAAGTGCCAGATTGATAGCACTAGAAAAAGAAGTCCTCTATCATCAGAACGGTTATAGAATATGCGGTGGAGTGCAAGCTTCCTCAGACACATCCCTTTTTTACCATGCCACTCATCTATGTTTTGGAATTACATCCTCTGGGAAAGAAAGAGTATAATCTTTCAGTATTTAGCTTTCCCTATGGAGACTGTCAGTGAGGATGTCAATTTGATGATTTTATGGTGCACAGCCACCAGGAACTAGACGGACATCACTCTCCTCTATGGCCTTGATTCAGCCAAACACTTAAGCATAAAGGAAGTTTGTTTGTTTGTTTTTTAAAAAGGAGACAAAAAGATAAAGTATGGGAACTTCAACAAAGTTTGATCTAATTACAAGTGAAGGTTCAGACCCTGGGAAGCAATAAATGTATCCAAGTAGAATCATCCATCCTTAATGAAAACACCAGATATAATTTTGCAAAGAGAAAAAAAGGGAGCAAATGCATTAGCAGATGTACACATAGCATCATATGAATCATGGACACTGCTTCATCAGTAATTCAGCTGCCTCAATGGTAGCACGTGTATCCGGTGCATTTGAATTTCTGAATGATGCACTACATTGTTATCTTAGATGATCTCTAGTATGATTGCTTAACCTACCAGTCTATTCTCTTTCTATTCCCAGTAAGAGTCAGTCACTTCAAAGAAAGACTCACTAGACAAGACATGAACATCAGCATCAGGCATATGCCACAGTCTGTGTGTTTTACAATGCCTGACTTTAATCACGCCTGACAGAGTTAGGCCTTGCTGCTTTGATAACTAGCCAGCAGCTGCTCCTTCCCACCTCTAGAGAAAGCAGCTTCATGTGATCTAGTGGAGAACTGTTTTAAAAAAGGAAAGGACAAGTGAAACCATTTTCACTCCTATAAGGCAATCACAGCTGAATGCAGGGTGATGGATTTCCACAGCACCCCAAGATTTTAGGTTCCAAGAATCTCTCTTCCCTTCCCTCCAGAACCCTTAGCTAGGTGAGAATAAAAGGTAAGAGGCGCAGTGCACTAATAAAGAAAGGCATCTGGGGCTGCCAAGTTTCCTGTTCGCCAGAGTGCTGGCATTGCTCCTGGAAAGAAACGGAAGAACAGTCTGTGAAGGTGCTTTTGTCTCAAATGGCTGAAACAGCTGCTGGAGTAATGAGGGGCTTTATTTGTCTCCTTGGCCATGTTCAACAGAAAGTGATAGGCTGTGCAGTGTCTGCATGCATGTCATAGTGCAGTAGTGTACTGGAGCTCTAAGGCATGAGGCTGGGCAGAAAGGCAGAAATACTTTAGGTTGGTTTGTTTATTTTTTATCCAAAATATGGCAATTTTCCTCAACTTCTGAAAGTGTCAGATCAAGGAAGTGTAAATGAAATGACGATCCACAAAGGCTTATTAAAAATGACTGGCCATTTCTCGTTATTGAAATAAAAGCTCTGGAGTGGGCCACAGAATGTAAAATCCTGAATCATGTGCCCAAAAGGGGCCAGGATTAAGCTAAATATTTAAGTATCTCACAGCGATACTCATGTCTTGCTATGCATAACTGAGAATACCATCCAGGAAACTTGTTTTATAGTTGGTGTAACAAATATTTTACAAAGGAATTTTAAACAATTCTCATATATGTCTTCTTCCAGGAATGTTGGAGGATTTAACCTTTATTAATGACTATGTATTTTGGGTCCTAGACAAGTTAACAGTGTTCTTTTAAAATCAGTAGTTTAAATGGGCACAGGAAAAAGAAGTAGATTCTGAAACCGGAACAATTCCCTCATTTCCATAGTTTAGGGTTACCATACGTCCTCTTTTTCCCGGACATGTCCGGCTTTTCGGCACTCAAACCCCCGTCCTGGGGGGAATTGCCAAAAAGCCGAACATGTCCGGGAAAATGGCGGCTCTGCTCCTCCCCGACTCTTCGGCTCTGTTTAAGAGCCGGGCTGCCCGAGCGCTACCGGCTTCGGGCAGCCCCCGTGCCTCCAGAACCTGCGCCCCCAGCCGGGCACTTCCCCTCCCGGGCTCCGGCGGCGCAGGGTCCGGAGGCACGGGGCTGCCCGAAGCCGGTAGCGCTCGGGCAGCCCGGCTCTTAAACAGAGCCGAAGAGTCGGGGAGGAGCAGAGCCCCCGCGGCTGGAGGCTCTGCTCCTCTTCGGCTCTGTTTAAGAGCCGGGCTGCCCGAGCGCTACCGGCTTCAGGCAACCCCGTGCCTCCGGACCCTGCGCCGCCGGAGCCCGGGAGGGGAAGTGCCCGGCTGGGGGCGCAGGGTCCGGAGGCATAGGGGCTGCCCAAAGCCCGAGCGCTACCGGCTTCACAGTTTGCCAGGCAGCCTCCAGACCCTGCGCCCCCGGCTGGGCACTTCCCCTCCCGGGCTCCAGCTGCGCTGCGGAAGCGCCGGCTGGGGGTGCAGGGTCTGGGGGCTGCCCGGCAAACCCTGAAGCCGGTAGCACTGGGGCAGCCCTTTCCCCCTGGCTGGGAGTGGGAGGGAGGAGGGGGCGGAGTTAGGGCGGGGAAGGGGCGGAGTTGGGGCGGGCTAGGGGTGGGGAAATGGGCGGGGCCAGGGCCTGTGGAGGGTCCTCTTTTTTTATTTATGAGATATGGTAACCCTACCATAGTTTCAGGTTCCTGAATTGATGCATTACCATGAAATTTGTGTCATAAGCCTAGTGGAAATTGCCTCAGACATGTATCCTGGATGTTATGTTCTGAATGTGATGCATGTATAATGAAGTATGTTTAGTCTCGTCTGAATTTGCACACATTTTGCACTTCTGGGCCATCACGAATACACTTCTCTGAGGTGTAACAAGGTTAATTAACAATTGGAACAGCTTACCACGTGATGCAGTAAAATATCCATAAATAAAGACTGGCCATCTTTCTAAAAGATAGGATTTAGTTCAACCACGAATTATTGGGCGAAATTCTACAGCATGTGTGTTCTGCGGGTCATGCTAAATGATCATGATGACCCCTTCTAGCCTTAAAATCTGTTATTCTAATACATTTCAACCAAATTCATTCCTGTATTCCTTTGCTGTAGTTTCATTAAAAGATTTGGTCGGCTTTAGGACAGAGGTGGGTAGGCCCATCAACATTTTATCTTACAGAAGTTTTTTAAATATATTAAGGTATAATTTAGTTTAAATAATAATTACTACTTCAAATTATAATTAGTAATAAATAAAATAATAATAATAATAATAATAATAACTACTTCCAATTATTTATTTTAATTATTCTGTCCTCTAGACACTACTAAAAGACAATTAATAAATAGTAGGCTCCATCATGACACATGCTTAGCCTTGACAAGCCAGTCAGTTGACCCATCAAATAATAGCAATTGACTGACTAATACTTGACCACAGTCAAACATTCCAGAAAGACTGGCCTGATATAGGTGGCTGCCTACCTTTTTGGTTGCATTCTAGTTTTCTTTTATTAGCAAGCCTGCTCAAATGTTTTGTTCACTCACTTGACTATATGCTAATGCCACCTGTTAGAAAAAGCTGAATTAATTGAAGATTAAGAACCTTGATTGGCCAGAATCTTCTAGAACAAACATTTTATGTATGTATGTATGTATGTATTTGTATACCAGGCCATCAATGTAAATGGCAGCTTTCAAAACACATTAAACAAGTTAAAAGAGACAGTCCCTGCCCTGAAGAGCTTACAACTGAAACAGACTAGACAAACATACAGAAGCTAACTCAGAAGGGAGTTGGGAGAGGGAAAGGAGGGTTCACTATCATTAAATCTCCTCTCCCAACACAAAGAGAAAAGATGCACAGCCATTAAACCTCAACCAACAGAAGTATTGCAGTTATTAACTCCCCTAACACCTCCCTGACCCTCATCAAACAACCCATATTAAATGCCCATGTAAATAAGTCCCCCACTCCTCCCTTCTCAATAAAAAATCCCTTCACACCCACCACCACATATCCCCAGCCAAACCTTGCTGATAATATGAAAAATTCTACACTAATGAGGATGTGATATATCACATCTCTGTACAGGCCCCTTCCTTACTGCTCTCTGTTCCTCCTACTAAGATTATGAGTCCATTTTGTTTACTGCCGGGAGAAGGGACTGGTGGACCCCTCCATGTCATCTGGAAGTCTGTAAGGTTCCTGAGAGGCAGCATGCCCAGAAACATTTTGATTTGCTGGTATCTTCTGGAAGAGCAGCAATTCAAAACTGGTTGACTGAAATACAACAGATATCTCATAAACAAATACCCCAGAAGTAGTGAGACTTTAATAACAGTGATGTAATAAATTAGGCAGAGTTGGGGAAAGCCCAAATCATTTGTATAGAATTATTTTACTAGACATGAACATGGAAATACTGTTAAAGCTAAGTGCAAATTCTGTTGTTTTTTTTTTGTAGGTGACATACGTAGGTAGAACGGAGAAACACTTGGTGAATTCTTGTGGTATGTTTCCAGCTACTGTCAAAGATAGAATATTGCAGTCCAACAGCAAAAGAGGGAAAACACATCTGCATCAAATTTTTCTTCTGTGCATTCTCCTTCTACTTCTCTTTGGCAGCAACTCATGAAGCACAGGGTCTTTTGCTGAACATATAAGATATGAGTGACAATGAAAGTAAAACTAATTCAATTTCTTCATCTTCTAATAAGAATTTTGCTTCAGCATCTGCTTCAGCATCAAAAACTCCTATTCCTGGAAAGTCTTCAAATGTTCAACAAAGTGGTATTAAGAGGTTTTTGAATAGAATCTCCCATGACCAGACAACAAACTTAACCAAGAAGGAGACCGCTTGCAAGAAGTCTTCTGAATGCGGAAGCACATGAAGTGAAAGAGAGAGTTGGCATCCTTATTGCTCATGCTCCTCACGTGTCTCACCTGTCCGATGGATGAAGCAATATTCCCAGTGAGGGTGCCATCAACTTCATGGTAACTCCACAACCAGTGCTTTGCTCATTCCAATGCACAGCTGAGCATCAACACACAGCCCAATATATTGATCGATATAAAAACATATAATTGGGCCCAAAAACCATTATTTCGGTTGTGCTGGCTAATATGAAAGCTGCTTGGGTGTTGTTCATAAATAAATATCCATACCTTCTGTGTTATGGATGTGCTGCCCCTCTGATGCAGCTTTTTATAGGTGATGTTGAAAATCTGACCGTTTTCTCATCGTGTGTCAGAAGAGAAAAGCACTATCAAGTTTTTCAAAAACGAACAAGTGCCAGCAGTCATTTTTCAGTGTCATTTAGTGCAGCACTAAATTTCATGGTGGAAAGTGTTGTGTCCTCCTTGCATTCTAACTACATGGGAAGAAATTCTTTTAACTACTCCATATGCAGAACAAAACTGTTTGATTTGGGGACTCATCCACTCAAAAACCAGAAATAGACTGAAGATCCACCTCTGGGAAGCAGGTGACCCTGTATCACAATTTAAGATTAGATAAGAAAGTGGCATATGTACTGTTGACTCATAATTCATCAGGTGAAGAGAAAGAAGATATTGATGGATTTGATGATGGGAACAGAGATATAGATGAAGCAATTAAAGCTGATAAAGAAAAAGATAATGAAAAGCAAGGTAGTTGAAGAGTTGGCCTCCTGACTTCCTAGCATAAGTACACTTAAAAAGGACTTATTTTCTTATAGTTGCTATGTGTGTTTTATTTCTGTTTAATGTCATTTTTCTTTTGCAACTTTCACATTTAAATACTGACCTCACATAGCAAAAAAGATAATTATTCTTTCGTGTTTTAGAATTTCATTTCATGGTGTTTCACATTTTTCTGAGTTAAAATAGCTCAGTTAACAAAACTCGTTTTTGTAATTAGACTAAGTATGCAAGGCTAAAAGACCACAAAAAGTCTTACTCTTTTTTGTTGCTGTTCTAATAAATTCGTGCTTTGAAACATCTGATTTTTTTTTTTTTACATTATCTGACAACATTTAACCAATGTTTGACCAGTCAATTGACCAACTATTTTTGGACAGGTCAAATGACTAGCCCTGCATCTGCTTCAACTCTGACCATTAAAAAGGTACTCCACCACATCTCCCTCACCAAACATAAACAGATAAATTAAAAGTAACACAATATATCTAGCAGTCAGTACTATGAAAATATCTGGGAAAATGACATCATTAAACACGGACATGTGCCAAAAAAAGTAATCATAAGAAATCACATCTTTTGTCTTGACTCCGCAAGTCTGATTAACGGAGACTACCAAAATATAACAAAGGATTTATTAGTCTTAATATTGAATGTATTTGAGTTAAGAGGTTAAACACGGCAGATTCAATACAAACTGGTCACAAATTGCCTTCAGAAAGAAACAGGAGGTGTGTTAAGATTTTGGGGGGGAGGCGTAATGGGAGGCCATCAATCACTTTACTCTAGTTATAAAATAGAACATAGATCCCCAAAGCCTCATAAACCATAGAAAGACAATCAGCATCCTCTTTCTTTCTGGTTTCTCATTCTTTCCCCAGCTGGTATTAACCCTGACAACCTGTCTCTTTGTGTTAGCCTCAAGCTGCCTCTCTATTCTCAGTTTACTCTGGGTAGACGAGACTTCTGTTTGCATGTCTTACATATTGCCAAGTAACATTTCTTGATAAATGTCAAGACTTTCTATAGGTCAGCTCAATACTGGATACATCTTGGCTTCATTCATAGGTGAAGTCAACAGTACAAGAAAAAAACCTTTTGCTTCATCAGTTTTAAAACCTTTTGCTTCATCAGTTTTGTTGTGGAAAAATGTTTCTGTTGAGTATTTTTCATCAGACAGAGGGAGGTAGCATAATTGTAAGGTTCAGTGAGAATGAGTTTAGCTTTCCATGTTTACTTTCTTGCTCTTAAGATTGTCTCTAATAGCGACATTTCTCTGTTTAAAATAAGTGCTGTGAGATGTCATCTCAGAACTCTCCTAAGTGCAACAGAATGAGAAGCCAACTTCCAGCTTCCTCTTGAAGTTGTTGTGATTGGGGTGGGAGACATAGGGGCATGTGCAATGATGTGTGTCCCAGCGAGCTCCACCGAGTAAAGAGTTTGTTCCTTTTCTTTCCTTTTGCCATCTCTCGCTCCCCTCTAGATGTGTTTCTGTCATCAAAGAATTTCAAATTGGAGGAGTCTAATTATATAATAAACCCCTCCCACAGGTGGGGTTATGCTAATTAAGTAAAACCAGGGTATATATAATCTCTGGTGTGTAATGGAATTAGCAGGTGTCCATCAGAGTTTTCTTATGCATGGTATCAGATTTTCTTTCCCACAGTGTAAAGCGCAAACAAAAAGGGACTTAATTACCCACTTGCTTGCTGAGAACACAAGGGGAAATTGTATTGTTACATCAAGACAGCATATAGGTATGCTGCATGTTTGAATTTGATGTGAAATGGCTTCAGACACAGAGACAAAAACTCATTAGCAGGATTTGAATCCAGGGCAGTCAGCATCAAGAGCACAAGCTTCTGATAGTTAAGTGCAGAGGCAGATGACTGTGCTTTCGGACTGCCAGTTCAGCAATGCACTTAAGTACATACTTAAATCCTATTCATAAATTCTAGGACTGGAAGGGACCTCGAGAGGTCATCAAGTCCAGTCCCCTGCCCTCATGGCAGGACCAAATACTGTCTAGACCATCCCTGACAGACATTTATCTAACCTACTCTTAAATATCTCCAGAGATGGAGATTCCACAACCTCCCTAGGCAGTTTATTCCAGTGTTTAACCACCCTGACAGTTAGGAACTTTTTCCTAATGTCCAACCTAAACCTCCCTTGCTGCAGTTTAAGCCCATTGCTTCTTGTTCTATCCTTAGAGGCTAAGGTGAACAAGTTTTCTCCCTCCTCCTTATGACACCCTTTTAGATACCTGAAAACTGCTATCATATCCCCTCTCAGGCTTCTCTTTTCCAAACTAAGGCCAGGTCTACACTAACCCCCTAATTCGAACTAAGGTACGGAACTTCAGCTACGTGAATAACGTAGCTGAAGTTGGAAGTACCTTAGTTCGAACTTACCTTGGTCCACACTCGGCAGGCAGGCTCCCCCGTCGACTCCGCGGTACTCCTCTCGCCGAGCTGGAGTACCGCAGTCGACGGCGAGCACTTCCGGGTTCGACTTATCGCGTCCAGACTAGACGCGATAAGTCGAACCCAGAAGTTCGATTGCCAGCCGCCGAACTAGCGGGTAAGTGTAGCCAAGGCCTAAACAAACCCAATTCTTTCAGCCTTCCTTCATAGGTCATGTTCTCAAGACCTTTAATCATTCTTATTGCTCTTCTCTGGACCCTCTCCAATTTCTCCACATCTTTCTTGAAATGCGGTGCCCAGAACTGGACACAATACTCCAGTATTGAAGTACATGGTACTGAAGCATATACTTAAGGGCTTTGCTGAATCAGGGCATTGGTCTTGGATTTAATGCCTGCTGACTTATCTGTGGTGTCTGTATGCAGACAAGGTTCATTACATTTAGATCTGTGGTGGGGGGGATGTTGTTCAGGCCCATCTTTACCTTAAGGCTCCTAGCACACCTTTTCACAGTATAAGTAAATAAATACTAATAATAAACCAGGAAAACTATATGCTAATTTATCTCTGCATCCTAAATTCAAAAGGTACACAGTTATGTATGGAATAGTTCTGAAATATGATAAATCCCCTACGTACAAGCCAACATTTTGCTAGCAATTATTGCAATGACACACATTCTAAGTATAGCTGAAAAATAGGGTGAAACAAAAAAGAATGACTTAAGAAAGGTTTAGTTATCCAACACAAATAAACCAGCAGAGCAGCCTTCAATTATTTAGATCAGAAGCTTAGCCAAAGTAATATTTCTCAATAAGATGATATGAAGCTGAGCTAGTGAACTGAAAGTCTAAAACCAAGCAAAATATATTATCTATAGTCTCCCAGGAATTGGTAAGTTCACTCCTTATAGCCAAACCCTCACTTTGTCTTTAATGGGACAGCATAAATTCTCATCAACATCCACCAATACACACATGAACTCCTTTCAATACCAGAGGCATTATGGTCAGTTGGGTAGGACACAGGACAGCAAGTCAAGAAACTTTTGATCTGTTCAGAGGTCTACCATGACTTTCTGTGTGACCCTGATGAAGCCTCTTTACCTATCTGTCCATCAATTTCTCCACCTCCACAATGAAGGTAATACCTTTATAATAAGCTTTGACGTCAACATTTGACAAGTGTTCTATAAACAGTACATATTTATAGATCAACTGTTATCCCCTAGACAAATTGAATCCATCAGAAACACACAAATATTCACTCACCAACAATGTTGTTCCTGGGTATATTTAAACCCAGTTAAATTATCTGACCACTGAGTTAATCAAAGTCTCACGTCTAGATTCCAGTGTGAAATACATCATATATATATCAAATACAAACATATGCACCTAGGGTGACCAGATGTCCCGATTTTATAGGGACAGTCCCGATTTTTTGGTGTTTTTCTTATATAGGCTCCTATTACTTCCTACCCCCTGTCCCGATTTTTCACATTTGCTGTCTGGTCACCCTATATGCACCATCATTCTATTGCATCATATTTATATGGCTGCTAAAAAACAACTAGAGCTAAGTTTTCTTCTCATTAAAATATGTGCAGGAAATATATTCCCTTTTCTGGGAAGAAATAAAATGGTATTGGGGCTCTTAGAGCCTGAACCATTTCAATGATTTCTTGTGGGAACACTTTCAAAATGATTTGTGCCTTTCCTGGCATTCTGCCCATAAATTTTTGATCTCTGGTCCAACAAATGAACTTTGGCTTTTCTAACAAACTTGTAAATTTTCCCTGTTCTTCTCTCCAGAAATGATCCTGAGTAAAATACAAGCAGTGAGTGAATTAAAGGTGATGCAATTCCACCCCTCCATAATGACAGGCATTTGTGAAGATGAAAGGGCATATAACCCAGGGGAATCTTAAATGCTACTTTCCTGCAGCAATAATAGTTATGGGAATATTCAAATCTTGTTTCTCCAGTACAATTATAACACCTCCAACGGAGAAGATCAAATTTTAAGTTCCTTTCTGAAGTTTGAGACTGCCATCAATCTGTGCATGGTACTACGCTGAAACATATGGGAAGGAGGAGTGCAGGGCAATAGCAGGATTGGGCTGCTAAATGTTCTGAAGCTGAACCCTTCCTGCCCTATTGCACATTGTTTAGGACACAAACAAGGCTCCGCCATCCCTATGTACCCTTGACCATTCTTTGCCTGCCCTCTGTTGTTAAGTCCCATAACTTTTCCCTCTCCCATAGGGGTCCCAGGCCAGTATATTATAATGTTAACTAGAGGATGTTTCCTGTTTATGAGATATTAACCATAAACAGGGTTGAATAAACTCTGAATTAGGTGTTTATAACAAACTCAGAGGTCAACAGCCAAAGAGTTTACTAGTCCAAAGTTTTGTTAATAGTAAAGCTGGCTGGAAAATAGGAGGGGAAACAAATTCTATCGTTTCCCTTTCTCTTTTTGTCCTTCCCTCCATCTTATTCCGTGCTCCAGCTTTTCTCTTCTGCCCAGAAGAGCTGCAATATACCCGTTCACATTTTGTTTCAAAGCCACGCTGAGGCAGCAGGAGAATCCCAATATAAACGAACAATGTATGCACAAATCCAGAACAATTATTACAAAAGCTAGAGACCTGCTGACTGGTAAGGATGAAAGAGGAGTCTGAGAACTAGCCCAACTGTTGCTACTGAAGTAAATTTTTACTTGTATCACGGTAGTGACTACAGACCGCTATCAGAGATACACTAGACTATGCACTGGACACACACACACACACACACACACACACACAAGCCTCAAAGAGTTTATAAACTAAGTCATGGGCATGATATCCTTTGACTTCAAAGGGAGATTGGGCCTGAATGAAAGAAATGAATCCTTTTCCCTCTCCACGGTTTCCATCTATTTCTTTGTTTCCTCCTCTAGCATTTTTAGCTTGTTTTCAGATTGAGAAGCAGAGGCAAGGGGCTTTGTTGTTGGCAAGCATCTTGAATATTCTAAATAGAGAAACCAGGCAGAGTAGAGGGATTACAATATCCAATCAGAGCACAGAGGTTTGCATAGTCAGAGCTGATTCATTGAAAAGTAACTGAACATTGATCATACATATCAAGTATCTACAACCTCAATGCAAAAGAAATGCTAAATGCACAACTCTATTACAGGAGGTAAGCCTCAATACTGATGCCAAAAAAATAAAAAGTATATAATGTATTCCTGGAACATTAGATTATTACAAACCTGCCTTACCCTTCACCAAGTTTTAGACGATACTTACAATTGCTTTCATACATACAACATATGAAGAATATAACTCACATACTTACATTTTTGTTACTTTTCTAACTGCATAAAATATTAAAGCAGCCTCTTGTGCCAGGATATTATGTTTCAGAGGTTCTTCTCCTCTAGTACCCCCTGTCGTCCATTGTTTTGGTTCTGCTGCAGTCTGCTGCTTCTGTGGCATGGCCTTTCAGTTCAGTCCCCTTCTGGGGTAGCAGAAAAAGTACACACAGAATAAACCCAAATTCTAGTGGTCTTTATATGCCAGGCCTTCAGCCCTCAACCGGGACCCATCTGTCTTTGCTTGTAACTTCCCCTCTTGTTGGGGGAGCAGCAGGAGAATCCAGGCCCATCCTCTCCTCTAGGATCAAGCCCAGAGACCCCCATGGTAGGCAGCAAAGGACCATGCCTTCCAATCCCTTGCTGCCTCCCTTGACTGCTCCTACCTTTTCCCCGTCGATCAGCATCCCTCACAAGCTGCAGACTCCAATATTCCCACTATGGAGTTCTACCTCCTCTTGTGGTTACTTCCCAACCAACTACTCAAGGCCAGCTTCCTCATGGCCACTGCCAGCCTCTCTGGCAGTGGCTAGGTCATATTTCAGAGACAAGCTCTCACTCTCCTTAAGACAGGAGCCTCCTCCTGGAGCTCAGGCTATAATTCAGACAGTCATTCCATCCTTAACACAGGAGTCCTCCCAGCTCTCCTCCTGGGAGCTGGGGGTGTAATTTAGGCAAGCTGTAAGGCCTTAGCCATCTTCTCCTTCAGCTGGCCCCTGTTCCCCCCAATTAGTCCTCAGGTTGAAAGTTCAGCAGGCTTATCTTCTCCTGCTACTGTCTGCCCTGCTATGAGGGAGGAGAAGTATATATGCTGGTCCCCTTTTCCCAGCTCATTGGTTGGGAGAGAGGGGAGCCTGGTCCCCTACAAGGCCCCTAAAGAGACAGTAATGTATTTTCTTCCCAAACACTATTTATCCCTGGGAGCTCCTCCTCTCTTCCAATACCTCCCATTTCCTAGGTCCTTGCACACCTCAGACCTCCCCCACGACCACACAAGAGGTGGGCTGACTCCCAGGGCTCACCACCCTTAAAGGGACAGACAACTTGGTCACACACCCAAAGTGTCAAGGAAGATAACACCAGGTTTATTACTCCAAGTGTATTTACACAGACTCCAGAATGCAGCTTTATAACATCTATTTTGCTTCAATATTCTATACTATTTTCTTCTACACTATGTTTTGAAAGGTGTATATAAATGTTAGTTATTGTGTTTTGTTTAGAATATGTGATAGAAGTCTTTAATTGCAACTTGTAAGATATCATGCAAAAGAACATAAGGATGCTTCAAAGAGGAGTGCTGCCTAAGAGATGATGGCAGAGCCATAAACTAAATCATAAAAAGGGCTTTTCTTTTACCTCCTTTTGCAAGAAAATTAAATCCTTCAGTTTCAAACCACACAAAGTCTACACATGTCCGTATGAAAAATAATTTATTTATAAACACTTGAAAGTCTTCATTCTTAAAACTCTAAAGCAAAACATTTATTTTTGGGAAATGTTTTGTAGACGATTTGTGTTATTTGAAATTAATGTTTCCCAAAACTTTGACTATCCCTGAAATGTTTAAGAGGACATATGCCTCTTTTGAGATGCTCGATTGCAGTGTTGTTGTAGCCATGGTGGTCCCAGGATATTAGGCAGACCAGGACCCACCAACCCAAAGGAGCACCAGACCCTGCCAGAACAACAGATGCAAAACTCGCAGACATCTCTCCACTGCTACAATGATCAATACCCACCACAGCACACCTTTCGAGATCCGTGAGTCCTATACATGCTTAGCACAACATGTGGTGTACCTCATCCAGTGCACTAAATAATCCAACAACTACGTGAATGAAACCAAACAATCACTACGTTCTCAAATGAACCCACGCAGAAAAAGATAAAAGACAAAAACACTATCTCACCTGTGGGTGAACACTTTTCACAAAACAATGACTCCAACAATCACCTCTCAGTCCTTGTCCTGAAAGGAAACCTGCACAACGCCTTGAAAAGATGAGCCTGGGGTTTTAAATTCATAACTTTGCTAGATACTAAAAATCATGGTTTTAATAAAGATTCTGGATTTATGGCTTATCACAACAATCTATAACCCACTAACCCTTTTTGTCCTATGCTTGCAGGGTGTTAACGGGCCACTTCACATTGAACGGTCCCTTAGAATATATGTTAAACTATTTATGCTTAACAATCTGTCCCACATTGTATTTAGCGGTGATGCTCGGAGTACCTTTCCCAGACCTGAAGAAAAGCTCTGTGTAGCTTGAACACTTGTCTTTTTCATCAACAGAAGTTGGTGCAATAAAACTTAAAGATATTACCTTACCCGCTTTGTCTTTTGAGATGTATATTTGCCAATATTTTGAAACTAAATGCAAACCCTCATCTAATAACTGCCCAGTGCCATCGCCATATAAATAGTAAGATGCTTTATGTACAAATATAGCAAGATAATTTGATGCTAATGTAAGAAGTCATCTGAGAAGAAGATATTTTACAATGCTTACGCAATTTCTTGCCAAATTGAGAAAGACAAGAATAATCTCGCAAAGACTGGTAAGCAAAACAGTGACTATTTATGTGTAAAGACAAATATTAAATACGTTAAAGACAAAGTTGAGAGCTAAAAGACCTTGATAGAGGCAATAACAGTGTTTGGACTCATTTAAAACAAAATTCCAATTCCTATTAAGCCTTGGTGGAACTAAAGGGATATCTCAGAAAATGACTGAATAGAAGAAAAAGTTAACATTCTATACTTTAATGATCCACTGAGAAATTTCCCACAACAAGGATAAAGGCAATTCATACCCTGCTACATATACATTATCAGCTTACATATTCAGGAGCTGAAAATACCAACAAGACAATCCCATGAAGGTGATGAGCCAATGAATGGATGACAGCAGCTAATATTTAAATCTAGCCAATCCCCTGAAAGAGTCGTGCTTTCCTCCTGCAGTGAAATTATGGAAAGAGCTACATATAAATCTCTGTGGGATTTAATTTTAATGACTATTAGGAAGCTTAAATTCATTTGTCTGTCTCAGGACCACTCCTGGAATACCTTCTTTTAAGTAACTCCTGAACTGTGTAGTTAAGCTGACCTAACCTCCAATGTAGACAGTGCTAGGTCAACAGAAGAACTCCTCCCAAACCCTCAGATACCTTAAGACAGGACTCACTGCTGATATGAGGAACAACATACTTCAATTGTACCCAAGGGCAGGTCTACACTTAAAACGCTGCACCAGCTGCGCTGCTGTAGAGCTCAAGTGAAGATGCTTAAACCACCTCCCTGAAAAGCAGTAGCTATGGCGACGGGAGAAACAGTGCTGTCTACACAGGGGATTAGGTCAGTATTACTATGTCATTAGGTGGTGTGGATTTTTCACACCCTTGAGCAACTTAGTCTGTAGTGTAGACCTGGCCTAAGATAACAGCATTCCCTCCAAGGATAGACTCATTCTCAAAGGCATGATCTCTGCTGAAAACTCTTCTCAGACAAACAGAAGAGGACGTAACTGAAGTAATCATTGCTTACAGCTCGTTTGGGTTTTATTTTGTTTATTTATTTCTTCTCTTTAATAATAAAATAGTAATAATGATTATTATTGTGATTATTTTTAGTGATTATTTTTCTTGTTTTTCATTGGTACATCCTTAGATGGCATAGTGGCAGCATGGTGGCTCTGTGACACCCACTTCTATCACCGTAGGCCAATGAAAATTAAGGAGCTGGAAGAATCAGAGATGCAAAGATTGAGAGATGTTAAAAGGAATGTAGCGGTGTCCTCTAAGGCATAGAAACAATCCCAACAACCCCTTCATCTTCCCCCTTGTATTCTGATTTGGGAAATAATCAAGGGATTCACACTGTTGCACTGAAAAGTCACCAAGACTGTTGTAGCAGCTGTGAAGTGCTGTAAAGTGTCTACCTCTCAATAGCTGTCTCTCTCTTTTCTTGTATTGTAAGAATTCACCAAGGAAGAGATGCACAAGCTACCGCTTGTTCCACAATATCAAAGAATTGCTCAGGGTGGCATTTCAGCACTGATACAGTGTTCCTCTTCCAGATGTCTCTTGACAGATTAGTACCCAAGTGATACTGATAAGAATGACTGTAACAGAGATGACTTAGTGTGTCCTGCTACCACCACATTTGGCTGATGAATCAGAAGAGCCGGCAGAGCCTGAGAAAAAGGGACCCTCTTAGGAGTCGCCGTTTTCTGCCCAGAGTTATTTCTCTTTTGCATTCTGTTTGACATTCATGAGGCTGAGGTTTGTTACAGCCTATCAGCCTGTGGGGCAGAGGGCTGAGGAAATGAAGCTGTGGCGATAATATACACACAAATAAAACAGCAGAAACAAATGAAAAACATGTGTAAAGTTGCAGTGACAAGATGATTGAGAGTGTGAAGTGAAATGCACACTCGGACACTCAGCCAAACACACAACATACTGTACTATATATGCCCAGAGGAATTTCACACACAAGCCATATTAAAAGAAATTGAAATCCATTTGTTCACATAGTAACATTGACCTGGATCAGCACAAGCCTTCTGTTTAAATTAAACTACCAACATAATGTCAACTACTTACGGATGTGACTGTTCACAGGGGCTTTGTCCACAATGACAGTACAGGAGACCCCAGTAATATTATGTATCAGAGGGGTATCCATGTTTGCTGCTTTCACAGATCCAGACTAAGAGTCCTGTGGCACCTTATAGACTAACAGACGTATTGGAGCATGAGCTTTCGTGAGTGAATACCTGGAAGTGGGTATTCACCCACGAAAGCTCATGCTCCAACACGTCTGTTAGTCTATAAGGTGCCACAGGACTCTGCTGCTTTTACAGTAATATTCTGTTCAGCAGGGACAGACTGACCGAATATCAAATACCATCCATGATCTCTATATAATTTCCTTCATCTAAGTGAATATATAAAACAATATAATCAGATACCATGCACCTGGGTGCAATAATAAGGACACACAAGTATTAGAAAAGCTATATGTTTTAGCAAAGAATTAAATCTTTGCCAACGCCGTCCCCATTCCTCTCCCTCCCACGAGTGAGTTTATACAGGTATTGTTCAGGCAAACATGGCAAACCATTCCACATGAAGCTGACACATTCAATACTCTAATGAAGGACAAAGGTTAGAGTTCAATATCCTCCACCCTTGTCCTGTGGTGAGCGAGACACAATTGCAATTAGAGGTATCAAATTGGGAAGGGAGGAGTTGGGTGAATTTAAGACACTGGCAACAATTTTAACAAATAAATTATTCAGTGAACACTATCTGCAGGGTAATAATACTTAGCTCTAATAGCCCTCAAACTGCTTTATAGTTATTAATTAGTCCTCAAAACACCCCTTGGAAGCATTTTCTCTGTTTTACTGAGGGGGAACAAAGGCAGAGAGGTCAGATGAAATTGCCTCAGAGGAACTCTGCCATAACTAGGATTAGGGACTCAGGAGCACCTGACTAGCCATCTTGTGGCCAGGCCGTAAAGCTCATACCTGTTCAACCTGAGGATTCAGAAAAAAAGGGCATTTTATATATATCCTGTAAATCAGATGAATATTCATTACCTTTGTTAAATAAGTAGTGATAAATGTGCTGATTATCCAAACTTAACACTGACCCAGGCTGTGACATTATCTGATTATAATATGATCATGCAAATTATTGTTGCTACCACTGTTATATAATTGGAACAAATCTTATACAAAGTGTGTCAAGTAAGGTTTCAATAGAAAGGGTATGATTTGCTAGTTATGATTATGCTATTTGTATGCATGTACCATTTTGGTATTTTAAGTTATGACTGTTGGCTCTAAACCTGTATTTCAAAATGTTTGCTGCTGGGTAGTGCCCACAAGGTAGTTAGCCAGCACATCTTGGAGGGACTATTCAAATTGAATGGCCTATCAAAAGAACATTTAACTCACAATGGAAGATGCCCACCAACCCTGACTGGACTTTCCTGGGAACGTGCTGTTTGAGGTATAGGTAATGGCTTCTACTGTGACTAAGCGGAATCATACATGGACATGTGACTTTCCCATGTGACTCCAAACACCATCTCGTCACCTGTGAATTTCCACTAGCTGTGCTGTTTGAAACAATGGGTTTCCCTCCACATGGCAGAAGCTATAAAAGGTGCTGGAAACACCTCTATTTTGCCTCTTTCCTGCTCAAACCTCTGGACTATGGACTTATACTAATGGGAGCATTCTAACCAAGGGACTGAGGACCTTCCAATGATTTGGAAGCAACCAGAGACTTAACAAGCTAGCAGTTTAGTCCATCAAGCCTGAACCAGGAACTTTGCAATTGTTGTATGTATTTGATTCCTTTAACCAAATTTAATTCTCACCTTTCTTTTTCTTTCTTTCTATAAATAAACCGTTAGATTTTAGATACTAAAGGATTGGCAGCAGCATGATTATTGGGTAAGATCCAAGTGATATATTGACCTGGCTGTGTGGTGGTCCTTTGGGATCAGAAGAACCCTTTGTTTGATTAAACTGGTTTTAATCTGTAAGTCTTGAGTTTTGGTGGTGATACAAGGACTGGAATACGTAAGGAAACTGCTTTTTTGACTTCTTGTTAGCCAGTGTGGTGAAACAGAAGTTTGCGGAGAAATAGGGCAGATAACCACCAGTTTTGGTGTGTAAGCCCCCATAAGATATACCAAACCAGCAACAAAAGTAGTTTGTCCTGAATTTGGCACTCTCAGTTGTGGCCCACGGAGGCACAGTTACACAGGCTCCAGCATGGAATGAGCTTTGGGAACACCAGAACTGCTATGCTCCCAGCTGGCTCTGGAACTGCCCTGGTCTGGTCGGCCTCCAGACAGAAGTGGCTTCCTGAGGCTCTGGGTTTTGTTGCTTCTTCTCGTGGACCAGGAGGAGGGCCGGGGTTAGGTTGCTAGATCCTGGTACTGGCTGCTGCTTACTCTGGGCTGGGACTGGAATCGAGCTGCTAACTATCATCCACCGAGGATACTCTGACTGGGCTGCTGGACCCTGGCTCGGGAGTCTGGCTCTTGCTGCTCCTTTTCCCTTGTCTGGCTAGGAGGCCTGGTTCTTGCCCTGGGCTTACTGATCCCTGGCTAGGGGGTACTCTATCTGTGGTCCTGCCTGCCACTGTGGCCAGAGAGCTATGGCTGAAGCATTGCCAGTACTGCTCTAGGCTACATATCTATGGTTAAAGTCCTCAAGCTGAAAGACTCCAGCCTACTATGGCCCTAATCACCGAGAAATAGTTTAGAGCGTCTCCTCAGATCTCCAAATCTGGAGGTTTAAGCTCCAGGGCAGGGGCTGCACAGAATGCAGCTGAAAGTGGGATGCTCCCAGCCACAAAAAGAGACCTTGCAGGTTTGTACCCTCTTCTGTTGCACAGCTGCATTCATCAGAATCATGGGTGGAGAGCATTCACTGATAAACTACCCCTCTAGGGAATGGGCTCTCTACCTGCACGAGAGCAGCACAGGCCGCGTTAAATGCCTTACAGCAGTGAGTCTCACAGGTAAATCCCAATACTAGGGTCTGTTTTCACCCTGCCCAGATTCTAGCTGTGCCAGAGGAGCTGGTGACAGAGCTTGCAAGGTGGGGGAGGGTTTATCAAAACAACAAGCCCTTTAAAATTAATAATAGAACAACAGAAATCAAACTACCTCACATGCTTTCTTTACAGAACGTGTAGCACCAGCTGCAATCAGGAGGCTGCCCTTTGATCTCCCAGCCTTTTGCCATTCATAGCCAAACTAAACAAGCACCTAGGACTTCACTATTTATTGTTCCCAGAGCTTTGCTCAAAGGGTGAACAACTGAACACCAGATCTCTGAAGACAGGGGTGGGCGCATGTGCGCGCGCGCGCACACACACACACACACACACAGTTCCCTACATCTTAATCGGCAAGTCGAAGGGAAAACATTTAAGGGATGCAGGGATTCACACCTTTGGTGCTAAAAATGAAGGCTTTCTAGTAAAGTACTAGATTAAAAAGTACATTAGCATCACCATATTGTCAAGGTGAATACGAGAAAAGTCACTTTGCAGGGATGATGCAAACTCGGACATATAAATGTAGAGCAGAATGGGCTAAATACCTCACTCAAGATATGCTTACACTACAGCAGCACAGCCATGTTGCAGCTGTGCTACTGAGCCATAGACACTTCCTAAATTGATGGAAGAGTTTTTTCCATCTACATAGTTAATCCACTTCTCAGAGAGGTGGTAGCTAAGTTGACAGAAGGGTCCTCCCTTGACCTAGCTGCATCACACCCAGGGTTAGGTCAATCTAACTACAGTGCAGAGTGAAATTTTTCACAGTCCTGAGCAACAGCTAAATCAACATACATTTTAGGTCTAGACCAGGCCTTACACTATTTTATAGCTCTCCTTCAGCCCTAGTGGATCACAGAGCCACCTTGATCTGAAACAACTGCTATGCACGTTTGTCAGGCGAAGTACTGAACATCAAACCATCACAAGTAAAAATAATAGCCTTTTCAACTCTAGCTATGCAAACTGATGGTATGAATCTCTAGGGCCGGACATCTATTTGGAAAGTTTATTTCCCCAGTGACAGCATATAATGACATATATTGACCTGTCTTCCACCTCAGATTTATTACACTCTGGAGGGCATAAATCTTAATATATGAGCAAAATCGATGCAAGCTTATTACAACATGTACATATTGACTTTGTTTTCAATAGTTGGCCAAAGTTTCTTCAGAACAGTCCCATGATCTGGTTAACAGAAAAATTACAAGGCAGACGGTTATACCTAGCTTAACCAAATTAGTTGGAAAAGAGTGTTTCTCTCGCCCCTATCCTAAGGATGTTAGACAACAATACAGTGTAGTATAAGCACACATACTGCTACTACATATGGAGACAAGCAAATGGCAAGCATAGATTAACTGGGTCTTAAGTTACAGTACTTCTGTGCAGATTCACATATAAGTGCCGTTAGCCGTAAGTACGGTTTTGGTTATGGACGGCCAGATCATCACCTGGTGCAAATCAGCACAGGCCTAGTGAAATTAATGCAACTACGTCAATTTACACCAGCTAAAGATCTGGGCCTGAGAGTTCCCCCGACTCAGACTGAGAATTAAATATTTTATACATGTATAACAGAACCTAGTGGTGAATCTAAGCCTATTGCCTTTACAACACATAATACTGGGGAATTTTATCCCATGCATTAACCTGTTCCAGGGGGCATTCTGCCTGCAAAGACAACCTCCCACTCTGCTCTGTACTGTATCCTTCCATGGTTGACGACAATGAGCTCTTTAAGGCTGGGATTCCTAATCGTCGGGCTCATTTTACACCATGGACAGCATTATTTAAACCCACATCATTTTTGTGTTTTCATGCAAACACAATCATACAAAAAGTTACATTAGTAACCTGCCCTAATGAAGGACAAATTTAAAGGTAAAATGCAGAACTCTTGCTCTTTATTTCACTATTTTGTTGTAGCAAAATATTCTGTAAATTGACCATAATTGCCAGGACATTGTGCATACACATTAAGTATGAAGAAGGAAATTATGCTTCTTATAAGCTGATGGTGGTATGTACGTGCACTTTTATTCACATTTTTCTCGTACAGCTCAGTATGTTGCAATACGATTGTTCTGTTCATTCAAGGAACAATCTCAGACACTTTTCTGTAGCTGATTTTACATCAGTTAATTCCTACAGCATATGAAACACAGATTGTGCTGCATAATGGACAAAATATTCACCTTGTATTGCAAAAGTAATGAGTTCAAATCCTGAAGGAGATGCAATTTTATTAAAAATGCTTCCCATCTTTCTTTGCCTCTCAAAATAAAGCGCATCAACTAGCCTATAACATTGAACTTATCTATACGATCGAAAAGTGCTCTGTATTTAGGGTCACATTTTACCCACAAAACTACATTGTTAAGAGCATCTTAGAAACAGAAATGAGAGTTTTAAAATACATATATAATTGCATGCGCAAAATTCCAGTTACAGTTTGATTGAATACTTCTGACAACCTGACTCTTAGCATTTACAAATGCTAGACTCTGTTGCTCCATGACTTTAAAAAATATATATATATATATATATATATATATATATATATATATATATATATATATATATATCAATGGATTTTCAATGACAGATCTGCGGATGCAAAACCCTGACAAAAATATGTTAACAGTCTAAAGTTACAGGACAATAGTAGCCAAACTCCTCCAAAGCAAAATTGCCATCAATTGAAAAACTAAAACAAATTAACAAGGCGGAGGTAACCACAGATTCCAAACCGAACAGAAGATCAGTGAAAATCCTTTCCAGCACAAAAGTTAATGTAAAAACAAACAGATCAAACAAAATCAGCTGCATGTAAACTTGGTAACTGAAGGCAAACATGACGATTAGAATCATATATATACTTATCTGGCACAGAGATGGTTAAGTGGATAAGGAGATAATTTGGATGGACATGAAAAATTGAAAGACAGACAAGTTCGGAACTGATGTCAGGAAACATTTTAATTGCGGAACTGTCTGCCAGATGTTAACACAGCACTGCGGTCATTCAGAGACCGACCAAAGGGCATCCTGGGGGCATAGGGTATTAAGATGGCAACAAGTTTCCATAGGGTGAGTTACCAGTTTCCATTTATTTCCACCACTGCTGTCCTGTTCTAAAACAGCCTGTGTAACCTGTGTTGTGCCAGAAATAAAAGACAAGTCCTATCACTTGCGGTCTCCGACATAAGCAGGATAAACTAGAGGCATTCAAAATAAACTGCCTCTGTAGAGCCCGAGGTCACCTTGTCAGCATCAATCTTCTCATCCTGATGCACATTAGGAGCTACTGCACTGCCCTCTTTATATCCTATGACTGGGAATTGACCTCTGACATTAGTGAATACAATATGGTCATTTAAGGATGTGGTAATTATTGGTAACTGCACTAACCAAGTTAGTAGCCAGCATATAGGGCTCTGATGCTCTGGTTTGCATTGCCACCTGGTCTTTATTTTAAAAGACTAATTCTTATTTCTTAACTGTGTCCCTTGTTCAAGATTATGTTCAGATCTGTTCCTTATTTTTCACTATACTGGACTCCAATAACAATGTACACCTTCTATACAATTCTTTTCATCTGAGAATTTCAAAGCACTTTACAAATTTCAATAAAGCCCTGTAAATACTCATGTATTACAGGTGGACAAAAACTTCTTCAGCTCAGTTTCCTCACAAGATCACAAAAGCAAGTCTCCTTCCCCGTCCCTAAGACTAAATCATAGACATTCTATCCATCAACATTGTTCAAATGCTAAGGGAAAAGACGTCCTAACAGCTTTCTCCTCTTCCAAGTGGAAGGTAGTGCTGGTAGGGAGAGAAGGTATAAACATGTAACCAAGTGTTAAATGTATGTTATATGTTAGGGCTACCATATGTCTGGATTTCCCCGGACATGTCCGGCTTTTCGGTCTATAAATAGCCGTCGGGGGGGGGGGGGGGGGGGATTTTTAAAAATCTAAAAATGTCTGGGATTTCCCCCCCCGGTCGGCTATTTATAGACAAAAGCGGTGGCCAAGAGCTGCTGGGCAGCCAAAGCCCCTTCCCGGCTCCGCCCATCCCCTGCAGCCTTACCACGCTGTCCGGCCCCGCAGCTGTCTTCCCCCTCCTCCCCTCCCCTGAACGCTCCGCCCACCTGCTCCTCCCCCTCCCCTGCTTCACGCGAATCAGATATTCGCAGGAAGCCTGAAAAGAAGCAGGGGCAGGTGGGAGGCAGCAGCAGGTAAGCTGGGGTGCGGGGGCGCAAGGAGGAGAGCTCCGGGGAGGCGTGGCCCTGGCCGAGCGGCGCCCGGCGGCCCCAGCAGCTCCGGCCCGGCTCGGGCCCCAGGGCGGCGGCCCCGGTTCCGGCCGAGCGCGCTGGCCCAGACTCGGTCGAGCACCTCTGGCCCGACCCCAAGCCCCACAGCTCCGGCTGGAGCTCCGGCCGGAGCGCAGCCCAATTCCTGGGCTCTTTAAAGCCGGCCCTGGTCAGTGGACAGGGAGTGGGGGTTGGATGGGTCGGGAGTTCGGGGGGGGGGGGCTGTCAGGGGGGCAGGAGTGTGGAGAGGGTTTGGGACAGTCAGGGACAGGGAGCAGGGGGGTTAGATGGGCCTGGGGTTCTGGGGGGCTGTCGGGGGCAGGAGTATGGAGAGGGGTCGAGGCAGGCAGGGAGCAGAGGGGGTTGGATGGGTCGGGAGTTCTGGGGGTCCTGTCAGGGGGCGGGGAGCAGTTGGATAGGGCATGGGAGTCCCGGGGGTCTGTCTGGGGGCGGGGGTGTGAATATGGGGTGGGGGTGTGGATAAGGGTCGGGGCAGTCAGGGGACAGGTAGGGTCGTAGGGGGGGCAGTGAGGGTGGGGGTTCTCAGGAGGGGGCAGTCGGGACGAGAGGCAGGGCGGCTTAGATAGGGGTGGGATCCTAGGGGGCAGTTAGTGGCAGGGGTCCCAGGAGGGGGCAGTCAGGGGACAAGGATCGGGGGGGAGGGTGGATGGGGACAGGGCAGGGGTGGGGCTAGAGCGGGGCTCGAGCGGGGCTCCTCCCCGCCAGTGTCCTCTTTTTTGCTTGTGAAAATATGGTAACCCTATTATATGTGCTCCTCTGTACCAGCTGCAAGCTAGGGTATTTAGGGCCAGATTTTCAAAGGCATTAGTCACCTAAAGATGCAAATAGATGCCTAGTAGCATTTTCAAAAGCAAATTTAAAATTCATGGGCATTAGGCATATACATGCTTTGAAAATCTCACTTGACCCCTATTGGTATCTTTAAGCACCTAAATACCTTTGAAAATCTAACTCACAGTCCTTTAGCTTAAGCTGAAGAAGCTCATACATTAGGTCTGGAGATCCCAGGTTGAACCCCCCCTAGAAACATCCAAGATGCTGGTCTTTATATACCAGGGGGTCTCAAACTGGGGGTCGGGACCCCTCAGGGGGTCACAAGGTTATTACATGAGGGGTCCTGAGCTGTCAAACTCCACCCCAAACTCTGCTTGCCTCCAGCATTTAAAATGGTGTTAAATATATTAAAAAGTGTGTTTAATTTATTGGGGGGGGGTCGCACTCAGAGGCTTGCGATGTGAAAGGGGTCTCCAGTAAAAAAGTTTGAGATCCACTGTTATATACATACATCCTGCTTAACATAAGAGACATGAGGCTTGTCTACATGTGAGCTTGCATTAGTTTAATTAAACTGGTTTAGTTAAATCAGTGCAAACCCCTGTATGGAGGACCCACTTATATTGGTTTAAAACTAGTAATTTATAGGTCGGCTTGTTAGGATTCATTTTTTTATTGGTAAAGATCAGTAAATGTAAATTTCCCAGTACACACACAAACCCATGGAAAAAAATATTTCCATCGATAACAGAAATTTGCAGATAGGCAAAATGAGAAAAATGCTGCTTGAGAACAGAGATTGATGTGAGGATATTTACTTTGTATATTTTGACATTCAATGTTGATAATTTGTGTTTTAACAGTTATAAAGCTTTAACTTTTTGAATCTCAATGTCTGCTGTCATTGTCATAATTATTGTCTGACCAGCCCCCCCTAGCCCCCCCCCACACACACACACTTTGCTTAAATTTTTACAGGGCCATCACACAAACAAATAAAAATGCATAGAACTCATAATTTTGTGCAACTGTGAACGTTTAAATTGATAAAAATAGAAAAATGCTTAAAAATAAACACTCATATTATCCATCAAAATTATTCAAACATAAAAATTGAATTCTGCCTAGCCTATTGATAGGGGAATGCTAAATTTATAATCCAGATTTAAATCAATTTAAAAGCATCCACACACAGTTGCACTGATGTAACTAAATTGGTTTAAATCACCCCTTTAGTAAAGCCAGTGCAACTTTGTATGTAGATCTAAGATCTTAAAAAAAAAAAAAAAAAAAGATATGCTGTGTTGTTCTAGCCATGTTGGTCCCAGGATATTAAAGAGACAAAGTGGGTGAGCTAATATATTTTATTGGACCAATTTCTGGCACCAGATCTTGCCAGAACAACAGATGCAAAATCTGTAGAAGTATCTCCACTGGTACAATGATCAACACTCCCACACAGCACACCTTCCAAGACCCCTGGGTCCTACATATGCCTATCACAACATGTGGTATACCAGTGCACTAAATACCCAACAACAACTACAAAACAAGACAATCACTACACTCTTGAATGAACTCACAGAGAAAAATGATAAAACACCATATTACCTTGTCTGAACACTCTTCAACAAGCGATCACTCTGTATCTGATCTCTCGATCCTCATCCTCCAAGGAAACCTGCACAACACCTTCAAAAGATGACCCTGGGAGCTTAAACTCATAACTTTGCTGGACACTCAAAAAATCATGGACTGAATAAAGAAATAGGATTTATGGTTTATTACAACAATCTATCACCCACTAACCCTACACACTAGTTTTCCCTCTCCCCTGACTGGAAAGGTGCTAACAGCCACTTCACCTTGAGAGGTCACTTGAAATGTGTTTACACTTATGCTAAACAATCTTTTCCACTTTGTATGTAGCTGTGATACTTTGAATACATTTGCCAGACCTGAAGAAGATCTCTGTGTAAGCTTGAGAGCTTGTCTCTCTCACCAACAAAAGTTGGTTCACTGAAAGATATTACCTGCACCCACCTTGTCTCTCTAAGGATTTGTCTACACTGGCACTTTGTCGGCAAAACTTTTGTTGTTCAGGAGTGTTAAACCCCTCCCCCGCAGAATGACAAAAGTTTTACCAACAAAAAGCACCGGTGGGAACAGCGCTTTGTCGGCAGGAGCGCTCTCCTGCCAACAAAGCCACTGCCACTCGTGGGGGATGGAAGTTTTTTGCTGGCAGGAGAGGTCTCTCCTGCAGACAAACTGCAGCTGTGTTGCTAAAAGCCTTATAGTGTAGCCAGAGCCTAAAACAAGACAGTGAAGTGAGCAGAAAGAAAAAGGATGTCCCATCCTCTGGTAAAAAGAACAGGAGTACTTGTGGCACCTTAGAGACTAACAAATTTATTAGAGCATAAGCTTTCGTGGACTACAGCCCACTTCTTCGGATGCATATAGAGTGGAATAAATATTGAGGAGATATATATACACACATACAGAGAGCATAAGACAACTCCCACCTGTTTATGCTCTCTGTATGTGTGTATATATATCTCCTCAATATTTATTCCACTCTATATGCATCCGAAGAAGTGGGCTGTAGTCCACGAAAGCTTATGCTCTAATAAATTTGTTAGTCTCTAAGGTGCCACAAGTACTCCTGTTCTTTTTGCGGATACAGACTAACACGGCTGCTACTCTGAAACCCATCCTCTGGTAGTTCTTTACAAGCGGCTCCTTACCACCACACCTCCACCCACACACACACACACACGTTAAAAATAACAGTCCAAAATGTGAAAACACAAACAATACCAGCAAGATGTTGTGTTTTTCAATATTCTCCTAGAAACAATCATTTTCTGACACTTTCTGTAGCAAGTAAACATGACTCACGTTAAAACCAAGAGACCTTATAGCAAAGCACATTCTTCTCTGGTCAAAAAAGCAACCGAGCCACTGAAATGGAAAAACAATTCAGAACAACATAAGAATGGCCCTATGGGGTCAGAACAATGGTTCATCTAGCCCAGTATTCTGCCTTCCAACAGTGGCCAGTACTAGATGCTTCCGAGGGAATGAACAGAACAGAGCAATTTATCAAGTGATCCGTCCTCTGTTGTCCAGTCCCGGCTTCTGGTAGTCAGAGATTTAGGGACACCTAGAGCATGGGGTTGTGTCCCTGACCATCTCGGCTAATAGCCATCGATGGACCTATCATCCATGAATGTATCTAATTATTTTTTGAACCCCATTATACTTTTAGCCATCACTATATCACCTAGTAACAAGTTCCACAGGTTGACTATGACTATGTGAAAAAGCACTTCCTTAAGTTTGTTTTAAACTATTAATTTCAATGGGTGACCCCTGGTTCTTGTATTATGTGAAGGGCTGAATACTACTTCCGTATTCACTTTCTCCACATCATTCATGATTTTATAGACCTGGATCATATACCCCCCCTTACAGTGAATTCACTATTACTGTACTCTGGATTATATGGTCCTATTGCCTGTGAATGGCCTTCCCAGCAAAAGAGTACTCAGAATGTATAAAACATTATCCTTCAGTAAGATACCAGAATACATTGTGTCGTGCCACATTTGCTCCTGACATCAGTGCACATACAAATGAATGAATACATGAATCTGAAAGACCTGTCACTGATAGGACTAGAAAGAGAACTGCTTATGTGCGGATTTCCTATCCTTGTCACTGTGCAGGATGTCATGTCAGTCCAGTCAAGTATGCTGTCAGCTTTCCCAGTGAATGGGTTCTCAGGAAATGCACTAGATACCTGCTTATGTGCTGTAAATAAGGCCCTACATAGGGCTTCACATGCCCAGGCTGATATTGCATGCTGTGTGTGTTCTCTGTTAAAAACATATGCCACCTCACACCCTTCAAGTATGTCCAGCTGTTCACAAGAAAAAGCATTTAATTCATAGCACATTTTCTCTAACTCCTCAAAATGTTTCACTGATGAGGTGTATGGTATCGATCAGGCCTTCTGACAGCAAGGAATACTAGAAGATTAGAATATGAATATGCACTCCGGTTGTACACCCATTATAAGGAATACAAAAAGCTTTGTAAGAACAGAAACAGCATTAGCTGACTTTGAGTCTTAGCCCTGAAATGCCACCTGCTGATCCTTTTTGGAATTGCCAGATGTCCTCACCAGTCACAGAAAAGCCGGGGTGCTCATACTTCCTGGTACAGTAGTGTCTCCTGGTCTGAATTCAGCCCTATTGATTTACTAGGCAAGATATATAACACAATCAGTTTAGAGACGAGTTTTTGTAAAAAGAAGAAAAAAAATCAATAGCAGCTTGGGCTATAAAGGGACCTTGGAATTGATTTGAAGATATGTTGGGCCTAAGCCCAAAGCAAAGAGCCCAGTCAAGTGAAATCTAATGCTTTTAGAGTTCATTTAAAGATGACCCCAAATTAAATTTTCAATCATGAAGGTCTAATCCACTCCAGATTATTTATAAATACTCCTAGGGAAAAGAACCTTGACACAAAAATCCTCCTGAGGTTTTGGAGATCAGCCTCAAATTTTTAACCAGTCCTTGTATTTTTCTCCATGTTCATTTTTTTTTTTTTTTTTTAAACACCTTAGATTGTCATTTTCTATTAACTCAAAGAGAATCAGTAATGAAAGGTTCCTTGGCACCTCGCATATGCTTTCCTTTTCTCGACACTTGTCTAATTCACTGAGATTTCTGCCCCAACACCCCAATATTTCCAGTATAATTCCTGATCCGTTTTTTTAAACAACTTTTGACCTTCACCCAATGTAGATGTGAAATAGTGTTGCAAGTTCAAGGGCACAAACTCCCACCTTTAGAATAGACTCCTAAGACATAGCGCTGTGTTTCCAAGGTGTACTGAACAAAGGGCAAACACTGTGTGTAGGTTAGATCATGCTATATGTGCTAATTCGCAGTTCATAAGCATTGAGCTGTAGCTTTCTAAAACCAGATTCTATTCCTTCTGCCCATAATGTGGGAGAAGCACCCAGGTGAAAGACAAGGGATAGGGGAAGAATAGTGACCCACAGTGCAGGACTGGCCATAGGTATATAGATTCTCATAACAAAGACAAAGTCTTTTTGCTCTGCAGACCACTCAGTAACATGTCCTCCTTCTAAAGGATGCCTCAGTTTCTGCTCAATTGTTTGCAGGCGCTCCACAGTGGAGAACAGCAGTTCAGGACTGGTTTATTGATGACAGATCACAATGGATCAAGTGCTAACTGAGGTGCCACCTGATATGTAAAGGCCTAAGTAGCAAACCATTTAGACTATGCTATGCCTAAGGGCAGGATGGCTGGATGAAAGCCTTCTCCTGCTGACTGGCTAAATTCAAAATCTTTTCCAGGATGAGCAATTTATTTGTTAAAATAATCTGAGCCCATCTGAAAACCCATGTTGGAGCTGGGTCGGGCTGTGCAGACTTGGTATTACAACAGCCACGTAGCTAGGACATTGACATGGGGGATGGGGGGGTGATTGAATGCATGACAAGAGGGGCAGTTGTCCTGGCCTTCAGAAATTCACATACTTGGTGAAAAATGCAATCTCAGTCAGCAGCTTTTTTTTAAAAAACTTTGTTTTTATGCAATAAGAAAAAATGATATTTTTGTGATTGTTCACTATAACATCGAAAATATTCAAGCATTCCAAAAATTCAAAGATTCAAAAACAGAAAAAGTAGGGATTTTAACACAAAAGTGCTATGTAACGAAGACTGTCATGAAACCAAAGTTGTAGTCTTCTTAGATAATGGTATGTGAATTCCTCCACAAAGACATCCAGGTTCAGTTCTCATGACATGAAAATTAGGTTTCTCTTCCTTTCCTGGATCATTCTCATCCAGTGGTGTGATAAAATTCTTTTCAAACAAGAAAAGGAATTCTCACAAGCTGCAGATGATGCTCCAAACAAGACCACTATAGACATTTCAAAAATACAATAGGAAAGCATCCTTTAATTCCTTGGAAGTACCTAGAACTTCTTTAAATTCTTTGCAATTTCTCTCATCTATCAGTGGTTTAAATACAGCCACTTTCTCAATATCTAATCCAAGCAATTCAATCAAAGAGCACAGGGATTCCCATTTCATGAAGTCTGGAAAGGTGGTGGAATAGATTATTGACAAGTATTGGGATAACTTGGAGTTCTTCTCAGAAAATCTCCTTTGCAATTCATCACTGGTTTCATCAATCAATTCCTGACAATTCCTCCTGTTGACCACTGATGATCATTTACATTTTGGAATTCTGCTAAATCCTCAGTGACTATGGTATCTTAAAATTCTGGGGGAATATCTCAGTTCTTTTGGTGGCACATGTTAATGTTAGATTTCATCACATGCATCTTGCAAAACAGGGCGCTTGGATGAAATCTCTGAGAAAATATCTTCAAACGTCTCTTTCTTTTCTTGCAGTTCTTCACAGGCAACAGTAATCAATTCAACTCCTTTACCAAGGTGCATTAGTTCCTTTTGAAGGTAACTGTTCACAGGAGCAAAAACTCTCACTCTCATAAACTCAGCAAAGAACAAAAATTTGGATGATTCTGTAACTTCCAACAGCCCTCTTGCTTCTACATTCACAGCATCCCTAATTTAATAAAGCATCATGCCCCTAACCTAAACAGTTATAGTGGTTCAAAAACAGTGCATAGACCAGGCCTGAGATTTCATTACAAAAACTTCTCCCAGCTTTTTTCACTGCAAGCAGCTTTTACAACGGTACCGCATGTGCTGCTGCCCTTGATCCAGTATGGAAAAAGCAGGACCTAGGCAAACAATAGCAGCAGCAAAAGATGTCCAATTCACCTCCCTGAGGTGATTTCACAATTTAGTCCATATCTTACTTTAAGTGCTATAGCAGCACTTATTACAATGACAGAAGAGTTTCTCCCATCGCTGTAGGTAATCCACCCCCCCCCCAAGAGACAGTAGCTAGGTCGATGGAGGAATTCTTCAGGCTTAAGGGCTGTCTACACCGGGGGTTAGGTCAGTTTAACTAGATCTCTCAGGGGTGTGGATTTTTCACAATGTAACTTTTCAGTGTAGACCAACCCTTAATTAGAGCCATTTAAGTACCAAGGCTCTGTCTACACTACGGAGACTATGCCACTACGGAATCCCAAAGGGATTTTTCCGTCCATGTAGGACCACCACCTCCCTGAGCAACAGTAGCTACACCAACAGAGGCGTTCTTCTGTCCACATAACTATGTCTAGATTGAGGGTTAGGACTCAGCATTGCTATGGCAGTCAGGGGTATGTTTTTTTTCACACCCCTGACCCAGCTCGGTCAGCTAAGCCTAACACTATTAACCAAGGCCAGTCTAACTACATGAAATCTTATCATCGGCATCGAAGATGGGCTCTTTTTGAAAGCCTGGTCCTGGTGCTCACTTGTTCATCTACATTAGAAAGAAATCAGGCATTTTCTTTTGCCTTTACGCCTTGTAATATTGCCTTATACCAGTATAGCTTATTCCCCTCCCCCTACGAGAATGAGCCATACTGATATAACTGCATCCACGAGTGGGGGGGGGGGGGGGGCTATACCACTTTAACTACACTGGTATAGTTAAAGCTGTACAACTTGTGTGTTTAGACAAGGTCTTAGTGCACGTCTACATGTGCCATTTAAAGCGGAAAAAGTCCCTATTTTGTGCAAAAACCATGGGAGTGTTTACACTTGCCAATGACATTTGCGGCTAAACTCAGAAGTTTCACCTCAAAAAGAAAACCAGCTCCACAAGAGGTGTACAGCTCTTACTGGTGATACTTTTGCAGTGATGTGCAAGTGAAGAAACGTTCTTCCTGATTACAGAGCTTTTAGCCTCTGCAGGATATCCCACAGTGCCTAGGTGACCACTCTAGCCAGCAGCTCTAGTGCCCTGATGCCAGGTAACAGACATTCACCCCTCCCCCTGTAAAGCCCCGGGAACTTTGAAACTCCCCTTCCTGTTTTCTTGGCAAGTGCTCACTTATCATCTGGCCAGGTGACAATGCCTGCTCCACGCAGCAAACGATCCCCTGCTTGGAGCAATGCTGAGCTACTGGAGCTGATCAGTGTTTGGGGAGAGGAGGCTGTGCAGAGACTCAGGATGCCCCGCGATCACACACACCCCTTCCACAAGACCCATCGTCAAAACAGAGAGAGCTGCACTGTGGGATAGCTGCCCTAGAGCGCTGCTCTCATCAGAAATGGAAGTACTGCTAATGTAAACACACTCTGATGCCTGATGAATTAAGTGAGTACACAAACCAGTGCTTTACTTTCACTGTTTCACTATCACCGGTGAAACTTACAGCGCAAAAACTCTGCAAGTGTAGACATACCCTCAGTCCATGTTCTAACTAGCAATCTATTTTAAAGAGCCCTAGCCTGTCCCTAGAGTCTGACTATGGAACTCTAGTAGGTGTCTACGCTGCAAGTGAAGGTACAGACATACATACCTGCACTAGCTTTAATCTACCTAGCATGGCTAAAAATAACAGGAAAGACAATATGGACCTGTCAGGGAACCAGGATATGCACTCACATTGATGTCCCACACTGAAGCCCATGTGCCGTGTCTTCACTACTATTTATACACATGCTAGACTAACATGGGTATGCAAGCACACCTCCAATTGCAGCGTAGACACAGTGCAAAAATATAAAAAGTTACTTGCAAATCGGTGCAAAAATTGGTTCAAAATCACAAGTGTAGACAAGCCCTAGGTCTGTTGTAGTCTCAAGCACAGTTTCTAACCAAGGGATTACAAATTGGCCCCTGGGATTAAACACGGTCTGCAACTGCATTTGAACCATTTCCCAACATATTTTAAAAACATGATTTCCTGAGCAAAGAAATAATGGCCTAACAGTGCCGTATTAGATGACTTAATACTATGAATCCATTGTGGTGGTCTTCCCCCCAACGCTCTGTCTTAAGCTCTTAATTACAATTGACACGTCTGAGCCCAGTGCCTCTGCATGAAATGCTATGTTCCCCTTGCAGCAATGCCTTGCCTGCACTGGGAGTTTGTCCCATTTCGAGGAATGACGGGTGTGTCCAGTCTTACCAGCCTTGTTTTTCCTGCAGAGTTGATTTTTAATTCAGCAAGAATCTACAGACTGAAAGTCTTCGGGACAAGGTCCATCATCTACAGCACCTAGTACAATGTAGCTCCGAGAGGCCGTAGCCCCCACAATGCAAATGGAACACTGTGTCCAGTCCTGGTCACCCTGTCTCAAAAAGGATATAGTAGCACGGGAAAAGGTTCAGAGAAGGACAACAAAGATGATCAAGGATGCAGAATGTTTTCCATAAGAGGAGAGACTGAACTGCTCAGCTAAGGAAAGAGATTACAAGGGGGGGGGGGGGTGATATGATAGAGGGCTGTAAAATCATGACTGGCATGGGAGAAGTGCTATTTACCCTTTCATACAATACAAAAACTGGGGGGTCACCCAATGAAAGTAATAGGCAGACAAACAAAAGGAAACACTTTTCCACACAATGCACAACTAACCTGTGGAACTCATTGTCATGGGATGTTGTGATGCTCGAAATACAAATGAGTTACAAAAAAACCTGCATAAGTTCGTGGAAGATAGGTCTATCACTGGCTACTAGCCACGATAGACAGGGAAACAAACTCATGCTCAAAGCAACTCTAAACCTATAACTACCAGAAGCTGGAAGTGGAAGACGGGGTGGATCACTCCATAATTTCCCTGAAGCTCCAGTATGGGCTCTGTTACAGATAGGATACAGGGCAAGATGGACCATGGTCTGACCCACTAAGGCAGCTCTTATATAAACCAAACGTAATAAACCATTCTTTATTCCCCATTTAGCCAGTCTAATCTTTGAGGAGGCAGGAATGGAAAGTGAAAACAAAAATCAGAGCTAAAAAGAGCTGGGCAGTAACTTTGAAGCTTATAATTTATATTATAGCAGTGCTGCGATCCCCCAATCTGAGATCAAGATCCCCTTTAGGTAGGGTTACCATACGTCCTCTTTTTCCCGGACATGTCCGTCTTTTCGGCACTCAAACCCCCGTCCGGGGGGAATTGCCAAAAAGCCGAACATGTCCGGGAAAATGGCGGCTCTGCTCCTCCCCTGACTCTTCGGCTCTGTTTAAGAGCGGAGCTGCCCGAGCGCTATGGGCTTCAGGCAGCCCCCTTGCCTCCGGACCCCAGCCGCCAGCCGGGCACTTCCCCTCCCGGGCTCCGGCGCCACAGGGTCCGGAGGCACGAGGGCTGCCCGAAGCTGGTAGCGCTGGGGCAGCTCGGCTCTTAAACAGAGCCGAAGAGTCAGGGGAGGAGCAGAGCCTCCAGCCGCGGCTGCTCTGCTCCTCCCCAACTCTTCGGCTCTGTTTAAGAGCCGGGCATGGGGGCTGCCCGAAGCCAGTAGCGCTCGGGCAGCCCCCATGCCTCCGGACCCTGCGCTGCCAGAGTCCGGGAGGGGAAGTACCCGGCCGGGGGCGCAGGGTCCGGAGGCAAGGGGGCTGCCCGAAGCCCAAGCGCTACCGGCTTCACGGTTTGTCAGGCAGCCTCCAGAGCCTGCGCCCCCGGCTGGGCGCTTCCCCTCCCGGGCTCCAGCTGCGTGGGGAAGCGCCGGCCGGGGGCGCAGGGTCTGGGGGTTGCCCGGCAAACCGTGAAGCCGGTAGCACTCGGGCAGCCCTTTCCCAGTGGCTGGGAGTGAGAGCGAGGAGGGGGCGGAGTTAGGGTGGGGAAGGGGCAGAGTTGGGGCGGGGCTGGGGGTGGGGAAATGGGCGGGGCCAGGGCCCGTGGAGGGTCCTCTTTTTTTATTTAATAGATATGGTAACCCTACTTTAGGGTATGTCATTTCCAGCTCAGACATGTGCTAGCTTTGATCGAGCTAGCGTGCTACAAATTCCAGCATGGCAGCGCGGGTGGCAGGACAGGCAAGCCGCCCGGAATACAATCCCGCTGGGGATCCTAGGTTATGGCATCAGGTGGCTAGCCCATCCTGCTGCCCGCCCTGCCATGGCTGCACTGCTACTTTTAGCATGCTAGCTCGACCAGAGCTAACGCATGCACATCCACCCGAGCTAGAAATTACACCTCTAGCTTAAAGAAGAACAGGAGGACTTGTGGCACCTTAGAGACTAACAAATTTATTAGAGCATAAGCTTTCGTGGACTACAGCCCACTTCTTCGTGGGCTGTAGTCCACGAAAGCTTATGCTCTAATAAATTTGTTAGTCTCTAAGGTGCCACAAGTCCTCCTGTTCTTCTTTTTGCGGATACAGACTAACACGGCTGCTACTCTGAAACCTCTAGCTTAAGTGTAGACGTATCCATAGCGACACATGCAATCCTTGCATGTCTAAATAGACAAGACGGACAAAGGATGCAAACACAAACAGAGGCCTAGAGGGTTGAAATGGTTTGCTCAAGGTCATGCAACAGGCCAGAGCCAGGATTACAACTCAGATCTCCTGACTCCTAATCCAGTGTCCTAATCCCAAAACCACACTGCCTCCCCAGTCTCAATCGCAGCACTAACAATAACCCCCTCCCTGTAACGTACCCACCAAGTTTGTTTTAGCGCAATGCACTGTTACCACAAGCAGGCCTAGTGGTGTTTGTTTCAGCAACTATGTCAAACAAAAAGAACAGGAGTACTTGTGGCACCTTAGAGACTAACAAATTTTTAGAGCATAAGCTTTCGTGGACTACAGCCCACTTCTTCGGATGCATCCAGAGTGGAATAAATATTGAGGAGATATATATACACACATACAGAGAGCATATATCTCCTCAATATTTATTCCACTCTGGATGCATCCGAAGAAGTGGGCTGTAGTCCACGAAAGCTTATGCTCTAATACATTTGTTAGTCTCTAAGGTGCCACAAGTACTCCTGTTCTTTTTGCAGATACAGACTAACACGGTTGCTACTCTGAAATATGTCAAACAAAGGATGTTTTCCCCCCTCATACTCTCCATATAAATGTATAGTGATAACAATGCTCAGGAGAACACACTGAGTGACCAGAAAGGAGAGCAGCATTGCAAAATGGCTCTTTGAAAGAAGCCCTCCCCACACCCATCAAAATGGTTACATCCAGAAGCTACACTGTTTCTTGGCCATCCCTCTGTATTGCCCCATAGCAGCAGCTCTGATGCTTAATAACAATGTAGGCATACATGCAAAGATAAGGTTAACCAGGGGTTTTCAGCACTTTCACCAGCTCTGCCACTGAGTAGCTTGTTAAGTTATGCAGGTCATTTAACTCTTCTATGCTTGTTTCCCCTTCTGTAAACATGGCTCATAACCACCTATCAGGGTTGCTGTGAGGTATACGTTATGGATGGAAGGTGCTATTCAAATGCAAAATATCTGTTCTCTGTCACATCAGACATAGGCCACTTCTGAAGGCAGGATTACTGACTCTAAGGACCAACTGTCTTACTCAATCTGGCAAATCATCTGTTCCTGGAGGCTGCTAGTGGCATGAAATTAATAAATGTGCTTAAAGTGCATTAGTATAGGAAGTGCTGATTATGATTAATATCACCAGCCATCCTTCTGTACATTTCATAGGGGTGTTATGTTGAATTAACCCTTTTCTTATAACAGCGTCAGTGCTTCATTCATTGGAAATTATCTGCATAGATCCTGTTAAAAAAAATCAGACCCACAATTTTGGTGTCTTTGCCCTACATTTGCTGCTTTGCACAGTATTTAACACTTGTGTTTCAAAGAGCCTTCAACAATGCAACTGACTCACTGCTACACTTGCGTCTAGCCCTGCAGAAAACCGTCTCCCATCCAGACAATAGTAGCCTCAAAGATAACTCTATTGCCCCCTGCAACCCCAATACACACATACAATGCCTCAATGAGGTGTCAATTTAAAAAGGAGCCAGGGCCATTTCACCTGCCCAATTGACTTGAACAGGGAGTCTGCAGAGTCACACGATCTTGACCTTGATGCTCAATTCAATGAGATTTTATTAACATGACAAGCTATACAATTGTGGGCCAGCTATGTCTCTGCTTAAGACTTGGAGAATGGAACACTGATTCGTTCAACCTTTACCGCCTGTTAACAGATATGCTGAAGGCCATGTTTTTCCACGTGGATGGAAGTATCCAGCCTGCACAGATCAGCTCATCAGATTATGTTCTATGGCAGCATATTAAGGAGATGGAGGGAGGTAAGATAATGCAGACACAGAGAAATAACCTCTGTTATCTTGTATGCAGCTGATTTGTGTCCCATCTTAAAAAGACAGTAATTCACAGTGACTTGAAAGTAGCTGAAAGAAGAGTACATGAGTGACCGCTACAGTTTATGGTTATGAACATATTTAATATTTTAAGAATCTCTTATTCAAAATATTTGACAATCTGGAATTGTTACAACTGAGCTAACTGACAAGGCTAAAATGAGAGCTGTAGAAGGCAGCAGACAGAACATTTGCAGAACAGCAGCAGTGTGTAGGTTCCTAGAACACTACCAGCTCCAAACTTGAAGCCCATGTTGTTCCAGGTGGGTGGAAGGATCCAGCCTGCACTGACCAACTTATAGGACTAGGACTTTCAGTAGCCTCTTAAGGGGAAGGAGGGAGGTAGAGAATATAGACACAAACATACAAAGAAATAATCGGTTATCTTTTTACAAATTAGTTAAACTGCAGGCACATTTCCCTAATTAGCCCTTACTCTTCCTCATCATGATGAATTAAGTTTAAAATCCATCCTAGTCCACCACTTGAGAAGATTAAATGGTATGTTTTAGATTTTTAGCAGTAAAAGGTTGGATCACTATCTCACTCCTTCGCAAAGACTTCTGGGACTAATGGGCATCAGTCAATCCGGAGACAAATATCCCCTTCTAGCTGAGACCATAACCCTAGAATATTGATCAAATGTCCACATCCCTTGCACATAATAGAATTTCTCAGTGAACTAATTGTTTTCTCTCCTTTCATCTCTGTAAATGAGGTCAACGGCAAGGGCAAAGAAGAGAGAATTAGCTCTAAGTGTTCTTGGCATCAAAGCTGGCTTGCAAGGGAAGAGAGTGAGTTTTCAGATTTCAGAGAGTATCAGATATGGTTTATAAAGCACTGTGAAGCTTTCAAAAAACTCTAAATCTGGAGTTGCCTCAGATTAATGGGGTTTGCTTTAACTACTTGAGGATTTATGCTTTCTAAATCTCCTTTTATGAACCTTGGCTATACACGGGCAAGAAGACCGCACTAATTCAAGCCATACGTACAGTACCACCTGCCTTTCACCTAAGAATCTCAAAGCACTTTACAGATGTTAATGAAACCTCACAACCCACATATAACAGGCAAGTATTAGGGTTCATAAGTGTTCCTGGGACCTTAATTTTAACCAGTTGTCTCTTGCCTGTGCAGATAGAACCAAACTGCGTTTTACCTGTGGGCTTAAGCTTGCCCATAAACCGTGTTCAAATAAGGCCAACCTTTATAACACAGTCCCCATCACACACACAATAGATTAAACTATGCAGGTAGGCTCCTAAAACAACAAGTAAAGGGAGGCACCAAGAGATGGGCAAGTACAAGCATACAGTACAGTTCCTCAAAAAGTTCCTTCCTTAAAATGGTGATTGTTCTCGTAGGTCTGAACTTTCAGACCTTTCATTTTCACCTAGCACTGCTTATTGGACAAAGGCTACTCCTTGTCTGGCAAGGCTTAACCAAATTGCCTCATTGCCCCATACATTCACATATACTCAGATGTCTGCTCAGACCAGCTGGCAGCACACTAATACGATGGTTACATGTCCTTGATGAGTAAAATAATCCCTGTGTATTTGGACCCCAGCTTGCAAAGATTTATACATGTGCAATAGTCCCACTGAAGACAATGGGACGGGATGGACGGCATACACTCAAAGTTAAACATATGCCTGCATCTTTGCAGGATTGGGCATTACTTTGTTATAGGTCAACATAGTCAATTTTTCTTTGTTCTTTATAATGGTAAGTAGGTTAGAATTTTGGTATATTAGATAGTTAATCACCATTAACATCTCACCTACAAACTGAATATCAGAGATGCTTAGGGGAAAAAACAGAACATCTGGTCATCTCTAATCAGTTCTAATTTTTGTATCATATTTGATTATTAAACGTATCCCTGTTGCTCCTACTTACCTTGCTGTACTAGTTATTTAATTTTTAAAACATATCTTCTATTTTTATAGCATTAACATGCCTTATAGTGGTTTCTATTCTCAACAAGGAGATGCCCAATAGTCTCATATCCCACAGAGGTAGCTCAAACAGAAGATTTTCCTGTAATTTCATTTATTTATTTCCTTCCCTTACTTTCTTACTTGAGAAAGAGAATGAGAGTAGCCTGTAAGGACAACAACACTCTGCCCAAACTTGAACATTCCTCCTTTTCTTTCTTCATCTGCCCCTTTCTCTTTCAACTGTACCTTCTTCTGTATACAAGGAACAGCATTTGATAGAACAACAGTAGCCAAAAGCAAACCTGAGCTGGGCAGCCCCTTTATAGAATAAGCCCCTCCCACAGGAAGGAGGTAGGATAATTCCAATTAGAGCACAGAGCTGAACTATGGGATATCAGCACACAGTGCTGAGAATTTTTGAAGAGGCAGCAGCTGTTTATCATTAACTAGCACAAACTTTCTTCCCCCTCCCTTCAATTGGTCTCTGCTGCTCAAAACCAACTTTATGTAATAAAACCCCCACAATAATTGGCCATTGTGTTGAACCACAGCTGTGCTTGGTCTGCTGGTTTAATGCACCAGCTTCCTCTGCTCATCTCATCTGATGTAAGCACTCTGTACCCTTACTTCATTTTGGTGTAGTACATTCACAAATAGTATGGGGGTAATAGAGCGCAGTAAAAAATCCCAGCCTTCTAAGCACTTCATTCCAACATGTTTTCCACAGGTCTCAAAATAAGCTGGAATTGACTCAAAGTCACAATGAACTTCATTACAGCCCCAATCAGTTTCTGCGGAATTGAGGCTTTTGTTAAAAGCCTAGCTGCATCTGCACTGGCAAAATTAGTACCTGTATTTCAGGAACTACTGTCCCCAGACTAGGTGCAAGGGTGCAAACTGACTAGCACAGACTGCAGCCACTGAGACCTGCTCTGAAATTCTGTGGCACAGTGGTAAAAACACCAGGGCTCTTTCTGCATCTGATGGCAAATACAGCTCCAAATTTTGAGGTCTCTGTTTGGGGAGGGACCCCTTCTCTGAGTGGCCCAGTGCAGTGACTGGCTGAGTCAGAAGCCAATCAGCCTGAAACTATCTCGTTAGACAAGTGTGCTCTTTCCATTCCATGCCTATGGTAAGTGTAAGCTTTATCTACTAAGCTTGCACTGTTGACCTTGTTGTCTATGCCTTAACAACATTGACATTTAAATTGGCATTATTCTATTCCAAAAATTGATGCCTTGTTGAGATGAATGGGGCATTTCACACCTTTCAGAGCTATTGTTTCCTGCTCTGTGTCTGCGGAGTCAGGCAGATAAGGTTGCATTGGTTACACTGGATTCACATTTTTAATGAAAAGCTTAGATCCTGGAGTACACTTCAGCAGCAAAGGGGGCATCCTGTGGCAAATCCTATCTCCCCTTCTTTGCTGAAAGAAGAGAGCTCTGTGCTGGGTGGGGTAGAGGGAAAGTGTCTCCAGGTTAACATTAGTCGCAGTAGCAAAGCTATGAACATCCCTTCCATTTACGTCAATGGGGAGATATGATCAAAGCCCAAATTAAAGCCAGTTAAACCTATTAGGATTATTTGTGAATCAAACACTCAAAGGTGCTCTCCAGGCTCCTGTCATCTCCAGCATGGATGCTGCTTTCTGTTTCTTTTGGGTGTGGTAGGGAAGGCGGCAAGGGAAGACTGGGGATTTCTAACAAACAGAACACAACCCAGCACTTTATGGCCTCTATAGCCAGGGCCGGCTCCAGCTTTTTTGCCGCCGCAAGTGGCAAAGAGAAGGGAAAAGAAAAAAAAAAGCCGCAATCGGTGGCAATTCGGCAGCCGGTTTGTTCCTCCGAAAGGGACTGAAGGACCTGCCACCTACTTGCCGCCCCTTTCCATTTGCCGCCCCAAGCACCTGCTTCCTACGCTGGTGCCTGCAGCCGGCCCTGTCCACAGCCATTTCTTCAGGTAACTCCAGGCCCATAGCACCTGCAGAGCAGTTTGGCCAACCTCAAGACATGATGTTTTAACGTCATGAGCCAAACATACATATGCAGGTCATAAGATTCTAGACCCCATAAGATTCATGTTCCCGTGCCGAACATGCCCCTGACCACCCCAAAGGCATATCGGTGTTGCCAATGCTCACACATTCATAGGGAGTGAAGAAATAAGAAAATTCCTGGACCAGAAAGTTTACAGACTAGAGCAAAACACAGTCATCTCAGACCGGGGACTATCAAATATCCATTAAATTGGGACTATTTTTAATCTCTGTTTAGCTGCATGGGATTCTAACTGGTGACCTATCAATTAGTAATACCCTGAGCCACCCAGTCCCCCATAAGTGTTAATGATGCCCCTTCCAGAATGAGACTTGCTTTCTGGAATCTTCATTACATCAAGTTCTCACTTTCTGGAGCTTACACAGGTAAAGTCAGCCACACATTGCTCTCAGTCTCTAACACATGCTGTCTGGCGCACCCTATTCTTCAAGGGACAGCTGCCATTAACCAAATACAAATAATAATAATGCAACAGTAAGTCTCATTTTAGTACAATATCCAAATTCACTTCTAAAGATGTCCGGGGTCCTTGCACTAATATATTTACATAGATGCATTTTTTCCCACCCCCCACATCATTCGCTGGCAGGGAATAACCTGGCAGTCTTCAGATCCATAACACAGACCTCTTCCAATTCAGCTGCATTACACCTGAAGCCCTCAAGGGCAGGGCAGGATTTCCCTCTTGGGGCCTTGTCTTCCCTCGGAAAAGCATGTATTCTTAATGCATGTTAACTTGAGGTAAAATCCTCACAAAAACAAGGAAGTTCTGTATTGCCAACTTTAAATAGTCTTTAACTCCACCTGCTAATTCGTGGGCAGACTACAAACAGCCTTCTTGCTTGTGAATGTCCTACAGAACAGGAATAATTCACAGGAAGTATTCCATGAATAGTTTTAATTAAATTATGATAAAATGGCAAATTATGATTAAATGTCAATTGTTTGTGGACAATTGGTGCACAACAACAACAAAGAGGGAGATTTATCAAATACATTATATAATGCAGATTAATCCACCAGCTCTTGTCTTTTCCATCTCTAATATCTACTAGGCACATGCCTGCCCAAAACCTTAGCAACTTCTTGCACAACCTTCCTCCATACTGAATGTGCAAGGAATTTAGAGCAATCTCTGTTAACAGAGCATAGCTCTGTTTCCCACCAGTGGTTAGACCATGCACAGAGGTTTGAGAGTCCACTACTGTACATGCAATGGACCTGCTTGTTTAGCAGTAGAAACCCCTGCTTTTAAATCCAGCGGTCCTGGATACACTGAACTAGGGTCATTGATACATGAATCTGTTGCCATATCAATTTACTATACAAAAGTCTTCCAGTTAGGAGATAGGGAAAAGCCGAAATAAGAGGGTGTAGCCCAATGTAGTAAGAGTCAAGACAAAGCCAAGGCCAAAGCATGGTGAGCGCTATCCTGGAGAAGGATTTTGGCTTGTGCAAAAGTTGTGGGTATATTTTTGTTATCTGACTTTTCTAGCCATTTACACACTGAACCACTGTTTCTTCTACTCTGCAATTTAAGTGACGCCACATTTTTGCACCATCCTGTAGCAAGCTACTCCTGTGAACAAGGTTAATTTCAAGCTATTGCCTCATTTTAGGCAACTATTTAACACATTCATTTTCTATGCATTTCAATTTCTGCCACCAATGCATTTCTTATAATTGGAATGAGGTGCTCCATTAAGTTTCCTAATAGACTCTGTTTTCAAAACCCAATAATTTAGGGCACAATACATTAAAACAGACAACATGATTAAGCCTGGTGTTTGTGAATATAAGGCTCCATCAACAGTGACCTTTAAAACTAGAGCAAGGGTGGTCTTTAAGCTTGATTCCAGAGAAAGCAATATGCCTAATTGCAATAGGCGCTGTCAACACTATCACCCTCAAAGAATCTTAAAACGCAGTACAGTGTACATATGAACAAACCATAGCCCTGATTTTTAGAAGTGTAGAATATCTGCAGCTCCCCCAGACTTCATTTGGAGTTGTGGTTGCTCAGTCTTTTTGAAAACCAGGCCCATGTTTTTAACTGTATCCCCGAATTATACCAGAACCTTGTCCTAGTTTGGAGACACAGCTAAGACATGTTTACGGCCATGTCTACACTATTAGCTGCTGTAAGATTGCTTGCGTAGCCAGTCACTCTATGCTGACAGGAGAGAGCTCTGCCATCAACATAAAACCACCTCCACGAGCAGCAGGAGCAAGGTTGGTGAGAGCAGCTCTCCCGCCAACATAGCGCTGTGCACACTACCACTTATGCTGGCAAAACTTGTGTCATTCAGGGGGGTGTTTCTTTCACTCTCCTACACGAAAAAGGTCAACCCATGCTTTAATTACATCAGGAGGGTACTGTGTTTTAACAGTCTTCTAACAAGGTAGTTTCTTCAGGAAACCCCTGTACTGTGCTTAAATACTGCATCCATTAACTAGGTTTGCTCTGCCATGTGGATGGAGCTTTTATTTCATAATTTCTTGTCACTACAGAGTAGCTCTCCCATTTTAAAAACATAATGGGTATAAAATAAAAATCTCCCAAATGCTGGTTGGGACTGAAATGACTCCTCTTGGCTTCAAACTTACATAGCTGGATGCATCAATACAAATGGATTTCACAGCACATATTTTATTCCATCTCCCAGAGCGTAGTTTTTCCTCAGTGTGAATAAGTCATGGTGGTGAGCTGCAGCAACTTGACATTTTTAAACTAAGGAAGACAAGTGGGAGAGATTCTCAAAAGACTCAAAGGGCAGTTAGCTGCAATTTGTCCACTAGAAAATCTGCCTTGTAGAAGAGAACTTTCATCAGCTGACCTTCTGCTTCCCAGGACATTTAAAAAATGCTACCTCCTCTTATTGTCCTCATCTAGCACAGGCCTCTACTGTCCTTTCACCTTCCCATCACTGCTGAGGCAAGAACCGCCCCCCTCCCAACCCCCATATACTGCAGCCTTCCTCCTGCTCCTTCCACATCTAGCTCCCTCATTTACTCTCCATCCATTCTCATCTCTCATTCAAAATGATGCATTGCCCAATCCTCTTCGTTTGCAGGCTCTCCCTGCTATTATGTCTATTGTCACTTTGTGGGCTGAATCAGCCCTGTTGTATCTCCACTGAAATCCGTGGCTGAAGGTGGCAAATATCTTGTGATCATTAGCTCTGTGAAATACTTTGGGTATACTTTATTATGTATAGCCTCCTTCAGGGAGAGCTGGATGGTGTATTGACTTGGAAGTTTTGTATGTGGAAAATGTGTAAAGGGATTGTTGTTGTTTTTAAGATTGCCTGGGGATTAGACATGAGCAAAATTGCTTGTTATTTGTACCTCCTGTGGCATTCACTATGTTCACTCAAGATAAGAACAGCTGCAGACCATTGTTCTGCCACCTGCAGGAACATTGCCAATGATTCTTTCAGATAACTCTGGCTTTGTTGTATTCTCCCCACTATATACAGTATTACCAAGACATTATTCTTGTGACAGGGATAGTTCTACTCTGCTTACCTTGTAACAATCTTCGGAGACACGGAGGAGGCGGATTGTTTCAGGTAGGTGAATGTGAAATGTGATCAGAGCCTGGTCAAGCTTCTGTTCATTACCTAGTACAGTGCAAAGAGGGGATGTTCACGAAGACAGATCCTACCACACACCCTCCTGGAACCATCTGCAAATACCCTGCCCTATCAGGTATACTCCATATTTGATAACATGCTAGATAAAGATAGAGTCAGTTTGTCAAACAGCCCCATAAAAAGGCCATTTTTTGCTGACTAATTTTGGGCCAAATGTTCTCACCTCTGCTCAAGGGAGCCAAGAGAAGCCTGGACCTATGGATTCTGGCCCATAGGGCACAGAACGGGTTGGGGGAACAACTATTCCATGATATGCCCCCACCAGCCCATGTGGCAGGGGTTTCACAGAGTTCAGGCTCTGTATTTGGGAAAGGCCAGGCTGGAGCGGGGGGCTGGCTGGGCTTTGCCACCTTCCCCCCTCTCAAGCCCAAGGGCAAAACCAATGAGAGTGAATGCTGAGTGAGGAGTAACATGTCTGTGCACCTTCCGCCAGGCTATGACAGCACAGCGGAGGTCAGGGGAGCTAGGGCAGTATGCTAGCGGAAAGTACATTAGCTAAGGGCGGGTGCAGAGGCACAAAGTCTCCACAAGGATCATCTGTGTTCAAATGTCAAACTCCGTGCCCGTTCTGAACAGGAGCAAAACCAACCCTTCCCCCCCACCCCCTGGAGAATCTGGAATAAACTCCCCATGTACAAATCTTGGGCGTTCCCCTTCCACTTTGGGGGTTACTCCAGTGTCACACAAAGCCATTCATTTCTCCATGCCCAGAGAATGACCAGCAGTTTTGCTCATCTCAGAAAGCTTCCCAGGTGTTCTCATAGAACTGGGCCAAATCACTCTCAGCTCAAATCCACCAGCATCAATGGTGTCGCACCAGGGACCCATTTAGCATTTAGCCCCACTCTAGCATTACAGGATGTTTGAGAGCAAGCCACTTCCCCTTCCTATTCCATGGAGAGAAAACTAAAACATTTGAATGTGAAAAACAGGCCAAAGAAGTGTATTAGAGGCCATTATTGTTATTAAAAACAAATATTTTCCAGTCTTTCTGAATGAAAACCATGTAGCTGCATGCGACCAAGACTCTGTTCACTTTTGGTACATAAAAGTATTAATGTGATCTCCTTGCTGTGCAAAGTCTGTATTATAGCCATTATTTTCCATGGTCATTTTAATCTATACATTGTGTGTCACACTTCCCTCATGTTATAGGCAGGGATTTATAGGGACCTACCTTAGAGCATCCTAAATCAAAGCACAGGAACAATTAGCAAATGTATTGGAACCTGGCCAGACTCTCTATCATCATAAAAGTGGGGGATACTGGGCCCCCTGAAGTCCAAAACAATGAAAAAAAAAATCTGCCTTGATGGTTACTTAATATGTTTCCCCTCATAAATTTCCAAAATAAAAAGGCTCTACTAGTGATTTCAAAATAGTTTTTTCTCTGTTATGGAGGAAGTTACACTTTCATAGTTAAGGTGGAGTTGAGTTTTCCACTTAAAGCAGTTCTACCTTTTTGTTTCACATGGATATAACTTACCCTCCCCAAAAACACATTTAACACACAGATGTTACATCAGTTTAACTTAAAGTTATTTTTAAACACAGGTCAGTTTAAGAATGATTTATCACAGGGTAGTTTAAACTAATTTAAGCTAAATTGATTATAAACCAGGGGTTTGTATTGATGTAAAGGGAGACTAAACAGCCTTTTGCACCAGTTCAATAAAAAAAATACCTAGTTTTTATGTATTGCTTTTCATCCATAGATATCAATGTGCTTTATATAAAAGGTGCATTAAGGGTGTTTTCAACAGTTATGCTAACTTGCGGGGGGGTGGGGGGGGGGAGAGGGGAGGGAAGGATGATCCACACCTTTTTGCTCCCAGGCAGACAGAGTCCCAAAGTACTTACACAAGTTGTGGAGTATGCATTCACGGTTCTAGCCACAGTCCAAGTGGACAATGAAGAACTGCCCAAATACTGACCAGGGGCGGGATGCAGGTGAATCATTTTTTCTTTTGAACACTTGGCTTTGAACTACAGCAGAAGGCATATGGGAAATACTTCTGCAGTGCTCAAGTTCAGGAATGCAAGACCCAGATATAGGGAAGTGACTACTTCCATGGAATTTACTATAACACCAAAGCCAAATAATGCACCCTGCCCTTTCCAGGACGTGGCTGTTGTAGAGTAGTGAGCTTCCTGCCTTTTCACAGTAGCTCTGCTGCAGGGCAGAATTAGGAAAAGATTAAAGGCTTGTTTACACTTAGAACGCTACAGAGGCACGGCTGCGCCGTTGCAGCACTTCAAAGTAGACAATACTTATGCCAATGGGAGGACCTCTCCTGTCCACCTCCCTGAGAGGCGGTAGCTAGGTCGATGGAAGAATTCTTCTGTCAACCTAGTGCTGTCTACACAGGTACTTATACTGTCTTAACAATGCCACTCAAGGGTGTGGATTTTTCACACCCGTGCCATGTAGTTATGCTGACTTAATTTTCTAGTGTAGACCAGGCCTGAGCATTACCAACCCAGAGACAGATTCTGACACCCTTATTTACATTAAGTAGCACCTTACTCCGGGAGCAGTCCATTGAAATCAAGGTAGTCCATTCATAAATGAATGACATTCAATAATTAACATTAAAATAGTTTAATGGTTGCTTGCAGAGCATGCAGTATTGATGTAACTGCACGGAAATACAAAGGAGACAGTTCTCCAGTAGATATGAATTCCCCCCCACCCCCCAAAAAATAATTTACATCTTTTATTTATATGCATTTCCAAATGATAAGAGGTCGTATTAGTATTTTTTTTCCCCTTGTCTTCTCAATAGCAAGTTCAATTTATTCCAAGGCATGGTTTCAGATATTGTCTTTTGATTTGATGTTTGTAGGTACTGCATAGATAACTATCCTTCAGTTCCATTTGAGATCTGATGAGACCTCCAGAAACTCACTTCTCTCTCTCTCCAGATCCCTTCAAGCTTGACTTCTGCCTCTTTTTCTCCTTCTGTCCCATAATTCGAAAGAGTTTTTTCTTGGCTTCCTTTTGCCTCTTAAATTTCTCTTCCTCCTCCTTGTTCTTCCTTTTGAGGTAATCTTTAAGGTGCTGACGATGGTTTAATTTGGCCTTCTTTATTTTGTAACTATGCACGGTACCCAAAGCAGTAAGTAGGGCTGATATCTGATTGAAACAGAAAACAGAGTTAAATATAGAAATAGTTACATTTTGGGTGAGCCACAGAACAGCCTCCCAAAAGAAAGAACAAATTTAACCCCTGGGAAACCATGAGTTAAAGATATTATTTAATGAACAGTGTCAGAATCAGAGACATTGGCAAATCACTTACTCTCACTGTGACTCTGTTTCACCTTTGTAAAATGGGGATAATTACCATGCCGAATCATAGGAACATTAAGAGGCTTAATTATCATTTATGAAGCTATTTTGAGATCCTTGTATTGAAGGTATTATTGAAAAGTGTTGTGCATCATCATTATTATAAGATTATTTAACTTTACAGGAAGGCTAAATTGAAGTTTACATCCTCCCGTTCTTACAAACCCTCTACCTTTCCCCAAATCCTGCATCAATTTCTTTATTTGTGTTCAAAGCCTCTCTTTACTATTAATGGATGGCAAACATAAGAGCAAAGAGAAGCAGGCAATTATATACCTAAAACTCCCATATGGTGCAATAACTGCACACCATTGACCTAAACATCTTGAGAACACAAGGACTAGGACAAACACCTCTACCCCGATATAACGTGACCCAATATAACATGAATTCGGATATAACACAGTAAAGCTGCACTCGGGGGGGGGGGGGGGGGGAGGGGGCGGGGCTGTGCACTCTGGTGGATCAAAGCAAGTTCGATATAACGCGGTTTCACCTATAACGCAGTAAGATTTTTTGGCTCCCGAGGACAGCGTTATATCGAGGTAGAGGTGTACTAGGAGAATTGGGGAGACATACTTTTGCCATACATGATCTACTACAACAATTCCTAGCAACTATCTGCTCTGTAGTCTGCTCAGGACCAATTCAGCACAGAGCTCTGGTATGTACCATATACAGAGATGGAATGATGGCTGGAGGCAAGATATAATCCCAGGAACAAATTTTTGGCAATAGCTGCACATTTCAGTGATCCTAAAATTAAACTGAGAGTCACACATGATGCAAGCAACACCATCTTAAACAGGAAGTGTTAATTTCACAATAAAACATATTTACCTTCTTTTCATGAGGCTCCCTGATAACCGCTGGTCTCCACTGGTCCTTCGTAGGCTTCGCTTTCTTCTCATGATTCTTAGGCTTGTTCTTAAATGGCAGTGCCTTCTGGAGTGCTTTAGGAATGTGGAGCTTATTGAAATGCTTCTTCTCCCTCACTATTGGCTTAAAAAAACAAATCACACACACATAAGAATCATATTTCTATAACACTTTTCCTGTGCACAGTACTTTACATTGCAAATAAAATTAGTTCTCTGTCTTTCTTGCCCTTGGCTAGGGATGATAGACATAGTATAACACAGGTGAACCTAAGGCTAAGATTTTGTCATGGATATTTTTAGTAAAAGTCATGGACAGGTCATGGGCAATAAAGAAAAATTCATGGAAGCCCGTGACCTGTCCCTGACTTTTACTAAAAGTATCCATGATAAAATGGGAAGGGGCTGGGCAGCTGAGGGGTAGGTGGGAGCTCCAGGGTCCCCGCCACCCCTGGGGGGGCTCAGAGCTCCAGGGCCCCCCTGCCTCTGCCATGGTGGTTGGGGAGCAGCTGGGGTCCCTCTGCCCTACCGTGGGGGCCGGGGAGTTGCGAGGTACCCCACTGCCCATGATGGCTCGCTGCCTCAGGTGGCGGGGATACCTCACAACTCCCTGCCACTGCGGGAGGCTGTGGGACGCTGTCTCTCATTACATCTTTTGGATGAGATGTAAAACAAAAGCCCTTATCACTTATGGGTCTTCAAAAAAATCTTATGATGTGGTTTTACGAGATTATAGATATTAGCTTTGCCATCTAGGACAAATGTCTTTGTGGTAATTAAGAAGTCTGCCTATATCAACCTCAATGCCATTTTATCTGGATGTCCCACTGGTTCTCCAACTTTTCATGGGTCACTTTGTAAATTCTCATTGATCCACCATCCAACTCAACACCTCGATCCCCCACAACTTGGTTCTTGCTCTGCAGACCACCCAAAAAGGGCCATGACAACTATTCTGTGAGTGAAGAGATGTACACATACAAACACACACTTATGTACATTGCACTTAATTTTACACTGATTTTAGGAACAGAGGAGGTCACATACACATATTTTAACTCACAGATTGCAAGAATATAAAAGATACCTTATAAAGGGAATCTTTGTTTTGCTTCAGTCTGATGCCCCGTTCGTGCCTCAGTTGGCCAGTTGTCTTCATTCCTGTCCAAGTATCTTTCTCACCTGCTGGCTTCAGCAAGGATGTTACTGGGTTATAGAAGGCTGGGATGGAAACAGGATACCAAGTCCGCATAAAGACAATATCTGAAAGGAAAGAACATGATCACTTAGCTTTTGACAATGTGGTTTACTGTATCCACGCTACAGATAAACATCATTTGAATAAGGAAGTCAACTGAATTACAACCCACACTCTAAATTAACTTCTATTTTACAAGAGGAGCACTCCTCTTATCCTCAGTCTTTAGAACATCAGGCAGAGCAATGCATGTATTAATACCTCTGGACTCCTCAAAACCTGCATACAAGTTACACAAAGAGAAGCATATTCCTGAAGAGTCCCAAGTTGAGTATCACTGTACTAGATATTCCTACACGATTAAAAAACATATAATGATCTACAGCAAAGTAGGTCACATATAGTCTGTGCCTATCAACAGCAGCATGTCCAAATTAGTCTTCCCTCTACATGTTTTTCAAAGCCAAACTATATGCTGCTATAATTTTCCACTAGCACAAATTCAATATGGTGTAACTACAATCATATGAGAACAGAGCATAGGGCACAGTGACCTGATGCACATATCATCCAACTTCAGTCAAGTAGGGAATCCCCAGCAGATCACTAAAAAATTAAACATCTGCTTTGTAATCACAAATCAGACGAGAGAAAAGCTTCTGATTCAGGGCTATCAACTCTCCCCTGATTCATAATAAAAATCCCTTTCTAGCACTCACACCGCTATATACAGCATATGCTTGAGTTCTCTAGGCAAACGGAGTTCTAAGTTCTCCAGAATATAGTTTACAAAACAAACTAACACTGAGGGCAGAAATAGGTCACTAATAGACCTTCATCTGTATTTCCTATTATTCTCAGTAATAGCATCATTGAAAAGAACCAAACAGTGATTTTTTTCCCAACTCTTTGTCACACACACATTCATCAACACGTAATAAATAATCAAAAGATTCTGTTCTCTCTGAATTCACATTTAGGTTATTAGAGAGTCAAGAATACAAACGGTGCTTCCATACTTGGGGAAGGAGGAGGAAAGGCATGGGATGATGATCTCTTATTTGGGGAGTGCTACTCACCACTCATCAGCAGCTTGTCTTCGAATGTTGCCCTGAACGCTCCTTCAGGTTTTCTAAGAGCCTTTTTGATCTGTCCTCGAATACCACTCACAGTGCGAATGGCCGCCCCTTCAAATTTAGCCACTTCCAATGGAGAATTGAACATTCCCTGTGAAACACAAAGATTATAGACCATTTATTAAAGATGGCATGAATAAAATACAATCCCACCACTCTCTATACAGACTTGTGTAGGCTACAAAAACACAATCATCCCCAAGCAGTTTATCATAAACAGGAAATTGGGATCATAAAATGTTGTTCTTAAATTTATACGGTCACTGATCACATTAAGAATCTATGATGGTGATTATTTTTTTCTTCTAAGATAGTCATCTAATTTACACCATATAAATAGAGGTAAAATTTCTTAACAATAAATTCAGGTTTTCACCTTTGCACCCACCCATCTCAACCATGAACATGTTAGAAAGCATCTTCCCATTTCTCCTTTGAAGATTTGTTTGCCATAACATAACATTTGGCAGATGTCTTGTAAGCTGTAATTGCCTTAAATTACTGGGGGGGAGGGGGCAGGGGGGAGTACCTAATATAATGCAGCATTCTAGGACATGAGTTTCTGCATTTATAAAATACAACAAGTCAATGGGACTACTCATGGGCTTAAAGTTAAGTGAGCGATTGAGTGCTTTGTTGGACTGGGTGCAGAGCGCTCAGCAACTTGCAGGCTCAAGCCCCAAGTCCCCTAACCTGAAGCTCTGTTTCCCTGATTTAGGGTAGCCTGCAGGCTTCACCAAAGTGGTTTGGCTCCTTAGAGACTCAGTCTTACACCACCTCCTCCCCCAGCCAGCTCCACAACTGTACAGGAAGTTTTAATTTCTGCAGGAGCTCAGCTTCCGTCCTGCAGTTTGTAAATGCTATAGGACCAAACCCTGCTGGAGAAGGAACAGACTGGGTTAATATTCTGCTGAGATGGCAGACACTGGGGAAGCTGGCCAACTGATTATCCACACCCCACTTTTACGAAACCCGCTGGAAGACAGTACTGTATTTGGCACAACAGAGTTTAGAAGAGTGAGGTTTGACTAATGGACGTAGTCATAATAATTTATATTCCCTGTAAGATACTTTTACAAAATGTATTGAATATGCTTTAAAAAAAAATTACAAGGCCAAAAACCCTATTCAACATCCCTAACTCAGCAAAATTCCCATTACTTTGAGACTTCTGCCTGAAGAGACTGATGAACAGAGCCCAAAGTTGCATTTCCTTCTGACCTTCATTCTAGCAGGATTACAGTATACACACATACCTTAATAAATGATGTGTTTTTGTAAATTTTAAATGGGAAACCAGTCAGCTTTAATTTCTTCACAACTGTTATGGATTTATCTAAATCAAGCACGACTCCTGTGGCAGCTATCCGGAAATCAGGCTGAAATGTACAACAGTATAGATGATTGATAGATCATTAAATGTGTACAACAACAATCCTAATGCAGCGACTGAAGATCTCACTTGATAGATACTATTTCATGACATGTCATAACCAGAGTTCACAGACTGTACAACTTCAACAGTAGCACTGCAGCATGGCAAACTAAAATCAACTTCATGAAAACTGGCTGAGTTACTGCCAATGTCACATCCCTAGCACCCATTAATGAGCTATTCAGAATGGCTATTCAAATGAAAAAGTCATCTTTAAGATTTTTTCCCCATTTTCTACTGTACTCTGCACTCCGTTTCTTCATGAAAAAGAATTTTACATGCACACATGCAGAAGGGCTCAGAGCAAAGGGACTTTGTGTACTGTAATAACAATCATACCTCTCTTGTTGAGATATGAAGATATCCTTTAAATATTTAAAAACCAAACAGAAAGGCAATATAAAAGAAGACACACATGCACTTCTCTCAGGGCTGGGTTAACAAAACAACGCCTCAAGAGTTACTACTGGGCTCGCCAGGGAGCGATCTGAATTCCTTAATATGTGGTGTAAGTGCATACAAGTGTACGTACAATAAAGGCATACCTACACTTGGAGCTAGGGTTGTGATTCCCACCTCACACAGACTTATTTGCACGAGCTCTCATGGATTTAGCATGCTAAAAATAGCAACATAGGCTAGCCATGCCTAGAACAAACTCGCCTTAATCCCCTGCTAAGTTCCTGTGCTGTCACTCACTGCAGCTACACTACTAATTTTTAGCATGCTAGCTCAACAACAGCTAGCACATGTACATCTGCGTGTGCTGGGAATTACAACTCTAGTTCTAAATCAGGGGTTCCCAAATCTTTTGCCTGCATGACCCCATTTTAAAACTTACTCTTTCCTATAACCCCAGACAGCAACATAGCAGCCAAAGAATCCAAGGAATTTACACATTAAGCATCTTATTTAATGATCTCTCAAGTGACACATGGGCTTGCGTGTTGCAACACAGCTTCTCAAAGTCTGGTGGCATGGTGGAAATTGCACCTCTAATCTCCAATGTGACATCAACGGTAGATTGATATCAGCCGATGGACACAAGTGTGCTGAACCCAGCTTCACACAAATATGTGCTTGTGCATGGCACCATCAGTTTCACAGTGCATGTTTGAGAGTGCAGGATATTCATTCTGGACAGTGAACAAGAACACCAGGAGACAAAGTTGGACATATGTTCCTCACAAGAATCAATCACAGGAAATTTCAATGAGCTATTTGATTTCAGCTGCTGGCAAGTCCATGGCATCAGGCTTACACTGAAAGGGGTGTCACATCCAATTATACTTTGTCACATCCAAGTTGTGGAAAAAGGATGAAAACCGTTCCTCCAGCTGGCTGTGATGCTCAGCCATCACCTGTGTGGGAGGCAGAAAAATTTCATTGTCAAATAGGAACTTGCAAAGCTGCGGGAAGAATTCATAGTTTGTCTTCAATAGATTATTCTTCCAGAAAACAATTTTCTTTATGAATCCTGGGATTCTATCACTCAGCTGAAGGATGTGGGTGTTTTTTCCTTGCAGACCTGTTTTCAATTCATTCAATTTCCCAAATGTATCTGTGACATAGGCAAGAAGGCACATCTCCCTTTGGTCACAAAGAAAATCAAAGAATTCACTCTTTTTGCAGTCTATTGCAGGGCATGCAGCTAGTCTCTCAGCTGAAAAAATCATCCCAGTATTTTTCCTCTCGAGAACCATAAACTTCAGTGTGGAACAACAGCACGTCATGATCAGACCCTATTTCTTCATACAGTTTTGCAGAGATGCGAACCTTGATGTAGTTCACAATAGATGAGACCTGCTGCAAAACTTCACCTAGCTCTGGACTCAGAGTTTTAGATGCTGGTTGGTCTCTGTGAAGTATGCAATGAATCCACACAGGAGACAGAGCAACTTTCTTTACTGAGGCACGCAGACCTGCTTTGTGGCCTGCCATAGCTGGAGTTCCATCTGTGAAAAAGCCCACCATGCGATCACATGGTATATTTTTGTCTTGCATGTAGCACATCAAACACTGTATTTCATGGCCCTCAAAAGCCAAGAAATTTGCATCATGGCACTCAGTGCTCACGTGAACTTGAAGAGCAAAAGCATCCGGGTTTTCCAGACGCTCCACCACTGTGTTTTCCTGATCTGCTGCTATTACTTCAAAAGCACACTGAAGCGGAGGATTGGAGAGTGGTATGGCTCTGAGATTGTTTGCCTTGTTTTCTTTGCACATTATGTTCACCATATTGATTGCAGCTCGCAAAATCAAAGTCTCTACAATTGCGAGAGGCTTCTTGGTCTGTGCGATGTGGTAATTCCTCTCAAATGCCTTTTGAGCTTGGTCAGAGACAGACATGGCTCTCTCGAATTGCAAATGTTGATGGGAAAGTTCGTTTTGGAGCTGGACAAGTGACTTTGTTTTTCCTATGTGGTCCTTGTGAAGCGTTTCCAAGTGTCGTTTAAGTTTATTAGGCTTCATGCTTTCACAAGATAACACTGTGTGACATAGCAGGCATTTTGGCCTTTCTTCGTTCTTGACTAAAACACTGCCAGAAGCTGGGAATAAGTGACGGGGGATGGATCACTTGATGATTACCTGTTCTGTTCATTCCCTCTGAAGCACCTGGCATTGACCACTGTCGGAAGACAGCATACTGGGCTAGATGGACCTTTGCCCTGACCCAGTAGGGCTATTCTTATTTTCTGATGAAGCCATAATTAAAGAAAGCCTCATCATTTGTGAGCACGTTTCTTGGACTCTTGTTTTTTGTTCATAACTGCATCAGTCGACTCTCTACTGGAGGCTGAAGCAGATACTATGCATAAAAATGAGTCCATTGTGCCTCTTATCACAAAGCAGAAAGAGGAATTCACTGTTAAGCACATGAGGCCAGGACTCAGGAAAGCTACATGTGGTGAAACTAGGGCAGCACAGAGACAGTGACTTACAATGATTCTTTACCCTTGAGTGCCAACAGGGTACTCAGAGTGGCATAAAAGAAGATAAATTCCCTAAGGTAGGGCCCATACAAGCCACTGCTGATTTCCATGTCAGAAAAGGCTAGCGCAGGCTCCTACCAGCTTAAGTAGAAAGGATGCTCTGTTGATGAGGCTGCTGCCCACAGTCAAGGATCTTCTGCATTCAAGTCCCTCAGCTGGATGCTTGCACAGCCACCTCCACATAGGCAAGGTGTCCAGACCTGCTCCACAAATGCCACACCAGGAGGCATCTGATCTACAAAATGGCAGTGCTCTGGTGAAGTGTCTGTGAAACAGGTCTGGACACGTTCAGGGGAAAGATGACATCGTCTTGCAGGCTGAAACTGATCCCCTGGACCTCCAAATCCAGCTGCTGATGGTGCGACCCACAGTTGGGAATCTGTGCTCTAAGTGTTACACATAGCCTAAATGTATACACAACCAAAAGCATACTTTAATATAGTATGCACACCACCGTTGATCAACAATGTTGAAGAGACACCCGTAATATTTCTGGCAAATAGGGTTTCAGATCAATCACAGTGCAGGAAAGAAACTCTTGTGTCAGGTATGTCACTGCTCTTCAGTTAATCTGATCTCACTATAATGAGGTTATCCTATACACTTGGAACATCAGCCCAGCAGGAGTAGGAATATATCACTCCATTCAAACCTTTACCAAATGAAGTATCTATCTAGCTCCTTCTCTATGTCTTCATCCCATGCTCATCATCACAGTATCTGAGTGCCTTACAAATTTTAAAAGATCTTCAAAGATCCTGTCATATCCTTGTTTTAGCATAAGTACGCTTTCCAATAAAATTCACTGTTTGATACAATGATCTACAGAAAGAGCCAAGTAACATTTTGTGATAATAAACCTACCGTTGTGCCACTGACTGACTGAATTGCCAAAAATCCTGTCCCTTGGGGAGTGATGGGGCCTAAAACCAAAGTTGAATAAAACAAATTATGACCTGTTTGGCTAGACAAGAACTGGCTATTGTTTAAAGGTAGTCTCAGAATGATGAAATAATATTAGCGTGTTTAGAATGATGTATTCTATATCCCCCACCAAAAAAAAAAAAAGACAGGTTAAACTAGTCATTCAGCACATTACTCACATAAGTAGTCCCACTTTGAAGTGAATGGAATTACTTGTGTGAGTGAAATAACTCCCATGAGCAAGTGTTTGCAGGACTGGGCCCTTAACATTCTCTCTCTTTCTGGACATACAGTCACCAGTTCCCCCTTGATGCAATATCCCAGCAGGCTAATCAGAATTTGACTGGAGCCCTGCATGAAGGAGTTAGATAGTTCCCTCTCGACCTCCCTTCTCTCTCTTAACCATACTGCACATTTGCTAATTCTTAGTATTATTTTATATCCTGTGGGGAATAAACATTTGTTTTAAGTGATTCTTCCTTTCCCCAAAGTTATCAGATGGTTATTTGTATAGGAAAATCCTAATGCCTCCTCTAAGGCTAGGGAGTTTTGCAGTTTACCACATGGTTGTAGATTGTAAATCTAAGTAATTCTTACCCCAAAACGTTGCTCCACAATGCATATGCTGTGGTGAATACTTAAGAAGCCTATGACGCCCGTTATGATCTTCAATGTAGTACATAGGGATAGTCTGAAATCGCCTCCACCCCAAGGAGAAGATTATAGGGTCCCGTGTTTTAAGTATCTTCTTATACCAACGATGTTTTTTCAGACGTAACTAGTTAAAAGAAAAGATTAACAATATTAAAAGCACAGAATTAGCCCTAATATCAGTGATTATTGAAGCAATTTCCATCCTTCCTAAATGCTTGTTTAACCACCAAAGAACTTTATTTTTTTAAAACATGTCTATTCGTGATGGTCAGGATGACAAACTAAGACAGCTGGCATTTCATCTATTTAAAATTTTTTAAAACTGTGTGTATACAATACACACACAGATTACATACATACACATACATCTATCTATCCCTTTTCCCAAACCTTTGATTGTAATTTGCCTTATTTAGACTTTGTCTAAACTAGCACTTTTGTCGGTAAAACTTTTGTTAGTCGGGGGATGAAAAAACACCCCAGTGAGCGACAAAAATTTCACTGACAAAAGCATTGGTGTGGACAGCGCTATGTCGACGGGAGATGCTCTCCCACCTACATGGCTACCGCTGCTCGTCAGGGGTGGTTTAATTATGTGGAAGAATTCTCTCCCTCTGGTATAGAGCAGCTACACGGGAGACCTTACACCTGTGCCACTGTAAGGTCTGTGGCGTAGACAAAGCCTTAGGCCAGGTCTACACTACCCCCCTAATTCGAACTAAGGTACGCAACTTCAGCTACGTGAATAACGTAGCTGAAGTTCGAAGTACCTTAGTTCGAACTTACCTTGGTCCACACTCGGCAGGCAGGCTCCCCCGTCGACTCTGCGGTACTCCTCTCGCCGAGCTGGAGTACCACAGTCGACGGCGAGCACTTCCGGGTTCGACTTATCGCGTCCAGACTAGACGCGATAAGTCGAACCCAGAAGTTCGATTGCCAGCCGCCGAACTAGCGGGTAAGTGTAGCCAAGGCCTTAGATTATAGACCCTAGGGAACTGCAAATGTGTTTGCATGAGCTTGTTCAGCAACTAGGAAAATGGGGGGAGGGGCCTCCTTGTTCTAATGTAATATAAATACCAAAATAACAAAAATGATAACATTTTCCTTCTGACCATCAAACCAGTATTAAAACAGGATAGCAGCCAAGTTACAATCTCAAACATTGGACTTTTAAATTAACCATGCCGAAAGCTCTCTCTTTTTTCAGCATAAGGACCTCAGATGAAGGATCTATCTCAATTTTTTTAGCTATTAATTACATTTGCCAAATAGGAAATAAAAATAAACAGCAATACCATGCCTACTGAATCACAGCTATACCACTATCCACAGCACACACAGCTTTGGCTCCATACCTGTACATATCCTACATTTCCTTCGCTGTTGCCTAAACCACCCAGGATGATTGGATAGTGAGGGTCAAAATTAAGCACAAATTCACATGGGATATTCTCAATCTCTATTCGAACATACATCCCAGGGCGGAAGCCCTCGTACTGAACTCTGGATTCATCATCCTGGTCTTCAAATTCAGCCCGATTAAGCTATGTGAGAAAGATGGAGAGGAAAAATTTTAATGGGTATGAGCAAGGCTTGTGCAGAAGGTTTCAGTTTTACTTGAAAAGCAAATTAACACTAATTTATGTGGTATCTGTCTGGATAGCCCTAATAGTTCTAGTAACTTACTTCAGAGTAACAGATGTCTGCCACCACAAATCCTTTCCTTTGCAGCTCCCTTTAGGAAACAGCAGATCCAGCTTTATATAGGAAAGTCTGAAACACATCTGGGCATGTTGCTCTACCCGGAGTACAGTGCCCAGAAGAAACAAGTGACTTTCTGGACAGATCCTTAGAATACTGAAGTTAGGGTAAAATTTCAAAAAGTGCCTAAAAAAAGTGCCTAAATAAAGCACTTGGAGGAGAGGAAGGTGATCAGGAACAGTCAACATGGATTCACCAAGGGCAAGTCATGCCTGACCAACCTGATTGCCTTCTATGATGAGATAACTGGCTCTGTGGATATGGGGAAAGCAGTGGACGTGATATATTTTGACTTTAGCAAAGCTTTTGATATGGTCTCCCACAGTATTCTTGCCAGCAAGTTAAAAAAGTATTTATTGGATGAATGGACTATAAGGTGGATAGAAAGCTGGCTAAATTGTCAGGCTCAACAGGTAGTGATCAACAGCTCGATGTTTAGTTGGCACCTGGTATCAAGCGGAGTGCCGCAGGGATCGGTCCTGGGGCTGGTTTTGTTCAACATCTTCATTAATGATCTGGATGATGGATGGATTGCATCCTCAGCAAGTTCGCAGATGACATTAAGCTGGGGGGGAGAAGTAGATACGCTGGAGGGTAGGGATAGGATACAGAGTGACCTAGACAAATTGGAGGATTGGGCCAAAAGAAATCTGATGAGGTTCAACAAAGACAAGTGCAGAGTCCTGCACTTAGGAAGGAAGAATCCCATGCACCGCTACAGGTTGGGGACCGACTGGCTAAGCAGCAGTTCTGCAGAAAAGGACCTGGGGATTACAGTGGATGAGAAGCTGGATATGAGTCAGCAGTGTGCCCTTGTTGCCAAGAAGGCTAACGGCATATTGGGCTGCATTAGTAGGAGCACTGCCAGCAGATCGAGGAAAGTGATTATTCCCCTCTATTCAGCACTGGTGAGGCCACATCTGGAGTACTGTGTCCAGTTTTGGGCCCCCAACTACAGAAAGGATGTGGACAAATTGGAGAGAGCCCAGCGGAGGGCAATGAAAATGATCAAGGGGCTGGGGCACATGACTTACGAGGAGAGGCTGAGGGAACTGGGCTTGTTTAGTCTGCAGAAGAGAAGAGTGGGGGGGGGATTTGATAGCAGCCTTCAACTACCTGAAGGGGGGTTTCAAAGAGGATGGAGCTCGGCTGTTCTCAGTGGTGGCAGATGACAGAACAAGGAGCAATGGTCTCAAGTTGCAGAGGGGGAGGTGTAGGTTGGATATTAGGAAACACTATTTCATTAGGAGGGTGGTGAAGCACTGGAATTAGTTACCTAGGGAGGTGGTGGAATCTCCATCCTTAGAGGTTTTTAAGGCCCGGCTTGACAAAGCCCTGGCTGGGATGATTTAGTTGGTGCTAGACCTGCTTTGAGCTGGGGGTTGGACTAGATGACCTCCTGAGGTCTCTTCCAACCCTAATCTTCTATGGTTCTAAATGATCTGGGCACCATAATCAGTTATGAAAATGGGATGTGAGCTCCTAAATCATCTAACACTTGTGCCCTATTTGAGGGCCTGTCTTTATCGGCGAGATGCTATGTGTACCTAAGGCTAGGTCTACACTACGGGGGGAGGAGGGGTCGACCTAAGATACACAAGTGTATTTTAGGTCGACTTACCTGGCTGTGAGGATGGCAGCGAGTCGACCGCTGCCACGCTGCTGTCGACTCCGCTTCCGCCTCTTGCCGCGGTGGATTTCCGGAGTCGACGGCAGAGCCATCGGGGATCGATTTTATCGCGTCTTCACTAGTCGATCCCCAATAGATAGATTGCTACCTGCCAATCTGGCGGGTAGTGAAGACGTGCCCTAAGATTCTATGTAATTAACAAAAGATCCTTGAAACTAACAGGAGGGTTCTTTCCCTCTGTTTTTGTACTGCTAGGAACATCTATATTTTGCTATGCCACTACCGATTGTTCTTGATGCTGTTTGTGCAGATGTTGGAGTCTAACATATAGGATAAATCCTGTGGTTCAAGTACATTTCTGAAGTCTTTGGATTTCTCCAATATACTTGGGCTCTCTCTCTCTCTGGCCTGTGTTGGCAATACACTGCTTGAGGATCACTAGAATACGTTTCCCTAACAGGCCTTAAGTGCAGGAGCTCTAAATTGGCTCTCTTTTTTACTGGAAGAGGCTTGTTTACATTTTAAGTGTTCTTATGCAAGCACATTAGAACACAAGGTCTAGTTGTTTGGTACTTATGTCAGAGACTAATGCAAACTGGTACAACTGAGTTAATGGCTAATCTGAGCAAGATTTTGTTAGATAAGATGGTGTACACTATGGGTCTCTTTTTTTTTTTTTAAATAACCTTACACTATGATATAAATCGGCAAGGTTCTTCAGAAAGATGTCAGTGTAATACAAAAAGCTATGTTAAAAACTACATTCAGGGTTTCATTTAACAACTAAACATTGCAGCAGAGTTACCAGTTCAAATTGTGTCTCAAACGTCTTTGAAAATGATCACCACACATCTGGAACAGAGGTTCTCACATTTTTCAAGTGTGGAGTACATTCTGATGTACATTTTGCCTTGTGGACACCTATTTACTTGCTTGTGATGCCTTAATATCCATATGGCAACCACAGCAATTGCTTAAAAGAATAAGTAATTATTAGCAAAGTATTTTTGTATTTTTAGCTGTAGTCAGTACAATAAAGATTTTGATCTCTTTAAAGGTAAATCACAGACTACACTTGCTTTTAATTTCATATCCCCTTCCCAGTTGATATTTCTTTCCATTGAAAACACCTACCACGTGACTAGCTAGCTCTCTGCAAACAACCATTAAGTGTTCCACGGACCACAGCTTGGGAACCCCTAAACAGCTAACATTTACACGGTAGCTTTAGGCGAGTGCCACGTTTTAGTAGCAATAATGACTCAATAAGTCAATTAAAAGGAAGAGCTTCAAAAGACTTAGTATTTTGTTTTTTAAAAAATGGTGATGGAATCACACTATTCACCCATTAAAAACATCCCTCTAAACGTATGGGGTTTTGCACATAAATGCTGAAAAGCTATCAGTGGTTGCTGAATCTAAGGGCTTGTCTACACTGGCACTTGACAGCGCTGCAACTTTCCCGCTCGGGGTGTGAAAAAACACCCCCCTGAGCGCTGCAAGTTTCAGTGCTGTCAAGTGCCAGTGTAGACAGTGCACCAGCCCTGGGAGCTGAGCTTAAAGTCACTCCAGTAAAGTCACCAGCACTGGGAGCTATTCCCCTGGTGAAGGTGGTTTTTTTAAGAGCGCTGGCAGAGCTCTCTCCCAGTGCTCTGCTGCGACTACATAAGCCACGTTAAAGCACTGCCGTTGCCAGTGAAGACGTGCCCTAGGAGTCCCCCAGAGAAAGAGTGCGTGGTACTTAAGAAGCTTCATAGTCAGACAAATAGCCAAGTTGACAGCTTGTACCTGAGCTTGTTTCTGCATTTCCCCTTTGAGATCATCGAAGTATGTGGCATCCCCTTCATCATATTCAGCATCAAACATCTCCTTCAATTTGCGTTTCTTGTCCATGCGCTTTTTCTTCTCCTCCTCCTCTCCTGCTTTGGGTTCTTTTCCTTCTTTATCCTCTTCTTCTCCTTCACTTCCAGCCTAGCAAGAAAGAGAAGACGCTTTTCCATCAATGTAGGCAATCCACCTCCCTAAACTGTGGTAGCTAAATCGAAAGAAGAGTTCTTGCATTGACCTTAACTGCATCTACAACAATGGCTAGGTCACACACACCTGTGCGCCACAGGTAGGTCAATCTAAATTTCAAGTGTAGACCAGGGTCTATTTAATAATGTTAACGGTCATAACCACAGCTTTTCATCCAAAAATGATAAACTATTTAATAATAAATTCACCAGATGGAGAAGGTCTTCAATAAGAAGTGGAAATGTGTTTCCATGGTCTCTCATTCCTTTTGTCCTCATCAGAAAGCTTTTCAAACGAATATTAAAATAAATGGTATTTTTATTGCTATGGATTGCATTTTTAATGTATGCCAAGAGTGCTTAGAGCTTGGAATTGGCATAATTTATCATTCTTAAGTTAAAATAAACATATTAATAAAAAAGAATGTGCATCAGGACTTGAATAATACACGAGTGTTGCCCATCAGGAGTGAGGTACTGTGCCAGAGATGATGGACTGGGGGAAGTTTGGACATTAGCAATAATTTCACAAATAAGCAAAAAAAATCTTCAATTAAAAAAAAAAAATCAAAAATTTGCAATATTTTCTATATCTTCAACATTTATTTGCCCAAATAAATTTGGTCCCTATTACTACAGATTAGCTCATGATTCCATTGTCAACTGAATTCACGTACTCTTCCAGAACATTGAATGCGCCTATACTTAATCCTCTTAACTTTTTATTTCCTGGTTTTCAGAGGTCTAAGGATAGACACTCTGTGCTCTGGAAGGGTACAAGGCACTGCCAGTGAACCTTAATTCTCCACTAACAAAGTTTTGGGGCAGTGAATTTTCCTTGTTTTTTTTTTTTTTTAGTAGGCGGTGATAAGGAGAGGACCATGATTGTGGGAGTGGGAAGGGCACAAGAAGGCTTCCTTGGAACCTTACTCCCACTCAGCTACCAGCTGTGCCTGTCTCCTGTCCCTTCCAGTAGTGTTGGAGAAGCCATGGGAAAAAAAGAGAAGATGGTGACTGATGGGCTAGGAAGAGCACGTCTACCAGCAGGAGGCGGCAAAACGGAGTGGAGGGAACCCCAGACTCCTCTTCAGAGGGAAGGGGCTCTGCACAACCCTCAGCAGCATAGGAGGGTGGCAGAGGTATGAAATGGTTCAGTCATCTCAGTGGGATGTTCTCAAATCAATAACACCACCCCAGGAAGATGAACAGAAGCTGATATAATAGCTCTTAGCGCTCCTCTCAGACTGATCCATTCATCTTAAAGTACCTTCTCCTCTTCCCTCTCTCAAAGTCTATCTCAGTTCCTATTGTGGAATACCAATTCCCCAGACAATTTTACTTCGCAGGTAAGCTTTAGAAAAATTTCATTACTGCAGTCAGCTCTTTATCTGAAATCAATCCTGAGCAGATGATACCAGTTTGGGAAGGATCAGAGCCATAGTTTGAGGCCCAAGTGTGTACAGAAAAAATTATAAGAACTGTAATATTTTCATGTCATGCATTTTTTTTAAGGGAGCTGCATCTCAGAACCACTAATCCTACCCTGGACACACCATGAGGCACAGTAATTTGAAAATAAGTATGTAGATTTCAGAGTACTTAGAAAAAATCACATTTTAAACAATAAACTAGTCTCATCCTTACCCATTGTGGAGCTATTGCTTCAATATAATAGCAAGGTGCATTTCCCAGTATCTCTCTCTATATATTGCTCAACAAAGAACTACTCAGGCAGGTTTAAACAGAAGTAATAGGATGACATTAAGCAAAGAACAAATTAGACTGAATATCAGAAAAAATATATATAACAGTGAGATCTATGAGACAGTGGAATAGTCCCTCCAGAGAAATGGTGGAAGCCCATTGTTTGAAGTCACCAAAGAATATACTGCAGGGAACAATCCTGTATCAGTCAGGGTTAGGTGGGCCAAATAGAAATTAGAAATTGGACAGAAAAAACTATGATTCCATGAAAGATCAAACGCTGGGTGAAATTCATCCACCTGGGACTAGCGCAAGGCCTCATCACCAAGTAGGTGCCACAATAGCCCTCAAAAAAGGGCTGGCTTTCTGTAAAAAGGTGAATGTCACCAATACAAAGGTACACTCTATATTACTATGCCTTGCAAAATTAGAAAGCCCTAATGATGACAAACTTAAAAGCAACATAGCACTAACATAAAACAAATTTCCCCATCATTATTACGAGACCAAGTTTAGAACCGTGCCCTTTCCCATAAAATGTATATTGCACAATACTGATCTCAAAGCATGTAGGCCTGATCTACCCTAGAAAATTAAGTCAGCTCAACTACGTCATTCAGGGGTGTGAAAAATCCACACATCAGACTGGAGTAGTTAAACCAACCTAACCCCAGTGCAGATAGTGCTAGATCGACAGAAGGTGTAGGTAGCGTCTACAGTGAAGCGCTGCAGTGGCACAGCTGTGCCTCTGGAGCATGGTGTAGACAAGCCCATAGACTAGGGCATGTTACATAGCAGCATTTAACACTACAGCATAAATTCACTTTGACAACTTTTGTCTGTGATCCACCCTAATCTTCCATTTGTTTTCCACTATTTTATGACACTACTTAGGAAAAAACAACATGAAAATACAAGGTATTAGCAGTCAGGATCATGTTCGACTTGTACCATCCATCACCCACAAACTTGATTTTCAGACCCAGCAAGTTGATTAAGCCTGCCCTCTACTGTGAACTATGGTAAATTGATTTCTGCTCCCCTACAATTATGAGCTCCATGTAAGGAATAATATAGTTTATTTGATCCCCTGAAATTAAAAGCACATCTGATCCTAATGAAAATAAAAGAAAGGAGACTGTATCTATTTCATTCCAGTCTCTCAGACACCAAAATGTTCTCTTCATTACAGCAGCCTTGTTTCTACTGATTTACGAGCGACTTTCCAGTTGGGCTACGAAGCTGAAGGATGTTCTAAACAGAACAACCCACCATGCAGAGAAACACACATTAAATGTGAGCAGTTGATGAACAATCAAGCTAGAGATCATACCTCATCATCTCCTCCTGCTGCTGGTTTTCCTTTGTGCACAACCCCTGTTTCAAGGTCTTCAAAATCACCATACAGTTCTTCTGTAAATACAGCAGCCAAGAAATCCGTAAGTTAGCAACATTTTTGCACTGCTCTGTAACACTTCTAAGCCCTTTGTTATTTTGTGCATATTTATTTCTCACTAATACTTCACATTTTGGTTGCTGTAAGATTTATCACATTTTCTTCCCACCACTTTTCCACATCCTGTAGAAAGTGAGCAGCAATCCAGCTTTTCAGTAGCTCTTCCTTTTGGAAATGCACCATCAGCAACCTTCTTCACACATCTCCAGCTCCTCAAAATTCAAGTGAAGTTCTGCATCTCTCAAAGTGAAAGCCACACAATTGGAAGCCACCCTATCATTATCTCTGCTTAAACACTGCCCGCTAAGTTATCAGCAAAGCAACCTGAGCCTCCAGCTTCCATCAGGATGTGGAGGCAGACACTGCAGGGAGAGTAAAAATCTAAAATGGATCCAGTAATTTCAAAAAGGTTTTAAAAAATGGAAGTTTGCTCTACAAAAGTTATTAATAGTCAAACAGTTTGCTTTGGAGATAATAAAATTATATTTGAAATTAAAAACAGTATCTCCATAAATTCTCCAACACTAAAATTCCAACTTTTCAGCAAGGCAAAGAGACAAGACTTACTTTCTGCAAATAGGATTTCTGTTCATTTCAATCCCATCTGTTCAAAAGGAACAGCTAAGCTCACCTACAAAACTGAAAGCCGATTATCTCTAAGTGTAAGCCAACCAGCCATGAGTGGGGATTCTATTTTCTATTCTATATGATAAACAGATTCTATATTCAAAGAGTGTAAACTGTTACCTATCTCAATCTGCTATTTCTCTCCTCTTTGTGCACAGATGGATACCAGCTATAGTAATAAAATCAGTTAATGCTTGCATAGTGCTTCAAATATGTAAAACAGGTAGAGAACTTGGCAAGGGTGTTACTAATGTAAAATGTTTTTAAATACATAACAGAGTTTTGGGTTAAATATTAAGTCACAGCATTCACTAGAAGTTCTTCCTCCATTAGTCATATTCTAAGAGCATCAAACCTACCATCTTCCTCCAGCAGTTTTGCTGCATCTTTATCTGCTTCCCACTTTCCTGTTACAAAGCAGTCTCGAATACTGTTCATAACCTGTAAAATGAAAGTGTTACTTGTACACTTCTCACAACTACAAAGCACTTCAACAGCTGACACACTTTGTCTGTAATACTTGTTCTGGCTTAGAGAGACAGCTTGCTCTCAGCCCATTTGCTATCCCAGGGGTGGGCAAACTACGGCCCGGGGGACACATCCAGCCCTTCAGATATTTTAATCTGGCCCTTGAGCTCCCCCAGGTAGGGGGGTCCAGGGCTTGCCCTGCTCTGACGCTCCAGCCAGGGAGCAAAGTCAGGGGCTTGTCCTGTTCTGTGGCTCCTGGAAGCAGCGGCATGTCCCCGCCTCCAGCTCCTACACTTAGGGGCAGCTAGGGGTTTCCGCACGCTGCCTCTGCCTTAAGCACCGCCCCCGCAGCTCCCATTGGCCTCAGTTGCCAGCCAATGGGAGCTGCGGGGGCGGTGCCTGCAGATGGGGCAGCACACACAGCCACCTAGCCGTGCCGCTGCGTAGGAGCCAGAGGGGGGACATGCTGCTGCTTCCGGGAACTGCTTGTGGTTAGCGCCACCTGGAGCCTGCACCCCTGACCTCTCCCTGTGCCTCAACCCTCTGCCCCAGCCCTGATCCCCCTCCCACCCTCTGAACCCCTCGGTCCCAGCCCAGACCACCCTCCTGTACCCCCAACCCCTCATACCTAGCCCCACCCCAGAGCCTGGACGCCCAGTCGGAGCCCTCACCCCCTCCCGCACTCCATCCCCCCAATTTTGTGAGCATTCATGGCCCGCCATACCATTTCCATACCCAGATGTGGCCCTCTGGACAAAAAGTTTGCCCACCCCTATGCTATCCACATCGTAACACAACTATCAAAACTGTCTTCCTGGCTACCTCCACAGAGAGTTGGAGGAGACTGAATTAACCTCTCCCTACCCCCAGAAATCATCCTGCCAGAAAAAAGCAAAAGCTCATTAACTTTTGCACAAAGTCAGCACAGAAGTTTACAGCCTCTGGGGTAACCATTTAGTGAATAAATAATATGACATCAGTCATCACAGCAATCCATCCAGCATCTTTCATTATCATTAAGTTTACTTACTTTAACTTCCCCTTCCTATTTAAAAGCAAAAAACCTAAGATCCTGTTTGTGCGTAAATGTCTCTGGTGAGGATAAAGAGGAGATGAGAATTTCTGAAGACGACACATAGGCAGAACTGTCTGTAATTCATATGAGTTAGTTTCATGTCTCCATGACATATCAGAAGTTCTTTATTAGGGTAATTCAAGACTGGTGTAAGTGGATACATACTGGACGTGCTCCTAAGGATACAGAATGTAAGAGCTGTCGCTCCAAAAGCAGTACCTCATCTAAATCCCAATCCTGGGGGGTTTCCACTGGAAATTTGGAGCAGTCAAGGGCATTAGCCTTTTGTTTGGATTCTTTGTCAGGACGGCTGACGTGGAACAGCCCTCCAAGCTCTTCATCAGCATCATCTTCTTCATCGGCATCCTCAGCCACTAAATAAAATGCCATAGTTAAAAGCATCATCTGCAAATCATATGTATTTATTAGATTAATCAAAAACTTCTCTTGCTCCATAAATCTTTAAATGCCTGATGTAGTTCGAGGAAAGAGGAATTAAATCATAAAAGTGGTGTATTAGTAAGGAGACCAGTGTTCCAACTTGTATTAAGAAAGCAGAAAAACTAATACATTGTTTGATTCCCTTATAGAGAAAGCAGCAGCAAGTGAATTATTCTATATTGAGATCAGAACCCAAAGGCAGGTCTTTAGTTGGAGAACTAATTAGACGGGACATGACGGTGGGAAAAAATATATTCCACATGTAAAATTTCACATACTTTAACGGAAAAATCAGGTGCCTTGCGGATGATTGGATTTATCTGAAAAATCTGTTCTTTGATTAAGCAATTGTGATGTCTTTGTTCAACACCATATGTAACACAAAATTAATAAAACAAAACAAAACCCAATCTATTAGAAAAAGGCTGTCTATTTCTCCAAAATCAAATCCCATTTGTTTTGTACCAGTCTGCAAACTGCTAACACTGGGTTTGTGAATTTATTGGTAATTTCTTAGGGCATTATACTGCAAATCTTAGTATGCAGAACTCCCAGTAACGTCAACAGGAATTGTACATGTTTAGGGGCCAGTCTCTTGCTTGGAAATGTATCCGTTTATGAATTAAACAGGGTGCATACATCATGTAAATGACAGCTTTATCTTCACTTTAAACTAACTGCCCGATTCTTGACAAATTACCATCATTATCTTAAAAAATACACTTTATAACAAACATCATAAATTTAACTTCATTCATAATCTGAATGAACACTTTTCTCACCTTTCAAGGAAGGCTTGGTTAATTTTAGACAAAATTCATTGAGGACAGCAAAAATCTCACCTGATTAGATAGATCATAAATAGCCAGTTGCCAAAATAGGTGGTATGTGCACAGCATCTACTACTAGATTTTTTTTATTTTTAAAAAGCTGAGCTTAAATGTTTTGGAAAAATACTATATACCAAAGGGAACTTAACACACTTTCTATCCACCTGGAAAAATATTGCTGTATCTCAAAAAGGAAGGACCCAACAAATATATGTTTAGCAAGCCTCTGGATGAATACTAGGTCAAACTAGCCTAAGATATGTTTAATTAGGAGAACAAAATTCTCTTTTTATATAGGAAAACTAAATGTGAACTCCTGTTACCAATAAGGAGAGTTAAATCCATTATTTCCTCATTCACCCATGGAAGAGTAGACTCCAAAAGCTATGGCTAACTGATATGGCTATGATTAAAAGGCTATACAGGGATCAGAGCAATAGCATCATGATGCTGGGAGAGAAACTTATACTTATACACATGGGATTTTTACCTGTTCCATAAACAAGTTTGCGAAGGTTGGGAGCCGACTGTTGTTGTCTCAGAAAAGCCTCGGCTGCCTTTTGGGTAAGGTCTTCCTTCCACTTAAGTGCACCTGAAGAGGGCAGGGGGGGAGAGAGAGAGAGAGAACACTGTAAATTCCTTCCTCCGCTGGCAATGTATTAGACTAAGGGACCATCTGCAGTAGGGAGAAAACTTAAATAGGGAGTCAATTATAATACACTTAAAATTGGTAGATAGGATCAGGACTTTAACCTCGTTATGTGACACAGATATACATGGATGGCTCTAATTTTTCATCCTGTATTGTAACACGCTCCGGTGATTTGGTTGGTTTTGCAGTGTAGATGGTTCCTAACTTTTGAAGGAATAAAAGGGTAAAAGAAAGATTAAGACCAGAGCCTGCAGACTAAACTAGACTATTTTCATCATCATAAATTCACCACTGACACTGATTACATCTGTTAATAAAAATCACTGAAAGGTGGTTTACTTTTTCCAAATACAATACAGAAGTTTCACTTTTTTGAAAACTTATCACAGTAAAGATAACAATTTTGCATGTCTTTAGGGCCTTTGATCAGAGAACTCTATAAAAGCTAGGTATTATCAATTTTACTGTCTGGGAAACTGAGGCTTAAGCAGACAATCAATGGTTTACAAAGGAATATAACCCAGGTCTCCTGAGATGCAGTTTCCTGCTCTAGCTACTGGACAACACTACTTCCCAAGGAGGAGGAAAAAAAAAAAAAAAAGACTGCCTCCAGCAATGAACAGTAAAGGAAAATGAGAAATTGAAAATGTACCTGCTGTGTCTGCAGAAAAGTCATTTTCTTCTCCATACTCCTCTTCCTCTTTCAGTAGATTTTCAACATCATCACCACCATCCTCATCTTCTACAGCCTTCGATTCAGCCCATTCAACACCATCTACATTCTTCTCTGGAGCATTCTGAATCCCTTTCCTATCTGACTCTTCAGCTTCTGAGTCATCATTTAATCTTTCTTCTTCCTCCTCTTCCAGGGAGGATCCTTCAGCATCAGATTCAGATGCCTCTTCAGCTGTGCAGTTTCCAGAATCTGTAGTGGGAACCACTTTTTTACCCAAGCGGTGATCTAGGTTATGATTCTCTCTTCGTTCTTTATCTTCCCTGCCTAATTCACAGGGTGTGAATTTACTTATTTGTCTGCTCGAAGATTCAGAATCGCTGTCTGAACTTTCCTTTTCATCACTCTCTTCTTCATCTCCATGGTCTTCTGCTTCTTCCTTGCTTTCATCAAGGTCAGTTTCCCCTTCTTCCCCTGAACTCATCTCAAGATCATCATCACTATCAGCAAATGCTGGCAGTTCCACTGCAGTTTCTTCTGTAGTCTCCTCTCTTTTCAGACGCTTGGCACTCCTGAGACCTAGCTCTTGCCCTGGTACCTCTTTGTCACTTTCTCCCTCAACATCATCATCACCTTCACCATCTTCACTTCCATCCATCTCGTCCTCAGACATTTCTTCATTTTGACCCTCCTCTTCATCACTTGCTCCATCATCATTTTCTTCTTCAAACACTGCCTTCCGACGTACTCTCCCAGTCTTCAAATCAATTTGTCTCTCTTCTTTTGGCATCACAAATCTGCTTTCCCAATGGAGAACAAGATAAAAAAAAAAATGCAATTGGCTTTAATTAAACATTTGATGTCACCAACAAATACTGTAGAACATTTTGGTAGGGTGACCTCAACAGAAGCATGGCTACCTGTGCCATTAAAACAAGTGGCAACACTGTCTGACTTAAAGAAATCTCTTAGTTCAAGAAGCCTCATTGTGGTAATGTCACAACTAAATTAGTGATTCTTCACTGTTGTCCACTAGTTTAGACTGAGTGCCTGCACTAAAGTTGTTTGTTTGTTTTTACTGAAGATTATGATTGCCATGCTCCCAGGACCCTCACAAAAACCAAAAATGTATCACATGTTGCTATGTGAGTGAATTATTTAAAAAAAAAAAAAAAAAAAGGAAGGAAGGAAGGAAGGAAAAATGGACTGTGTTCAATGGTGATGGAGTCTCAATCCTTTCTAATTTGGGGATAAATACTGTTTTATATGGAGAAATAAATGAAAAAACTATTGTTGTATGCAATGCTGTTGTAGCCATGTCCGTCCCAGGATATTAGACAGACAAGATGGGTGAGGTAATAGCTTTGATTGGACTAACTTCTGTTGGTGAGAGACACTTTAAAGCTTAGGCTAGGTCTACCCGACACACTTTATTCTTGGGGGAAATCTGCATCAAAAAATTAAAAATTCTGTGCACAATATTTTAAAATTCTGCATATTTTATTTGTCAAAATACCACAATATAATCACACCAATTTCAGGGATAGCTCAGTGGTTTGAGCATTGTCCTGCTAAACCCAGAGTTGTGAGTTCAAGCCTTGAGGGGACCATTTAGGGATCCGGAACAAAAATCTGACTGGGGCTTGGTCCTGCTTTGAGCAGAGGGTTGGACTAGATGACCTCCTGAGGCCCCTTCCAACCCTGATATTCTATGATGCGGAGGGAGGAGAGGGAGAATACGGGGTAGCAGGTTATAGATTGTTGTAAGAAGCCTTAAAATCCAGTATGTCTATTCAGTCCATGAGTTTTTAGAGTCTAGCAAGACTAAAAATCCAAGCTCACCATCAGAAGCAAGCTCCCCTTAGACCAGGATATAACTCAAAGCGGCACCAGACCCTGCCAGAACAATAGATGCAAAACCTGCAAACATATTTCCATTGCTACAATGATCGACACCCAGCACAACACACTTTTCAAGATCCCTGGGACCTACACATGCCTATCACAACATATGATGTACCTCATCCAGTGAATTAAATGCCCCAATAGCAACTGTGTCAAGGTGAAACCAGACAATTACTATGCTACTATGCTTTCAAATGAACTCACACAGGAAAATGATGAAAGACAAAAACACCACATCACCTATGGGTGAACACTTTTCACAAAGTGAACACTCTTTATCTGACCTATCAGTCCTATTCCCTAAGGAAACTTGCACAACACTTTCAAAAGGCGCGTCTGGAATCTTAACTTCATAACTTTGCTAGACACTAAACATCACGGACTGAAGAGAGACATTGGATATATGGCTTTTTACAATAATCGACAACCCACCAGCAACCCCCTATACTGCTGCTTTCCCACCCTCCTCTCTTCCCTACCAGAAGGGTGTTAACAGAAGGGTCACTTCTTCTTGAATGGTCCCTTGAAATGTGTGTTAGCTACTTATCCTAAGCAATCTGTTCTACCTTGTATTTAGCTGTGGTGCTCTGAGCCCTGGGTCTACACTCCACCCCTGAGCGGTGTAGTTACACTGACCTGAACAGTTAAATAGAGTTAAAGGCAACAGATAACAGTCTTATAATGGGAAGTGGTAAGCAATCTATCTGTAGGGTGGCATTACTAACTTCTTCTATAATTAGAAATATACTCCTGGAGCAGATTCTGAACATCACTTTGAAGTCCGCAATCCCAGAGTTGCTCAAACAAAGACCAGTGATATTTACAACCATGATTACTTATCTTCCAGAAGAAACAACACTAACCAGAGAAAGTGCAAATAAAGCTTGGATTTCTTTTCCTCTTAAGACCTGACAAAAGGAGAACCTTGTACTGATTATTCCATTCTGAAAAGTTAATACCTAATGGATAATCATAATTTACTGTGCCCAAAAATAGAAATGTCCAAGAAAAGAAGAAAAAATAGATGCATGTCTGAAGGTGAAAGCAAATATACTCCTGTCCTACAATTATTTCTCCTATAAACATCCATGTCCACATCCTGAAGCATCCTTACTCCCATGCCCACCTATTTTTTAGTTGAGGTTGAATTATGTTTTCCATGTTTAGGGGAGGACTGCTACAGAAAAGAGTAGGAAACTCTGAAACTGTGCTTTTTAACTCAGAAGACAAGTTCAAACCCTGATAAAATCACTACTGAAAATAAGTGTGATGATCTCATCTTAATCTGGTTCTAATGAAGGTGTGGGAACAGAGTCATGAAGTTTAAACAGGTCTGCTTTAAGTTTCAGAGCTCCATACTCCCTTTTCTCTTCTACAATAAACCTCTCCCAAATTCTTTCTGTGCATCTGCCATGCAAGCAAGCCACACACCTTTAATATCAGCCCACTGAAACAGCTATTAATTAAGATACACAAATGGCCAAAGCTGTTGCCTGTGTTATGCCTCTTCTAGTCAAGTTGTTCTGTCTCCCACTGCTCGGTAAAATTCAAAACTTACTCTTGGTTTTCCACATCTTCTGAACCTAATGGTTTGGAGTCCATGAAAAGAGACACTTTGCTTGAAGCCATCTTAACATCGATGGTGGAATGTGTGGAGATGAGGCTCTGGACTAGTTCATGATTTGGTCTCACTTCTTCCTGACAAACCAAAAGATTTTTTTCTGTTTAACAGATCAATTATGCAAATATCTATTGAACAATCAACAAATTGATAAAACTGCCTAAAAATGGGCAACAGGAACAGACTCAATATTAAACCATGCAAATTACAGAGATGGGCTCCTTACCAGTGTGTAACAAACATACTGTACATTTAATATTATTTTAACTCATGCACCATAATATTTGAAATGGTCTAAGTACAAGACAGAAAAAGTTCTAGCTCTGCCTCGGAGAGCAACTTCCTTGGATGACATACAACCACTCTCCCCCAATTTCCTCACCTGCAAAATGAGACTAAATACATGGGCCCTGCTCTCAGGGATGGCATGACACTTAGCTCATTTCTCTTCAGATACTTTCCGAGCATTAACTATGTAAGTATTTATTATTAATTACTTCCTTAGCTGTTTTCCACAGCTTTTGAGAGAGGGAAATTGGGAAAAAACAAACAAAAACTATTTTGTTTCTCAATCACTGTAGTAAGAAAGGTTGTTAAATAAGATATTTAAGGATAAGGATATGTTTGCATATCATTTGGGTTGATGATGTTTCTTTAAAAAAAAAAAAATCTAAACCAAAACAAAACGACTGTTTCCAAGCACCGTTGCTTTGCCTCTTTAGCTCTTTAGGCAGAAACTATATTCTACTGGAGAACAGAGAACTCAAACAGACTTTCTCCTCACCTCTTCATCTTGATGAGCATGACTTCCACCAAGGTCAATATAAACAGCATCTTTGTCATACACTACACCTCCAACTCCTGACAGTGGGGCATAAATAAGTTTATCCTTCTCATTTAAGGAACGCTTCTTCTGCTGTTCAGGAAGTGCACAGGGGTCTGGCAGGAAACTCACATCGCTCACAGTAAAGTCCCCTACACCTGGGGTGACGGACAAGGAAGAAAAGGATTTTGACAAAGCTCTGATTTAAAAAAAAAAAAAAAAAACCTGTACAATTCACCATAAAGAGGTAAAGGGGCTCTATTGTGGCATGCAGTGATTTAACATCAATGGTACACTGCAAAGATAAACCACATGCAATACTTTTAAGACCTACCACTAAGTCTGGAAAACATTCTACAAGTTAATCAGCTAGTGGACTATAAACCACTGGCAACACACTCCTTTAAATATACACTTGCCTTCATTACTAACATCATCTCAGCATTGTTAAAAAGAAAAAAACTTAAATCATTAATGACAGGTTTCAGAGTAGCAGCCGTGTTAGTCTGTATCCGCAAAAAGAACAGGAGTACTTGTGGCACCTTAGAGACTAACAAATTTATTAAGCATAAACTTTCGTGGACTACAGCCCACTTCTTCGGATGCATATAGAATGGAGATTCTAATAAATTTGTTAGTCTCTAAGGTGCCACAAGTACTCCTGTTCTTTAAATCATTAAGTTATTAATTAGTATTCATTTATTACACTATGTAAAACTTTTCATTTTAAATAAGCCTAACTTACTTTTCACTATTGACACTACCTTTTTTGCATTTCAATCATCCTAGAGATCTACACTGATCAATTTCATTTTCTGGTTTTCGATGCTAGTACATTGTTATTGTGTTTAGATTTAACACTGCACAAAGATTTCTCAATTAAAAGTTTTACAAAATACTAATATTAAAATATTAACTACAGCATGGTGGTCTTTTACAGATGTAAACTATCCCTTTAACAGTAATAGCATTACAAGCTATAAATCAGCAAAATAATTATAAGAATTTTAAGAGATTGGATATATTACCTGGCATGTGAATTTGGCTTTTGTTTTTTAGGTATGCCCCTCTTAAGTAGCCATAAAGTGACACCTTTCTGTCACACTTTGGATTGACTCGAACATCTTCTGGGTTTGTCAAGTCTTCCATTCTAGGGAATATCAGAAGAAATATTAGAAATATATTTTCTCAACTATCATCTTCCATAAAGAAAAGTACTGAAGCAAATTGTTGCACTTGCTATATTAAACTATTATTGCAGCTTTATTTAAAAACAAAAACAAAATCACAAACATTGTATAATCTCATTATTTGAAATTTTCAGTGTTTGATAATAGGAACACAGTAAGGCACACTGTCATGTTAAAGTCATTTTTTTTAAAAAAGATTCTTATGTGTTGAATATTTTAGACGATAATTTTATTTTTAAATGTATAACATTTCATCTAATATTACACCTCTGAAAGATTAAATGTGTGTTCATTTGGGGCATTTCTCCTTTCTCTGGGGGCAGAAAGGGAAAACAGCTGAGTCCGTTTCATTTTTGTTTATAGTCACTTTCTAGCCAATTTCGCTTTTAGGCTCTCATGTACAATAATATTAAGCAAACACCTAAAACTGGAACTGGAAGATTCGAGAATATTTTTTATTCGTTTTCCCAAATGTGCTCTGTGCATTTCAGAGAACTTTGTGCATCATCCTTCTAAGTACTTCTCCGACCACATCACTTGAGCATTGCCCCTGTATTTAAAAGCAAAAAACAAAATGTCTGTTTTTTTACTTCTTTCCCAAATTGCAAGAAAAATATTCTGATCAGTTCATAGGTATTTTTCCCCATTCATTTATGCATGAATGGGACTTTGAAAGAAGAAAGGTTGTTGGTTTTTTTATTGATTTTGGTTAATCTCTTCCAAGAGCAAGCTAGGTCCAGCTCTTCTGAAAGTTCAGTCTTCAGAACTCACAAGCTTCCCCTTCCCATTTTGGTAGACAGATTCATTGTTCCAATGGAACCTAACTGCTGTGTGAGATCATGGACACAGAATGAGAGACAATCTCTCAGGTGGCTAGAGCCAATCCCATGGAGAGCTTTGAAATTCAGGATAGAGACCTTGAAGTAGACTCTGTATTCAATGGGGAGCCATTCCAGTGATTAGAGATCATGGTGATATGTTCACTGTCTGCTGCTAAGCTATTGGGATGCCGTGCTTTCAGAGAAGTTCAACAAAATCAAGCAGCAATTCTGTTTAAATGTTTTATGGACAGTGTTCAAGTATCCTGTAACATTCTAAATACGCATTTAGTGCCTCATCCTACAAGTCTGTGAACAAATCAAGCTTACACTGAAGTCACCAGGCCAAGTTTACCACTGACTTAAGTGGCCTCAGCTCCACGGAAGTCAGATTGCAAATTATTATAACTGATTTTTAAATCAGTGGGGTTGCACTCATTTTGAGCAACAAATACCATGCACCAGCTGCCACAGTAATGGATAAATCCATAAAATTCTAGCTAGACAATAAATTGGTCATTTGCATGCCCAACAGTTACATAACTGTGCTTTTAAAATATCTTTTTTCAGAAGTGTACAGGAACAGAATTACACCATTCCCTCATACTGACATGAGTGGAGCTGCGTGGCTAAACTTACATGCAGAGGATTGAAAATACACCTCTTACACCACTGATTTCCCCTCATTTATGTCAGTAATAAAAAAGAGATTAAACTTTAACTTAGCCATTATCAAATCTCTGGCACTCTCAACTGACTGGCTGTTAAATTCTTATAAAAACAGAACATGGGGGTGGGAGTGCAGAGGACAAACAGAGAATTGAGGAAAAAAGAAAACCACGTACCTGTCTGCTAGAACATATGGGTGAGATGTCTGCCATGTAAGTGGACGGAATTTCATAACAGAGATAAAGCGTCCCAGATTATGAATTTCCTGCTTTTGGTACTCTCCGTGTACCATCCCAGAGAGATAAAACAGTTTGGCACCCTAAATCAATCAAATTTATATTAAAAGTTTAACAAAAAACTTACCCCAATTAAATTCCTACCTCATTAAAACTAAAACAAGAGACTCCATTCAACAAGCTACAATTACCTCCAACAGATTTGAGTTAACTTCTATTATCTCCCCTTCATCAAGGCAAAAAATTATCCCCAACAATTTGGCACCAGGTGTGCAAGGCTCACAACAGCAGCAAAGACTTGCTTTTAAATCTGTTAAAAGGCAGATGTATGTTTCACAGAAACCATGTCTTTTTTCTTCTTTTAGCAGCAGGCACAACACAAATACAGAAGCTACACAACATTAGCATTGCTAGACACCACATTAAAGTCTGCAAAGCAACACCATCTGCCTTTTATGAATCTAGGATTTGATCCTGCAACCCCTTACCCACATTATTACTTGTGTGAATGACTATTGGGCTCTAGTGCTGTAACAGACCTATTGTTTGGTGGTAGAGCTCAATTACACAAGTCAATTTTCAAGAAAGATTGTATAATCTGAGTCTCAATACTAAATGGTACATTAGCAGTCTTCTCTTTCAGTAACATTTGTGAACAAACAAATGCAAATCACAGAATATCAGGGTTAGAAGGGACCTCAGGAGGTCATCTAGTCCAACCTGATACTCAAAGCAGGACCAAGCCCCAGATACATTTTTGTCCCAGGTCCCTAAATGGCCCCCTCAAGGCTTGAACTCACCCCTGGGTTTAGCAGGCCAATGCTCAAACCACTGAGCTATCCCTCCCGTGTATTTAAACGTAGTCCATTTAAATACTTAAACATTTTCCCCACCCCTAAATCAATTTCAACAGTTCAAACATTTATGAAAAATAACTGTTTGGTATTATACCGGATACACTTCTGTCCAGAATCTGTGTTTCAATCTCTTTTTGGTCTTCTTTAACTGTTTGTTGTTCTTGAAGGTATCCAGGTGGGTAAGGACACCCATGATTTTGGGAAAGCCATGTACTTGGCAGATGTTCAAGAATTCAAAGGTTTCCATCTCAAATCCAAAGCTGGCATCAATGAGCATAAGAACCTGAAAGTGAATGAAAACAATTTACTCTGGTGCTATTGAGATGCCCTCAGCAGCATCTTCAACTAATTTAATAGTCATGCTTTTAAACAGGATCCATCTCTTCATCCAATGTGTTGGCTTTGATAAATTTTTAATCTCAAGGAATCAGGCAGTCTTCCCAAGGATTTTTACACAACCTAGAGAGACAATTGTGGCCTTTTAAATTAAAAGTTGTGTCTTAAGCCCTTCTTACTTTAGAAAAGGCTAATAAATCAAATCCCCTCTCCTAAATCTATAGACATTTATAAATTTTTCTTCACTTTGCTTCCCTCTCTCCAGGAAAATTACAGGACCCAAAAAAAAAAAAAAAAAAAAAAAAAGCCACCCGCAGACAAGAGTCAGAACAAAAGTCTCCCTCTGCACAATCACCACTTCCCTCCCTCCCCCGACCCCCCCCAAAAGTGTTAGTCCCAGCAACGAGGGACAGATCCTTATTTAGTTAAGTAGCCTCTTACTGCTCAAACAGTAATGAGGTTCTTTGAGGAGCAAGATAATACTGAACAGGAGTAAGAGTATCGGAATCTGGCCCTTCTCAACTAACAAACTTTGTCCCCTCTTAAAACATGCAAGATTGAGCTTTTATCAATATTTGCAGGAATGTCTGATTAAATTAGTAAAGATAAAGGCCTTGATTGTTTTGGGTATCTGAAAAATGCAACCAAAGATTAGGTTACCTCAAGAGACTACTGCCTTAATGCCTTAAGGGACTAGAGCATCTAAGATCATAAACAGATCTTTGGTACAAGTGAGATAAACAAACTTCCTTCATATGTTGCAATTACTGTAATGTGTCACTGAGAGATGATAACCGAGCAGAACACTGACATAGGATAATCGTCTCCTGTAGTCACATGAACATGAAGCAAAGCTAATTAGCTCCTCAGCAACAAGGAGCCTAAGGACTTGTCTACACTAAAGGGAAAAGTCGATCTAAGCTACGCAATTTGAGTTACGTGAATAGCGTAACTCAAATTGACGCAGGTTACATCTACTTACCGCGGGGTCCACACTACGCGGTGTCGACGAGAGACGCTCTCCCGTCCACTCTCCTTACTCTTCTCGATCAGGTGGAGTACAGGAGTCGAGGGGAGAGCGATCGGCACCCGATTTAGCGGGTCTTCAGTAGACCCGCTAAACGTAAGTGTAGACAAGTCCTAAGATGCAAAGGGATTAATGATTTATGGCTCCGTCAGTAATTAAGTCCTCCTAACCTTGTGACAATCAAATCGGTATAGTGCTTCACACCATCACACACATTCATAACTTCAGGCATATACCATATCTATTATTTATGTTTTAAATGCATCTCATTGTCTCAGAGAGTATGTGTACAGTAGAAGACTACTGAGATTAGCTGGTCAATTTCAGCAATGGCCAAAAATAATCCCACAATCAACTATCAGCGAAAATATATTCCATATCCACCAGCTCAGCTAAAAAATTTGAGTAGACAAGTCAACTTTGCACCCTGTCCTGAAGATGAACAGACTCAGATAAGCTAGACCAAGATGGAGGTAAATTACAGAACTGAGACTCTCATCTGAAAACACTGACTGCAGCACTCAAACCTTCAAATCCAAGGTTCACCAGCTAGAATGCATCAGATGAACCCAAATGATGTAGCAGTATGTTTCCATTTCCACACAGTGAACAATCTGATCATTGAAGAATTTTTTTCTATTAGAGTTCTTTGAGGGGGGGTCCACAAACACGTGGACCTGGGTGATCCAGTGGATATAGTGTATTTAGCCTTTCAGAAAGCTTTGACAAGGTCCCTTACCAAAGGCTCTTAAGCAAATTAAGCAGACATGGGATAAGAGACATGGATCAGTAACTGGTTAAAAGACAGGAAACCAAGGATAGGAATAAATGTTCAGTTTTCAGAAGAGAGAGAGGTAAATAGTGGGGTCTCCCAGGGGTCTGTACTCGGACCAGTGCTGTTCAACATATTCATAAATGATCTGGAAAAAGGGGCAAACAGTGAGATAGCAAAATTTGACAGTGAGGTGACGATACACAATTACTCAAGATAGTTAAGTCCAAAATAGACTGCGAAGAGTTACAAAGGGATCTCACAAAACTGGGTGACGTGGCAACAAAAAGGCAGATGAAATTCAAAGTAGATAAATGCAAAGTAATGCAAATTGGAAAACAATCTCAACTATATATACAAAATGGAGTCTAAATTAGCTATACTACTCAAGAAAGCAATCTTGGAGTCATTGTGGATAGTTCATGGAAAACATCCATTCAATATGCAGCAGCAGTCAAAAAAGCTAACAGAATGTTAGGAACCATTAGGAAAGGGCTAGATAAGACAGAAAATAATATAATGCCTCTATATAAATCCATGGTACACTCATATCTTGAATACCGCATACAGATCTGGTCGCCCCATCTCAAAAAAAAAAAAGATTGGAATTGGAAAATGTACAAAGAAGGGCAACAAAAATTACTGGGGTATGGAACAGCTTTCATATAAGGAGAGATTAAAAAGTACTTCATACAACACAGTCAACCTGAGTAACTCTTTGCCAGGGGATGTTGTGAAGGCCAAAACTATAATAGGGCTCAAAAAAGAACTAGGTAAGTTCATGGTGGGTAGGTCTATCAATGCAACACCATCCTCTCTGTGTCCTTAGCCTCTGTTTACCAGAAGCTGGAAGTGGATGATGGGATGGATCACTTGATTGCTTGGTCTGTTGATTCCCTCTGAAGCACCTGGCACTGGCCACTGTCGGAAGACAGGATACTGGGCTACATTGACTATTGGTCTGACTCTCTATAGCCATTCTTATGTTCTTATGTTTTAACAAACCATTTCAAACATCAATAGGGATTAACTGGAATTTGTTTAGCGTAAAATTGTTGTTCCATTTTGGTTTGTTAAGAGATTTTTCATTAAGGTTCAGAAGTAGAATGGGCAACATAGGGTCTCGTAGCATTCAAAAGCAGTTTCCCTCCTGTTACATCTGGTCTAGTTCCAGTGACTGCTCCAGAAAATTAGGCCTTTTAGGGACCCATCCTGCTCCCACTGAAGTCAAAGGGAGTTTTACCAGTGACTGCAATGGGAGTAAAGATCGGGCCAATGATCTGTAGGTGTGATCTAGGCAAAGGTATTATTTCCACAATTGCTGACTTACCAAATCTGCAACTTTAGCCAGATCAATCATTGTGTTAATGTCACATCCACATTCAATAATGGTTAGCCTACGCCTTTTACCTGTGAAGAAAACGCAAATTTAATGAAAAACAAAAGTGAACCAACTAAAGATATTTTATACAACCTCAATGGTCTCCGCTATTTCATCAATTCTGCTACAATACTGTGTTGATACAGTTGACTTCCCTAATTAGCCATGCTTACATGTTGGAATGCTACTCAAATTTATTTATTGTTAGTGATCAAAACAAGTAATGCCACCTTTGATAGATAAATTTATTTTTCTATAAAAAATATTCAACAGAAGAGCAGCCAGGGAGATTAAACGCACAGAGACGGCAGAATTTTAAATTCCTGTTGGCTTTGTGCTGATTTATTGTGCAGCTGTTCTCCTGGATTACAGGTTGCTCTCCCATAATAGAGGGGCTGGACTAAAATTAGCCAACGTTTTCTTCCCACTTCAAACTTCTTAAACTCCTAATGATGGGGGGGGGGGAGGGCTAGGAGCACCCCCTGGTTCTTCTGGTTGGCTGATATTCCCCATTTTCTAAGACTCATTTTTCAGTTGCTTGTAACTTCGCCAAACTTTAACCACTTGGGCTGAAATTTTCCATGATTATTCAATGTCATCCACAGTGGTAAAGCACAGTAATTCATAATGACAATCAGCAGTCATTTGGCCAGGAAAAAAAGTGAGAATGGCTCTCTAGCCTGGTGATTAAGGCACTCCTCTGGGATGTGGGAGATCCAAGTTCTAGTCCCTGCTCCAATGACTAATTATTTATAAAAGAGGAGAGGTGAGGGACACCTGCCCCAGAACATCCTATAACCCAGTGGTCAGGGCACTATCCTGCAATACAGGAGACCCAAGTTCAAATGTTCAGGAAAGTCATATCTGACCAGGCCCGAGGCAGGCACTTGTAACCTGGTACTGATGGGTTCAGATCAGATTGCAAGGTTCTATTATGACAGTCTGTTACATGATCATATACTAATTTTTCCACAGGCCTTCTGCCTCACTTGGAGCACAGACTAGTCCTGTTCTAGAGATGAAGCAGGACTGAGTAATGAAGACGAGAGTTATCTATAGGTAAGGCTACGTTTTAGTCACGGGTATTTTTAGTAAAAGTCATGGACAGGTCACGGGCCGTAAACAAAAATTCATGGGCCTGTGACCTGTCCATGACTTTTACTAAAAATACCCACCCTGACTAAAACTTGGGCGGGGAGCCACGGGTTCTTTTCAGGGGGGGGAGAGGGGGTGAGAAGGTTTGGGGGGGCAATCTGGGGTGCCATGGGTGCTGGGGGATGTGACCTGAGACCCCCGCTGGTACTGGGGAAGAGGGGACTGGGCCGTGGACATGGCCCAGGACCCCCGCTGGTGATGAGGGTAGGGGAGGGGGCCTTGGCAGGGCCAGTAGGCAGGGCTTTCCTACCTAGCTCTGCGTCCCTGCAGCTCCTACACGGTGGAGGCAGGGGCCAGGGTAGGAGCTCCGCTGCTTCCGCCACAAGCACTGGCTGCTGCAGTTCCCACTGGCTGGGAACCACAGCAAATGGGAGCTGCGAGAGCAGGGCCTGCGGGCACAGGCAGTGTGCGGCTCAGAGGGCCCCCCTTGGCCCCTCCGCCACCTAGGAGCTGCAGGGGAGCCCCCCGCACTCCCCAACCCCTAGCCCTGAGCCCCCTCTCACACACCCAAACTGCTGCTGCTGGCCCAGGGCTGCCGGGCTCAAGCAGCCCCTGAGCCAGCACCAGCCACTGCAAAAGTCACAGCGGTCACGGAACCTGTGACCTCCGTGACAGACTCACAGCCTTATCTATAGGATCCCTGTTTCATTTTTAAAGAAAGTAGGTGTGTATTGACTTTGACGGAGATTACAAAAACAGGATAATGTTTAAGGCAGTTGAATGCTGCCCCAGAGAACTGGATTCTATCTACCACAGAGTTCCTATGCAATGCTAATCAAGCCACTTAAACCAAACTAACAGAGGGTCCTGTAGCACCTTTGAGACTTGCATCTGAAGAAGTGAGGTTCTTACCCACGAAAGCTTATGCTCCCAATACTTCTGTTAGTCTTAAAGGTGCCACAGGACCCTCTGTTGCTTTTTACAGATTCAGACTAACACGGCTATCCCTCTGATACTATGAAACTATTCACAAGTAGTCATTAATTGTGTGTTCCTCACTTTAGGGGACCTGGCTGGAGACCAGGGGTTCCGCACTTGCAAAAGTGTGGAGAACTCAGCTGCAACTGAAGACAATGTGTTTAGGATTTTATATGGTCAAAGCACAAAGTAACTCAAAAAATTAGATCACCCAAATTTCAAATTGGGTACCCAAAATCAAGAGACACTTTTGACCTTAATCTGTGCCATAGACGATACCACCTTGTTCCCGTCACCTCACAGGGGTGTTGTGAAAATAAACTCAATAATATTTGTGAAGGCCTCAGATACTATAGTGATGAGTGCCACAAAAATGTCCATGAAGAAATTAAAGATTCTGTCTTCAGAGCAGAGTTTGAATAGCATATGGTAAATAAGGCCTGGTACCACACACTGAATGAGAAGAAAACAAAATACTGATTAGCTGATCATTAACTGAGCACCATCTGTGTGCTGAATGAAATGGGGTCCTGTGGAAAAATTAGTATATGATCATATAATTAAAGACTGTATCATAATTAATATGCACAAAGGTTGGACAACTTTAATTATGGCATTTCCTAACTTTTGGATGCTTGATTTTGCAACTTTAATTATATCATAACAGTTTTTGTATGTGTAATGTATAGATGAAATTTGTTAAAAATTTATGACAAGGAAAATATCTTATTTTCTTAAGGTACAAGAAAGCCAGGCATCTGTTAGAAAATATTTACCTGCTGTTGTTACAAACATTTAAAATTACTGCAATTGAAAAACAAGAGAAAAATATTTGCTTACGTCGTGTATATATCACATCACTTTGTGAATAGTTTGTCAATTTCTCACATTTGCTTGTGTTTTTCCACACAACACCAGAGAGAGACAAATGTTTTAAAAAGAAATCGGGTTATAAAACTACAAAAATGAGTACGGGGAGTGGTACCTTAAATGACTTAACTCATTTTTTTAAAAGATATTTTCAAATTGAGTTTCCTTAGATTATTGTATCAATACATACTGCCTGTTTGCAATACTTTAAATATGTGAGCTCATAACAAAATGTAGTGTGTGTGTGTGTGTGTGAGAACATGCACATGTGCTAAGATCAAGTCACCCTTCTATTTATGACTATTTATCCAAATCCTACATGTTGTGTATCAAACAAAAGGGTTTTTTTTGTTTTTTTCCTCACCTGATACAATCGTTACAGGACCTCGTATTTCAATCAGTTTTTGCCTTGTAAAGTTCCTAATTAGACATTTTATTAAAGTGCTCTTCCCAACTTTTGGAGGGCCAACTACAACCACCACCACAGGAGGAGGCTCTAAGGGAGTTCGGTCAACTACTGGAATGTGATGTTTTTTCGTCTTCAAATCCTGAGTCCTATTTATGAAGAAATTCATAAAAAAGTTTAATGTGAAGTTATAAAAAAGCAAGAACACTTGTTTTAAGATGCTAAGTGTTTCAGAGACTCATTCACATAGGTGTAATCATTAAGGATTCAGCTATTCCCATAGAGATGCACAACTCCCATCGACTAAGGAGCTAAACAGATTTCCCCATAATGCAGACAAACACAGTAGTGCAGCATGATAGACGCAGTTAGGCCCACACTATTGCCCCATTTATAACAGAGAATAAATATATTGCTGTGTGGATGTGGTAAACCATGTTAGCTGATTGAGCATGTCAGAGCCTAATTCACAAAACACAGTTCTATCAGCACCTAAAAATGAGTTTACTGGGGAAAACAAAACAAAAAAAATCCATCAAGCCCATCCATCATGCTCTAAAAGACTCCATACCTGTGGAAGGTTCTGGCCATCCGCACAGCAGACTGGACCGCAAAGGCCTTTGGGTTTCTCTTCCGAGCATCCTCATCATCTCCAAGTCCTAGATCATTCAGATGACGTTTCCTTTTTTTGTCAGCCTTTGGCCCACTGTGCTTCTTACGGTGCTTCTTCCTGTCCTTTTCCTCCATCTCTTTTCTCAGGGATCACCTGTTACCAGTGTCAAATGGATTGCTTTTGCCAATGATACAGAGCATAGCTGGCATATGGAAAAAAAAACCACTTATTACGCAACATACACAGAAAAGAGAAGCAGCATTATTTATAATAACGGGGGGAGGGATAGCTCAGTGGTTTGAGCATTGGCCTGCTAAACCCAGGGTTGTGAGTTCAATCCTTGAGAGGGCCACTTAGGGATCTAGGGCAAAATGAGTACTTGGTCCTGCTAGTGAAGGCAGGGGGCTGGACTCGATGACCTTTCAAGGTCCCTTCCAGCTCTAGGAGATAGGATATCTCCAATAATTAATTAATAAACCTGTTTTTCACCTAAGACATAAGAGGCTAAACTTTCCTCTAGGAAGGTCATGCCTATCTAAGAGAAAGGAAACTCAAGTGAGTTCTGACAGATGAAGTTGCCACTTGAATATTTCTTTGATGATTGTGGAAGAGGGCCTTGTTCATGGAAGGCTCATCATCTCCACAGAGATCTATGGGTGAGGATGGTATAAATTGATTTTGGGAGAAGTGGGGTTGCCCAGCATTAATTTATCATTGGATGGACTGCAATAGCAGTTTTATTTAGGAGTGACTCAAGATTCATTAATTTATATGGAGCAACATTATTCAAGTAAGTATGTGGTGCGGGGAAGGGGTGTAGGGCCCTACACTAATTGAGGGTAGAATTCAATAAGTGGGAGACCAGGCAGGAAGTGGTGAGACTCAAGGCATGGGGCACTGACAGGCACGGTTAAGTCTGGGAAGTAGGCTTAGTTCTTGGACTAAGTGATGTTGGATAAATGTTTCAGATCCTCCAGATGTGGTTCAAGGGACAAAGTATTTTCAGTAGGAAGACTTCAGCTGTGGAACTCTTTTAATTAAACTGACACTAACCTTAACAGTGTTCAGGTCTAAATGCAAGCCCTACATTGTCAATAAGTCATTCCCTGAGAAACAGCATCCTACTAAGACAACTGAGGAACGGAAAGGAAATGATCAAAACACACACACACAAAGCAAGAAGAATTGTCTATTAAGGCCAGTGCTTAGCTACTATGAAAATACATGCCTTTGAAAAAAAATCCACAGATTTCATTAGATAACCAGACTCCTAGTCCTGTATTTTAACCACAAGATCATCAGTGCCCTATAATCAGCATGAATTGTGAAGTGTATCAGGAATAAAGATTTCTTTATGCAGCTTCAACTCCCTGGTTAACATAAAAAGTTGCAATCACTGGGCTCCATTAATACCAGTTAACTAAATGCAGGGCTTTGGAGCTGTGCTCCGGCTCCACTCCAGCTCCAGGCAAAAACCTGCAGCTCCACTGCTCTGCACTCCGCTCCACAGCCTTGCTAAACAGCAGTGGTAGCACTCTCTCATTCCAGACATACAGCAAATGTTTAACTTTATTTCTACTAGTCCATATGTTGCAAAATACTTCTGCCAATCTTACAGTTAGTATTGCAATAATCACTGATAAAATGCACGTTTAACAGTTAGGCCCCAATCCTATAACAGGATCTGCAGAGACCCGAGTCTGCTGGGGTGGCCTCCGATACAAGCCCTCTGCCAGTGGGGAGTCCCAACACAGACAACAAGGCCCCACGTGGGCACAAAGGTTCACTGAGTTCATTGCAGGAGCGGGGCTGTCTGGGAGACCAGATCACCCACGCAGAATCAGCGCGGTGGCTGTAAGAGATCCCCGCAGCAGCTCCCGCACGAGCAGGGGAGCTTGGCAAAGGATGGGGGCTGACTGGCCAGGGCTGACAGCGGAGGAGCTGGCGCCTGAGGGTCCCGACAGGGACCCCGCTCTCAGCGCCCTGGGCGCTATTGCCACGCGACCAACAGCTCCTCCTAGTTTGAGGCAGGTTTCTTTACACATAGGAAAAAGAGAGCGGGGGGGGTGTTGGGGTCAGCCCCAAATCCCCGCCCCCACAGCCGGGAGATTAGCCACTGATTTCCCTCGGAGCAGGATCCGGCCCCGGACACAACGGGGCTGCCCGCCCCAGGTACCCACCCGCCGGAGAAGGGAGACTCGCAGCCCGGCCCACTCCCCGCGCGGAGGGGCTCAGCGAGTGGCAGTCCTACCTACCCCCGCCGCTCCGGTGCCTCCAGCAACTCCGCATGGGCGCCGCGGCCGGAAGTGCGTCCCACCCAACTCCTCCCGCCCGGAAATAGCCGCTGGCCGGCTCGGCTCGGCCCGGCGGGGGGCGGGTATTGCGGTGACACCAGGCAGGGAGCGGAGGGAGGCGCCCCTTGACTGAGCTAGGCGAGGAGCTGACCCCGCCCCCTCCTTACCGGAGGGTGTTGCCATCGACTGCGCTGGGAGCAGCTGCAGCCCCCACCCAAACCCGCTTGGGACCCGGGACAGCGCCCCGGTGCTGGTGTTTCCCCACCGGCTCCGCCTCTGGCAGCTGGGCCGCAGGCTGGTCACGTCCGTTCCCACCTGGGGGACCGTCAGTGCCAGTGCCAGCCACAGCCAGGGCGTTTGGGATGCGGCCCCTGAGCTCCCCCCGCCCCAGTGACTGCAGGTTTGCATTGTCCTGCCGACAGCCTGCCCGCTCTGCTCGCTTGTGGCTGTGTGCACGGCTCCAAGAAACCAGAGATGCACCCGCGTAGGCAGGGGAGCTGAGCGCCCAAAGTTAACACAGCGGCAAAATATAGAATTGTTTGGGGGGTTGTTTTCCAGTTTCTTTCCTTTTTAGCACGTCTGCTATTGTAACCGGACTAACGTAACAACACAGTAGCTGGACATTTTCAGACAAAACGTGACTTGTAAATTGACTCGTAAAAAGGGCACGTGGCAAATCTCGTTCATGTTATGCTCTGAGATTCAAGAGTTAAGGCCCTCGTGCTGCAAATAATTATGCACCTGATTAACTTTATGCAATGTGAATAGTCCCACTGAGGTAATCACAGCTATTCACGGGGCGGGGAAGAGGGAAGGGTAAGCAGGTGTTTAAGTCTTCAGGAATGGGACTTAAATTAAGGGACCTGTAAACAAAATGGATTCCCATTTAAATATGGGCTGAAGATTCCCAGAGGGAATGTTTATTACTTTCACAGTAGCTGTTAAAAGTGAGACACAGCAGTCAGAAAAGTGATTCTGTAAAAATGGTATGATTTTCCACATTTATTCTCTTAGTAAATCTATATCAGAGTTCCTTGGCCAAAAGTCAAAAGATTTTTTTTCTAGCTAAAAGTCCTGCAAACTCCACTTCGGATTTGGTGATAAAGCTGTAAATGTGGTATCAGGTGTGAAGATTGTGCAATCAGTTAAGTTGACAATTTTGTTAATGACACTTGAAGCACCATTGAACCCAGCTTTCTTCTGTATTGAATCTGCAGGAAAAGCAGGGAAGACTCAGAAAAAGTATGGTGTAGGATAGTAGTGTTTCTCTGTAGTCTGATTATAGCACCATTTTAATCACACTGTGAAGTGCCACATTTTCTATTATAGTAGAACAAGGAAAAGTTTAAAGCCCCATTTCTCTCCAGCTACATACTAGTTATCTGATATGCCCACTACTTCCCTTCCCACCTTTTGTCTGTCCTGTCTATTTAGGCCCCAATCCTGCAGACATTTGCATGCATGCTTAATTTTTACAATTCTGAGTAGTCCTATTGAAATCAATGGGAATAAAGTTAAGTACATGCTTATTTGTGCAATCAAGGCCTTACCTGTAAGCTCTTCAGATACAGAACCCAGCACAATGGGTTCCTGATCTTAGTTGGGGCCACTAGATATTAGTGAAATACAAATACATGAAATAATAATTGGAAACTGCCAATTTATATCTAGATCCTGCAGACTTTTGTGTTTGAATGTGTCAATCCCTGAGGAATCTTCTCTGGGTTTCTGCAAATAAATATGAAATATGCCCGATGCCCCCCTCCCTTATTTTCAAATAATCCTTGCCACAAACATAACTATATATTGTGTGTCATATAGGGACAAAATCCAACATACCTTAAATACATGAGAGTAAGATCTGGCATCTGATTTCAAATATCTTGGGAGTAGTAAGAAATAGTTGTTTAGCAGAGATCTGAACATTTAGGCTGGAGCCCTGATTTATTAAATGGAGACAGCTGTTCGTTGAAGTAATTTGCAACAAGAAAATGCAGGAATGGCCTTATGCCAAACACTACAGGAAGGAGAGCTGCTAAAAAGGTATGCAGGCCATGAATTTATTTTCCCTGTGATGCTGCTACCAGAAGGAGTGACCAAGAGGTTGGTTGTGTCCCTCTAGTCCTGCTGCTGAAGCTTAGAGTGGGTGGCTCGTATTAGAGATTGCATGGGATAAGGGTCCTCAAGCTTCCAGTTGGTTTCATTGTGCTCAATGACATTTCTGAGAAGACAAGAATGTATGTTAAATGTGGAAAATGACAGACTGAATGGCTTCGAAATTTGACAGCAGGTTACAGAATCTTTACCTTTAATTTACCAATTTTAATCCATTCCAAGTTAGTGACTAAAGCTTTTGTTACCATTTAATTCTTTCTCAGTGACCTATGTGAACTGGAGAAGAGCTCTCTGTGGTTCAAAAGCTTGTCTCTCTCACCAACGGAAGTTGGTCCAATAAAAGATATTACCCATCTCTCTATGTGAAATGAGTCAGTCTCAATCAAGCTTCCAGTAGACAAGACATTCACTACACCAAAATCACTACCAAAATTGGCATTAACTGGCATCTTTCTTGGCAGTCTCAGAATCTACTCACTCTTATTTTGAGCTAGTCCCTGGAGAGCAGAGCTCTGGCACTTTGGGCATACAAACCTGGGGAAGTTTGTAATGTCAGTACCTGTACTGCACCTGCTCTGTAAATAACAACCATAAGACTTTAGTCTCCAAAGCTCTTGAGTTCTGCAAGCAATAAATGTAATTCAATAAAAATCTTCTAAAAAGAGATTGTGGAAAGTCTTTAAAATGGCATAAGAAAGGAGAGAGTTGGTATTAAACAAGTCTGGGCAGATTTCCTTATTGTGAAATTCATGCTAAACATGACAGTTTAAGATAAATGCAATTTGCAACAAAGGGAGAGGACAAATAATTCACACTAGATTATCAGCTCATTTGGATAGAGCACTGAAGTGTGCCATGGATATTTGCTACTAAATGTTCTGTGTGGGGAAAAACATGTATTCTATTTGTCCTTGAGATAATGCATGCCTGTGAGAAGTAACCATAATAGACTCTGCTTTCATATTTAAACTACAGGACTGATCAATGAGAAGAAAGCAATTCCCTGTATAAACTATATACACAGAACACAAGCCCTGCAGCCCCATATTACTGTGCCAATCACAAAGGGATACTAAATGGGAGCAGTGTGTGTTTCTCCAAGAGGAAAAAAAAGCTAGTGTAGCTACCTCACATTGGCCATGGAGCAGTTCTGCAGGCTCTACACCTGTCTGAGGGGTAGAGGCAGCTGGAAGATCAAAGTAAATAACCAGCTCTGACAAGAGACCAGGGTGCTCTGTGTACTGTCACACACACTCAGTATTAGCCTATGCGTTCTTTTGTAGCACAGGAGAAAATATCATGTGCAGTACTTCTCTTCCTTCCCCCAACTATACCTTCTCCTTATAGAGCAGGGCTACTGCACATTGAGAGTATCAGAGGGGTAGCCGTGTTAGTGTGAATCTGTAAAAAGCAATAGATAGTCTCAAAGGTGCCACAGGACCAACAGAAGTATTGGGAGCATAAGCTTTCGTGGGTAAGAACCTCACTTCTTCAGATGCAAGAAGTGAGGTTCTTACCCACGAAAGCTTATGCTCCCAATACTTCTGTTAGTCTCAAAGGTGCCACAGGACCCTCTGTTGCTTTGCACATTGAGAGGTGCACAATGCTGCTTAGGCTTCTATCCACCAACCTCCTACTCAGTGGCCATTTTCACCTATTTCTTTTTGTGCTTTTCATGCCCTCTGTGCGTGCAAGGAGAGGGGATGATTTCATCAACCTCTGCCGCTTGAAGAAAAAGAGAAAAAAAAAGTCCTTTTTAGAATCTCATCCTAATAATTTGTCTCCTGAAATAGATTCTCTTCAGACGTGGTGGTGTAGCTTTCAGCTAAAGTCTCTCAGAAGTAGAGATGCCATTAGTTTTTGAAGGCTGATGCAAAGCTTATCAATGGAAAGACTTCTGGAACCAGTGTGCGATAGTCCCAGCATGTCACTCTATGCATGGACGGAAAGATTCAGCCCTTCAAGCTACAGAACCTTTTGCAGGCACAACTCCAACTTTGAAGGCCTGAGGCTGTAGTAGCCCACACTATTGGTGCAATTCCTTTCTCAACTAGGCAAATCCAAAAGCCACTGTCTGTAAAGTGTAGACCTACATTAGCTAAGGGTATATTCAAAATGCTACAGCAACATAAGTTCACCACAGCCATACTTCACTGTAGATGCCCTTCCTGTTGGTGTAGGTTATCTCCTGTGGGCATAGGTAATCCACCTCCCTGAGAGGCAGTAGTTAAGGGAAGAATGCCTCTGTCAATTTACTGCTGCCTACACCAGCGGTTAGGCTGGCTTAACTTCGCTGCTCAAGCATGTGGAGTTTTCACACCCCAGAGCAATGTAGTTAAGCTGACTTAGGCCTAATTTACCCTAGAAAATTAAGTCTTTGCTACTGCTATCCATTCCCCCAAAATCTGTGCTTGCTGGGACACAGCAAGCACTTAGTGCATGTGGAGTTCAGAGTTTCTGCAGGATTCCCCAGTCTTGCTCCTCTTTTCCACAGTAGCCCCTCCTTGGCCACAGCAGAGAAGAGTGGTCAGACTAAGGTTCCACTCTCGAAGTGCTTACTAAGCAAAAAACTCTCAAAACTAATGGGAGCTCAGCCCTTGCCAAACAGCTGTAATGAACCTGATGAGTTTTGGAAACACCACACGCAACAACCTATGCTACTTCTCTCAAATTAAAAACTTCAGAGTGTAATGGTGGATGCTGTTGTGTTTTTTTTAATCATTTTTGTTTTTGAAAATAATTTGAAAGGTCTAGAAAAAAGGACCTCTGAAGGCAGATTGAAAAAAAAATTGGGTTTGTTTAGTCTGCAAAAGAGAAGACTGAGAGGGGACATGATTATGTGCTTAAACTGTTACTGGGGGGGGGGGGAGAGAAGAGAAAAGAGGAGGGGAATGTTGTTCTTAACCTCTGAGATAAGACAAGCAGCAAGAGAGGTTTAGGTTGGACATCAGGAAAAAAAAAACTTCCTAAATTGTCAGGATGGTTAAGCACTGGAATAAAATTGCTTAGGGAGCTTGTGGAATCTCCATCATTGGAGATTTAAGAGCAGGTTAGACAGACACCCGTCAGGGATGGTCTAGATAATACTTAGTCCCACCAAGAGGGAAGGGGACTGGACTAAACTAGATGACCTCTCGAGGTCACTTCCACTCCTATGATTCTATTAGCTAAGGTGGCTATAAGGGGATGCAGCTTCAGTCTCTCCAACCCGCATGGAGCAGGTCCCAAGAGCCCGTTAGTAGCCATTCAGAAGGTGTTACAAAATTATTGGGGACATAGGGTCAGATTCAGTAATAGTTGCCCTACTTAACCCCCATAACAAATACAAATGGAAGGGGCACGGCTCCTGACACAATTACTCTTATCTGCAGTATTGTAGCCCTGTTGGGAGAGGCACAAGACATAAGCTAGTCTAATAAAATATTACCTCATCCATCTTCTCTAAATTTACTCTTATAATTATGTTCCAATGGAACCTTTAGCTCTCTCTTTTTTTTTTTTTTTTTTTAAAAAAGAGCAAAATATTTAAAGAACAGAAGTACAATTTCCCCTTGACATTTGTTTCATTGAACAAAACTGAAAACTTTGAGAAAATTCCTGCATCTGAAGTTTTAAATCTTGTATTTCACACTGTTGCATAGAAGTGTCTTTAAGACAACACAATTCCCCCCCGAGCCACTTTGAAGACAGGCCCAATTTTCAGAAAGGCCAAGTGCCCCACAGCTGCTCTGACTTCAACTGGAGTTCTGGGTGCTCACTCTGAAAGTCATGGCAAAGATCTCCCGACTGGTTTTTATGAGCACAGACTGCCCACTGCTCTAGAATCAGTGGGGGGATGATTCCAGGTGTTGTGGAACCACTGAAGCTCTGCAGTACAGGGTTAAAGTAGAGGCCGGTTCCGGGAATCCAAACAGAAAGCACAAGTGTGATATCCTGGTCCTGTTCAAGTCAATGGCAAAAAAACTCCCATTGACTTCAAAGGAGCCATGATTTCCAGAGCTCAGCTCAAGTGCTATGTGAATTCATTAACAGCAGCCTCAGGACTACTATAAAAGTGGCTCTGAATCTGTTCAGCAGACAAATTTGAGAGGATTCTGTTCCACTTCTAGCCGGACAGAAACCACCTTGTGCCACACTAGGCTACTTAAATAATTAGGGGAATAAAATTTTAGCCTTTAGACCCCAATTAACCTTTCATCACATATTTAAGCGTGAGTAATCTATTGCAACCAGTAGGACTGAAAGTGGTTTTAACACATTAGCATCAGAACTCGTGTCCCAAGCCAGCAAAGTTTTTAGAAGATGCTTGAGAGAGGTTCCCCCCCCCCCGAAGATCAAGAGATTAGAGTGACAAACAATAAATAACCATTACTGAATACATTTTAGAAACCAAGTTTACTGAGGCAATTCAATCACAAAAATCAGTACAAATCATTTGATAATAAATACAATACTTAGCACTCACATGGTGCCTTTTGTGTGCAAAACGCTTATAGATATTAGCCTATTGTTCTTTGTAAGACCCCTATGAGGTAGTTAAGTATTCTTTCCATTTTAAATATAGGGATGATGAAGGCAGAGAGGCTAAGTGATTTGTCCAAGGCCACAGATGGAATCATTGTAAAAGCCAGGACTACAACTCTGGACTTGTTAATTCTCAATCCATATGCAAGCCACTGGACTACCTCTCTGTAGCTACATCAATGTAAAAAAGAAACACTTAGCTTAGATTTGTCTTATTTTATAAAATGAACAATTAAATTGATTTTTAAAAAAATTATCTTAGTTTGAAGCCAACATTTAAAAAAGAATCCACAGCCATTTTTTGAGCATTATACAAATATTTATGAAAGACATATTAAGACATCCTGGCCACACTCCTGCAACTGCATGAGCTTGGGCAGAACCCCACTGAGTTCATTGACTTCAGTCAAACCGCATGCAAAAAACAGGGGGATGCCCATTCAGTAGCCTCTAGGCACTTTGAGCTCTAGGCACAGTTTCTTAAAGGTCTTTTGGTGTCTAACACTCATTGATGTCCAAGATCAATGGGAATTAAGCACCTAAATACCTTTGAGGAGCTGGGTCCCAGTCTCTTCAGGATCAAGCCCTACAGTATAGTATTCAGAGTGCAGCTCAAAAGGATGCTTTCCTTCAAGTCCTGTTACAGCCCACTTAATCGGGATATTGTTAATTCATCTTTTTCTTAGAGGATGAGGACTATGAGAAAGAGAAATGGTAAAGAACGCAAGATTTTGAAAAACCCTTTCTTATGGCAGAATTCACGCAATTCAATTAGAATACCACCAATTTTTACAAAACATTGCCTTTTAAGGACTACACATTTTGTTCAAAAAAAAAAATTACATCAAGTACTTTTGAAAGAGGGGATGCTAGCGACTAACTAAAGGCACATATTAAGTAGGAAAAATACCACCCCACCTCCCTGCAATTTCCACTTAAGTTTTCATTTTAAAAAAAGCTATTTGCTTTTTTTGTGTTCGTGCCTCTTGTGTAAGCTTTCAGTGAAAGAAACAAAGTATACTGAATAGAAAGTGAATTCTAAACATGAGTAGGCACACCAGATCTGTAGTACATTCTGCCCATGAAGAAACCGACATAATCCCCTAAAACTTTTCCCATAACCCCATACCTCCAGTCAAAGCTAACCAACACAGTAGGACTACCAGAGACTAAATAAATAAATACTCAGTGAGCTGTCCGTGACCAGTAAAGTTATCTGGTAGCTAATTATAGACTAATACAAGATCACTGCAAGCAATTTGTTGACAATGCTCAAACAGAAAACACTCAGTGATGAAGTTATTCACTCATTTCTAGCAGCCACCTTCCAACTTCTACATGCTTGCCTTCTCCCCCCCCCCCTTCCCCCTTCCTGACTCTCACACAGCTCTCATAACAAACCCTAAACACACTGGCCAGCAACACTCCTCAGCCTCTTCCCTCTTTCACCCTGACAATCATGCAAATTTATAATGTGTGAACATATCCACCAAGCTCTTTTTCAGGTATGACCTAAGTGGCAGCTTGAACTCTGGTCACCAGAGGTGAAGGGGTAACTTCTACTACCACCACTTTGCTCTACATTTTGTTCACTTTCAAATAGCAAATCTAGACCAGTACCTAAGACTTCATTTCTCATGTATGACCAACGAGGATCAAATTCATCTATCATTTCTTTCAGTTGTTGCCCAAACAAAGGAACCAGAGGAGTCAACATCCTCTGAGATGTTACCTGACAGTTTGCAAATGTTGAAGGGGGAAGAGTAATGCTAGAAGAAACAGGTGAATAAATGTTCCACTCAGCCTGAGCAGGCTCCATTTTTACTTGTGGGTCTCCTCCTTCATGACCTAAAACTGGACTCTTACTAAGATGAGAAGTGCTTGCCTTGACATATGAACACTCCTCATTGATCACTCCTTGGCTAGAGTTTAAGTAGTTGACAGTGACAGGCATCCTGTGTATGTTTTCTTTGGCTGCTTGATATTGAGGACCTTGACCACACTGCTGGCCCCCCAGTTTTAAGGGGGAAGCGGCCTGGAATAAATTTGTATCGGAGTAGTAGTTTTCAGGGAAAGATATCTGATAGTACGGATGTTGCTGTAGTGGCTGCACAGGGTGCTGAATCTGAGAAGGACTCCCCGTGGCTCCTAAACTGAACTGGTTTTCTCTTGACACGTAAGCAGAGCTTAAATGAGTTGATGGGGTCTGGATTTGGGTCCCTGTTCGAAAAGTGCTGTCCAAGCCCTTGAAATGACCATCTAACCTAGGAAGTTGTTGCTCTGAATACTGCATGGGCTGACTAGGAACATTTTGATTCCCTCCTGGCAGACATGGCTGTAGATTGAATTGACTCTGACCAGATGCAAGACTCTCTGTGATTCTTGGCCTGTTTGGAAGATTGACACTGAAGTGGGTCAGCTTCTTGTTGCCATAATTAGGTTTGGGAAAGGTGGGGGCTTCGGTCTTCTTTTGGTTCAGCTGCCTGGCTCTTCTGTTTTGAAACCAAACCTGGGAGGAAATTAACAGAAAATAAGAAGCCATGAGAGGAGCCTTTGCTGGTGAATTTATTGATATAAGCCCACGCACACAAATCTACAAGGTCAAATTCTCCTCAGTTACACCAGTGTAAGTCTGGAGTCAATGCACTACTTCAGTGGAGTTCACAGTGTGCAAGAGTGCGGAATTTGGCCCCAGTTTGCCCTGCCCCCCCTTTCCAGTTAAGAGTTGGTTTCTTTAACTATTTGAATTGCCAGGTATTTATGTCCCTCTCACTCGGAAATATTTTGCTAAGGAAAACTAACACCCTTTAGAGGGCAGAAGCCCCATTCAGTTACCATAAGAGTCAATGGAAAGGCTCCCATTCATTTTAGTGGGAGTTTGATCAGGTTCTTGCCAGCTGTTTGAGGAATTTGCAACTAAGTCACTACTGGAGCTGGTTGAAATGAGCGAATTGTGGGGAAGGATTCAATTGCAACTTACCTTGTCAAAGTTTCCAGAGTTAAAAATAACTCTTGTTGACTACCAGCTTTAGTCAACAACAAAATTCAAAGCTTTGTTTCCCTTTTCCACCCAGTTGGAAAATAGGGGTTTGGCCCTGTTACTTGGCAAATAATGGGCCCCACCCATGATCCAATTGAACCCCTCTGCCCTCAATGGGAGTAGCAGAGATCAATCAGGCCTCAATGTTTCTATTTCCCCTGTCCTTGTAAGGAGCTAAGCTCAGAGAGGTTTTTGTTTTAAATTTATTTACAATACAGATTCAAGTTATAGCTCCCTAGTAAGGGCCAGATTGTGCTCCCCCTTATGTTGGCGAGGGCTTGCTCTCCCCAGTAGTCTAACTCAGTAGTCCTCAACCTTTCCAGACTACTGTACCCCTTTCAGGAGTCTGATTTGTCTTGTGTACCCCAAGTTTCACCTCACTTAAAGACTACTTGCTTACAAAAACAGTGTCACAGCATACTAGTACTGTAAAATTGCTTACTTTCTCTTAACATACAATTATAAAATAAACTCAAATATAAATATTGTACTTGCATTTCAATGTATAGTTTATAGAGAAGTATAAAGTAATTGTATGAAATTTTAGTTTGTACTGACTTGGCTGGTGCTTTTTAACATAGTGTGTTGTAAAACTAGGCAAATATCTAGCTGAATTGGATGTACCCCCATAGAAGATATTGGTGTACCCCAGTTGAGAACTACTGGTCTAACTGACATCTGTGGAATTATTTGCCTGAGTGAGGGCTCAGTTTGAATAGTGACTCCACAACTGGACTCTAAATCAAAGCTTTATTAATTTTGCTGCATCTCTGATGGCCCCACAGCTATGGGAATAAGGTTTGCAAGCAAAAGGCTGCTTGGGGTTGTGTACAACAGTGCGTTTTGGAGGCACTACAGTAGTTATTTAAACAAGCAAACATTTCCAGTGAGTGGTGGCAGGTATTTCCCACCCCCGAAATAAATACTGGAATCTGGAGATCAGTACTCGGCAGATTGTAACAATTTCAGGGAAGGCCACGCTGGAGCCCCGTGCCTTCTCTCGGGTCCCAACTCCCATGGAGATCAATGCAGATTCGGGACACAACGGGACCTTCCTAACAGCGGTTACAATCGCGGGAAGGGAACAGATCTCCGAATTCCGCCAACATCTAGTTGCAGGATCGGGCCCCAAGAGTGCACCAAAGCCATTAACTCAGGAGAGGAGCCAAAATGAAACGGGACATGAGAAGGGGGGGGGGAAGGGGGGCGCTTTCCAGACCGCTCGAGCCTCAGCTATTCTGGGAGGATAGCAGCACGTTGCTCTTGCTGGAAACACTTCTCGATCCAGATCCTCCAGTATCCCTTTACATGGCACAACCGAATACGTGTTGTTGCCACCAGCCAGCTGATTCGGGATCCCGACGTTACAAGAGCCATATCATGTCACTATTGCAGTGCCATTCACAACAAGCCGGCACTCCGGGAGCCGTACACCCCGTGGTAGAAGAACCCTACTATGGACCGACGGGATGGCCTTAGTCGTTCGAGGCCAGGGTTTTTGCTCTGAGCTCCGCCATATATCGGGGCCTTGCTTGTTGTGAACGTCCCCGGAAAAGAGCGCCAGGGCCCGTTCTTGGGGCAGAGGCAATCAAGGGGCACCTAAGAGTTAGCTGTGGGGTGGTTTGTTTACAGAGTGGCACGACATCTGTGATCCGAAAAGCCTCGTTAACCAGAAAACAGGGTGTTGAACAGGCGTTGTAACAAATGACCAAAGCGCTTACCTGAATCCTAGACTCAGGTATCTCCGTCAGGCTGGATAGCCTCTCCCGCACTGTGATGCCAGGGTAGGGATCCCTTTCAAACGTCTTAACCAAGAGGTCCAGCTGGGTTTTGCTAAAGGTGGTCCGTTTCCTCCTGCTTCCTTCTTTCGGCGTATTGGAAATAACGGGGCATTGCGTGACTTGTTCTGTATTTTAAAAAAATAGGTAAGACAAGAACAGGAGGTATTTGGGAAATAAAGTATTAAAACCTTTAACAAAGCACAATAGCGGCTATAAAGAACCATTGAACTTTTTCCGCTAGTAGGACAAGAAAAGAAAATTCTAATGGCATTGGCCCCAATGTGCCACACGTTTCTCGATTTGAGCCAGCCCTTGAAGTAGCAAAAAACCAACTGATTTTACCATCTTGACTCAGCCAAAACTAATTTAAGGTAAGATTTGTGGGAAGGGCTTAAGAAGGAGATCTGGATGATCTTCAATTATAAATTTACTTCGTTATAGAAATAAAGCGTTTGAAGTTAACAATAGATAGGATCCACACAGCTGCAAACCAATAACATCCACACTTGGGCCACCATTTAATTTTAATCTAACTTTGGGTACATTTCTGAATATCATAATTACCTGTAACGCTGTTTTTCACTTTGGCAGCTTCCATCTTTGGGCTAGGAGCTTGCTAATTTGCAAAAATTGTCAGCTTTGTTTTTAAATCTTCACTCCGGGAGACTGATAAGGCCCCACCCGTTTTAACTTAGCAGCAGGCTCCTCGTTTGAGTAACACTGGCTCCTTTAGTTTTATAGTCCTCTTCACCCCAGCAGTTAGCAACCCTCCCCCTGCCTCTGCTGCATCCAATGGGGACAAAGTGCTTTATCATATCCTATTTTGTTACCGATTTAAAAAGAAAACTGAGCTGTAGGTTTGTGTTGGGCTGACCCCTTTTTTTTTTAAGTTAAAGTCTGACTCAGAAAGGTGTCCCACACCTCTATTGTAATCAAATCACCAAAATACACACACTTAGCTCTTGTCCCCTGAGAAGTAGCCAAAGTGTCTCTGACTGGGGCCTTTATAAAGCCAGTGCTGGCAACTTGGAAAAGTTTTTTCAAACGTTCAAGGGTACAATTTTCCCCTCTTATATAACATTTTATGGGGGCAGGGGAGAAGAGCACAGAAAAGAAGGCCTTGGAGCTTCTCCAAACAAAATTCCCCTTGCTTCCAGATTCAAGGTGAGCAGAGCAGGTCTCCTGCTCCAACCGAACCAGCATTGTTTGTTTCTGCAAATCCAGATCTCCGTTAAACATTAGTAGAGCTCTAATTATGATGATGGGCTTCCTGCTGTGGATTTATTCCTTTAGAACAAAAACAAATCCCGATATTACTGTTTTTATAATATAAATACTTGCTTTTCCTGCTTCTCTTTAAAAAAAAAATAATTTTTAACTATTTAGAACTGTTAGTTCAGTTCTATTTCCATCTGGGGAGTTTTACCATTGACATGAAGGAAATCAGTTAGATAAAATGCCAGTGGTTCTACCAAACATGTATTAAAATCAAAAACATACAGTGGAACATGAATACTTCAGTCACATTAACGGCCACAGCCTATAGTCCTTACTGTAGCAAAACTCACACAGTGTTGTCTTCTGATTAAGCACTGCCTTACTGAGCCCAAAAATGAGATATTGTTATGGCCAAATCCTGCTCATACTCCTCATTCAACCAAGTAACCTGTGGAACATGGGGCCTGAGTCTGAAACTCACATGAGTAGTTTAAAGAAAGTCAAGGGACGGTTCCTATTAGTAAGGATTACAGAACTGGGCCTAAGGTGGGATATAAAATCATGACTGAAGTATTAACTCAAAAGAGAAATCAGAATTATTTAAAGTGGTTAATTATAATATATATATGAACTAACAAGGAGCACTAATATGAAATTCAACATTGGGTTATAGAGTAGGAAATAATTATTACTACAGTAGTGAGTCAATTAGTTTGTGTAATAATTTGTCAATAGAGGCCACTGAAGGCTGTCACGGGGGAGGTTTCAAGAGTAACAACATAATTATTGTATATGGCTTTTGTTCCAAACTGTCCCCAAACATTTTGCAAAATCTGGGGTCTATTTCTGCTTACATTGAAGCCAACGGGTACAGATTTGAAGTCCTTAAGCTGTATACACAGCGCTCACATCACCTACCACTGAAGTGCAACCACCTCTGGGTCACAACACAACTTAAACACACAGCAATACCATAGTAGTTTAGAAAAGAAGGCAAATGCACTATCCAATAGAATCTGCATATATGATAGTGTAGAAAAAACATTTGTGGATTTTGTGTAGACAACAATTCTGCACTAATGGAATGGACCAATCCCTCCATGATCCACTCCTTACCCCCGTCCCTGTCCTGCGTGATTTTTGTTTTGTTATGTTTGTTTTCTTTTACCCTATCACTTCCATAACTTGGGCGGTTATGGCACACATCAATTCCATGCAATCTTCTTCATGCATGCCATCTTCAATCACCAACTCTCTGGATGACTTTCCTTTCCATTCAAATGATAAATAAATACATTTTAGGTAGGGCTCAGATTGTGGGGAAGGGGGAAACACAGCAATAATCTCCCAAACTTTGCCCACAAGCCACACTCTCCCCATGTGAGACTGTACTCATGAAATCTTGTGCAGATGTTTAAAGTATGTTCATCTGTGTTCTTGCTTTGGCTCCCCCTTACTGGGGTGTAGATATGCCCAGGGGCAGGTCTGGATTAAGGCATAGGCACAATAAGCATGTGCATAGAGCTTCAGCTCCCAGTGATGTGAGGATGTCTGAATAGAAACTTTCATTTTTAAGTTATGTTTCTAGCCCTCATAGCTGCCAAGAAATACTTGACAATGTGATCTCAGCATAGCTGGCCTGATCTATACGGGGACTTAGTTTGGCTTAACTATGCTGCTCAGGGGTGTGGATTTTTCACACCCCTGAGTGACGTAGTCATGTTAACCTAATTTATTAGTATAGACCAGGCCTACATATCTGCTGCTTTGGAAGAGGGGAGAGAAGGGGAAGGGGATTCCTTGTCTACAGTTGGGCCTAGCAACAAAACTGGTGCAGTGACTAGCCATTAACTGAGGATGACTCAGAGCAAGAGAAGGCCTTGGTTAGCACACCATCCAGATGAATAGGGCGGTTCACACTTCCTAGAGCTATTGTTTCAGACACATTGTCAAGCAGACTCTTTACACTTCCATGTTTCCAAGGTTTTCTTTGCAATGCTAATGGCTAGAGATTTAAGTTTTATTTAAAAAACAAAAAAGTGAGATCCCAGAAAACAAGATGGTAGTTTCAAAGGTCCCTCTCCTCCCTCTCCCACCCCTGCAAAAACACCACAACAGGTCACCACTGATCCAATGTGACCTGGCCTAAAATGAGCTGTGATTTCAGGTATCTGGACTAAATCAGGGTCCCGCTGAAAACTATTGTAGTTTTGCCATTGATTTCAGGGAGGCCAGTCTGCTGGTATAAAGGAGCCTAAGAGAGGGCAGAAACAGACAGGAAATACCCAGAAAATATTTACAGCACAGGGGCAGCATAGGCTTAGCAACATGCTGGGTGGCAGTAACAGCTAACAAGGAACAGATTAAAAATGTTTATTAAAGCTAATGTTAAAAAAATTATATAATACATAGGTTGAGAAAAGACTGACTGTACATCTGGATATAGTGCTTAGGTTATCCACAAATACAAACTTTGCTTTTTAAAGTCATAAGATACATATAGTGCATAATCAGCAATAACCCAAATTTAGGTGAATGAATTTAAGGATACAGTTTAGATATTTAGCATCCATTGGGTACATTACTCATGAAAAAAGTTATACAGAATGTTGGTGGCAGAGAGTAAAATATATCATAGTACTGTACAGAGCACCCCATTGGCAGCTGTGGGGAAACAGGGGAGAAGGCTCTGCATCTGCTCTAATTTATGCCATGGGCTGCATCAGCCACCAGAAGAGCTCAGATTCTGGGAGGTGCAAAGGGGAGTCCTGAGTTGTAGAGCACAGAATGTATCTGAGCACCACATTCTGTATACATAATGATATGTAAAAAACCTACTAAAACAAGACATTCCACTGCCCACACTTCCCTCCCTGGGGAGAGGACAAGCGAACCAGTAATAACCAACATGTGTCAGATGTTAGTAAGCAGAACGTTCCATTGCATCCAGTAGGGAGTTGTGTTCAAAAATCAGTGATACAACTTTGCCCTCAGACATTTACACATCATAAAAGAGTGGCTCATCTCATGCCTGCTTATCTGAAACACCTCGTTATCTTGTTGGTGTAAAATTTTGCAGCCCATTATTTACTAATCAACACCACTTTGATTCTGGGCTTGACACCAATGCAGACAGCAATAGAAGGGAGAGCGTATGCCACTGAAATAAAAATGTCAAAGGACGTCTGAAGTGTTCTAAAAGATTTCACATTCAAATGTATTGTAATAATGTAGCCTAATATAATGTGTTTGTAATGCGTCCATTCTATTCTATATAGGTTCTTATGCCACACTTATTACCATAGTATCTCAGTGCCTTCAAGAAGTACATTAAGCAGCTTTACTAACATCTGACATGTTGTTTGTTTGCTTGTCCTCCCTCCAGGGAGAAAAGTGTGGGCAGGGGAATGTCTTATTTTAATCGTTTCTCCCCCCTTTTTTTTGTTATGTACATATGTCAGAGAAGGCCATGACATGTTGGAGAAGTGCACCTTGCTCTTGGAGTGAAAGGTAGTGAGGTTTGTTATGATCCTTAGTTTCTGGGTGAGTACATTCCAGAGTCTTGGACCAACCCTTGCGGAAGATCAGCCTCTTGCACATACGAGTTTTACCTTTAGTGTAGTAGAGAGTGCCATTGTGTCCAAGGAGCGTTCTGTTCCTGCTTCTGAAGTGAATTTTCCAACCTCAGATAATTGAGAGGCAGCCCAGACTTCCCCCGCATCCATGTCAATAAGAGCAGGATCACATAAAAAAATGTACAGCCCTAAAATTTCAGATGTGTTCAATGTTGGACTAATTCCGCTTCCCCTGAGGGAGTTATACAATTGATTTCAATGCACACAGAATTCAGGCAAAATCTCACCCTTAACTGTTATATTTACTGAACCCTTAAAATCCCTCTTTCTATTGCTTGTAAATCCCTGAAACCTGGCTCTGGTCAGCCCTGAAATTAGTTATCTAAAAGACTGCTGTTTGAAAAACAGCTGGCCTTTTTCTCTTCCCTGCCTGCTGCCGAGTACCTAGGTTCCCAAAGTCATGTGCTGATGTCCAAAGCACAGTTTTCTTAAAAATCTAGCTTTCCTGGTGAAAGAAAGAAAGAAAGAAAGAAAGAAAGAAAGAAAGAAAGAAAGAAAGGGCAGGAAAACATGACCTGTGTTGAACTGATGCAGTGCCTGAGTCTGCAGACAGCCTGAAACAATAGTTCTGAGAGGTGTAGGCTACACCATTCATCTCTATGGGTCAGTAACTCTGAAACTCTCTGCTTTGATGAGAAAGGATGCTGACACCATCTCAGCAGAGGACTGGCTGCCACTGGACAATTATGGCTCTCCTGGGGCAGTGCTAGCAGGCATCCCAATACACATCCCTCTTTTGGGACAGATCCCACCTGAAGACAAGGAGCAATGACCTGGGGATTGGAGATGCTCAGCCTTCCCAATGACGAGGGAGGGTGGCCATCCACCAGTCCAGCAGATGGCTCAAGGCCCCAGTACAAGAGAGCACCTCAGTGCAGGGGTGGGGCAGGGCCATGAAAGGGGCTCCAACTCGGGTGTACCTGCAGTTCAGGATTGTCAAATCCAGCACTGCCTTCATGTTGTCTTCCATACAACACCTTTTACCTGAAAGTGAAACCCTCTCTTGGGCACCAATCAACCTCCCTTCCCAAGAAACACTTTGTCTATCAAGCTTTCCCCCGAAATATCCTCCCCACGTGCAGATGGGTCCTTCCCCTATATATATATCTGATCCATATTGCATGTGTTTCATGGGCAGCTCAGTTCTACAAGCCCTACACACACACAAGCAGTTCTACTGAAGCCAGTGGGTCTGGTACAGCTGTATTGTATCTGGCCACTAACTTCTGAAATCCCCAGTATGGGCAAGCCTTAATTTGCATTGCTTTATTGTAATCTTTTCCCCCCATCTCCCCTCTCCTTATCACAGATTTTTTGTTGCCATAGATCTTACAACATGATCAATCAACACTTTCAACTCAGACTTACTTCAATGGCACATGAGGGCCCTCAGCAGCACCTTACAATAGCAGGCTGCAAGTGTTGTAGGATTTTCTTTGATTTCTGTAAAATACCACACCCTCACATAATGCTATGGAAATACTAAGGAAGACAACAGCATAGTCTGCCAAACCTGATTACAAACCTTTAGGCCCCTGAAGAGAAGTAAACTTGGCCTCAAGGCTTTTTCCACAGGAACTGGAGACAAATCGTCTGGAGTCTCCTCTCCTCTCTATCCCCACAGCAGAAGCCCTACCTTTATTTTCACTGTTGTTTTCGCCCTTCTTAAAAGCAATACGCTCTACCCCTGCTGGAACATGCTACCCATCCATCTTACTCCACCAATGGCCTCTGTTGCTAGGCCCATGTTGTTGTTTTTCCTCACCTCACTCTGCCTTCTCTCCATGATTCATGTAACACCCACTGGGAAAATGCATTATATTAGAAAAACGTGTTAGTGAACATGATTTTGCCCTTCATGGGCAGTCATGCTTAAAATGTGCCAGCTGGTTGCAGTTAACTCTAGCATCCATCTCTCAGTGATCAGAAACCTTTCCTCTTTCACAACACTATACTCTCCAGTGTCCAGCACCATGCTTTTAAAATCTGGACAGTCTCCAACGCGTTAAACATCTTGCCTTAAGGGTTAAGGGCCAGCAAAAAGAAGGGGTGCAAGGTAGCAAGCCAGCATTTAGAAAATGAAAGAAATGATATCAGGACCAGGAAGTCATTTATTGGGGATACCAATGGTACAGGTAATCAGGCTAGTGATTAGAGCAAGAAACTGGCAGTCAGGAAGCTCACCAGTAGTTTTATCACCCACTCATTCCTTTACCTTTTGATTGTTTCATGACTCACTGATTGCACAACGCTGGGCAAGCAACTTCATCTTGATTTGCCATATATCTGGGTGTAATTTATCTTTGTAAAGAGCTTGGAGATTGTCAGATGAAAGTTGTTTTATATGTGTGTATATAAAACTGCCTGTTACTATTTTGCTTTTTAAAAAAAAAAAAAAAAAACCTATGCAATGCATTAAAAAACAATAACAGGATAGACTCAGGGTTTGTGTACACTTCAAGCTGGCAGTGAAATTTCCAGCTCAGGTAGATGTGCGTGAGCTAGGTTGGATTAAGCTTGTGCACTACAAATAGAAGTGTAGTGCTATAGGGGTTACCCTGCTATTTTTAGCATGCTAGCTCAATCAAAGCTAGGGTGTATATGTCTACCCAGGATGGAAATTACAGCTCCAGCTTGAAGTGTAATCAAACCCTGAGTCTATTCTTAGAGACAGAAACACAAAATGTATTCACTAGAAGTGAATCGGCAGCACTAATCAGGTTTCCATCATACATCAGCAAATCCCAATTACAAACCATTTTTAAAATCTTGTCTACACTGCAAACTGGAACCATGTTGTAGCCAGTTCTCCTAAGTCATTCTACTGTAAGCAAGGGCTTAATAATTAATAGAACATGCAAATGTCAGAGGCAATGAATTGTGACTGGGATTCTTTATGTTTATCTTTCTTTTCCTTTCCCTTTTCCTTTTCAAATAAAAAGCCCATGATGATAATTGCATGTCTAGTCAGTGAGATGGTATACAGCATATGTTAAGCATATGGGACTTCGGCACAAATTAAAAGCCAAATGCTGCTCTCCTATGTACATAGTCAATTTCTTTTGAAATCAATGGGGTTTCTACATTTATATGCTTAAGGGAAGAATTTAATCCTAAATGTTTGTAAAGATGACATATGACTGAGGCTGATATAGCTAATGAGATCCAAGCCGTGAATTGTGCCCCTACAATCATTGTTCAAAATGTGATCCCAAACAACTACAATAGTTTAATTTTCCAGCACATTTTAATACATTAATAATTTATGTATGGCAAATATATAGCTATCATTCTCTTTGTACAAAGAACTTCCATACACTGCAAAAAAAGATGTGTTCCTAACTTGGATTAGCTATTTTGGGTTAAAATGGAAGTAAACACATGGCAATTACCCATTGAACTCAGTCAGGTTAGACAGCTGGAGTTCAACCCTCAAGGTCTCCTGTAGACTTTAGCTTGACTTGCTACAGGGGCACCCGGGAGGGGGCAAGTGGGGCAATTTGCCCCAGGCCCTGGGCCCCACAGGGGCCCCCACGAGAGTTTTTCGGCAGCACTAAACTCTCGTGGGGCCCGGGCCCCCAGAGCTTCTTCCGCTCCGGGTCTTCGGCAGCAATTCCGCAGCGGGGGGTCCTTCCGCTCCGGGACGCGCCGCCGAAGTGCCCTGAAGACCTGCGGCGGAGGGTCCTTCTGCCCGGGACCCGCTGCCGAAGTGCCGGGTCTTTGGCGGCAATTCGGCAGCGGGGGGCCCCCTGAATCCTCTGGGCGGCCCTGACTTGCTAACCAGAGTTCAAAGCTGAATTGCCATATAGTCGTTGCTATTTTAATCCAAGTTTGCTAACTCAAGTTAGTTAGCTAACCTGAGTTAAGAACACACCTTTTTTGCAGTGTAGACATACCCACAAATTGAAGGGAGAAAACACCCTTTAGTTTTTCTATTTATTTCTGTCTAATGTATTTCTCAATACATTTGAAAATTTGACCACATGTTTAATTGCTTAAATATAGATTTAGGAAGGTAACATTGGGCTTCTATTGTTGAAAATCTTGGCCATTATATATAGTATTGTAAATCTTTGTGAAGTTATAAGACAGAAAATTAAAAAGGATAGTGTTTTTGCTTAGTTTGGGTCTCATCTTAGAACTTAAAAGCAATAGTGATCATTTTAAACCAACCATTAATTAAAAGAAAAAAATATTTTTGTAAGAGGAATGAGATTGTGAGGGAGGTTATTTTTTTAAAAATGCATAGTAAATTAGTTTAATAGTACGGAAGTGCTTGCAACACTCTCATTACAGCCTTGTTTATTTAACTCTGAGTAGTGGAAATCTTTTGTTAAGTCCATCTCCTTACAGAACTTACACGGAATAAATACATATTCTGTCTCATCTACACTAGCCTTTCAACTCAGTTCAAAATTGGCTGCAGCTAAATAATTTCCTAACATGGGGCCCAATCCTGAAACCCTGGATTAGCCCAAACCATGTTTCAAAATTCTTTAGATGGAATCAAACTCCTAAAACCCAACCTTTCCCCCCTAACCCTTCCTCCCTCCCCCCCCCCAAAAGACACAAAAGAAGAAACCCTGCCTCTTGCTATCTAGTCTCTGGCATCTATCAAGAGCACAAAATACAAGTGACAGACTGCCTAACAAATAGCTTTTGTTCCCAGATAGTCCTAAACCCATGTCTCTAACTTGGAGGGAGAACAAGTTTTCCACTGTACTAGAAACAACACACATGGCTTTAGCATTTAAAATCTGAAAGACTAATTTAATGTTGTAAACAATGTGTGAAATGAGCAGCAGAAATGTAGAAGCAGCATTGCTCCATCTACTGTACTTTAACTGTCTTTCAGCAGGACAAACCCATCAATCAGCTTTTAAACTTGGGCCTGGTCTAAACTTAAAATTTAGGTTGACCAAGCTATGTTGCTCGGGGTATGAAAAATCCATACCACCGAGCAACATAGTTATGTCAGCCTAACCCCAGTGTAGATGCACGTAGGTGTATGGAAGAATGCTTTGGTCTGGGTCCACCTAGCTACCTTCACTAGGGGAAGTGGTGTTCCAGTGACAGAAAAAAATCCTTCTGCTGGTGTAAACTTGTCTACAGTATGGGGTTATGCTGACATAGCTACAGTACCCTATTTATGCCAGTATAGTCACCATAGTGTAGATATGACCTCAGTCGCTGTGAAAACTGGCACCTGTGAGCCCTGCAATCCCAGAGGCCTCTCAATGGAAGCAGGTTTTAGAGTGGGTGTTCTGTCTTTGCAGTCTTGTTCAGGGTGAGATATACTCTGTGTTGATCTTACCAAATGATCCATTCTAGCCTTAAATTTTATCTACTTCCATAAATATGAACTGCAGATTAAATGTTATTGAAGAACGAAAGATAAAACAGTTACTGTGCATTATATAGCAATGGAGACACATTTCCCCCCCTCTCCAGTCTCTAAAGATTGCTTTCTCCTTTAATTTTCTAAGGCCAACACACATTCAGACTATGTCTCCCCTGCCAAAAAAGGTGATTTTGTTAACGAGATGACTAACACATGTTAGCTATCTTGCTGTAAAAACCTAGTGGAGACAAGGCACATGTAGTTTTTGTGGTAGTTCAGTTCAGTTTTATATCCAGGCAAGGTCATCACTATACCCATAATTGACATCACATAGCTGCATTGCTGTAAGAACTACTGAGGCTGGTCTCTGCTAGAATTCACAGTGGGATAACTAACGCACTTTAATTATCCCGCTGTAAAAACACATCTTTTTGGCCAGCAAAGATAGCCTTAGAACAATCTTTTGGGGAGAATCCAAGGATCCTACACCTCCTAACTGTAGAATCATAGAATAGAATATCAGGGTTGGAAGGGACCTCAGGAGATCATCTAGTCTAACCTCTTGCTCAAAGCAGGACCAATCCCCAGACAGATTTTTGCCTCAGATCCCTAAATGGCCTCCTTAAGGATTGAATTCACAAGCCTGGGTTTAGCAGGCCAATGCTCAAACCACTGAGCTATAGAAGAGAACTTCAACAAAGGGCAGCCTGTCACAGGGCACACTCCATTCCCTAGTTGATATTTGGAAGTGGAAGGGCTCAAGGGCTGGCCTCTGCTCCCCAGCTGGAGAAGAGATTTCCCATTTTTGTCAGCTATCATTCCTACAGCTGATTTTCTTCCATGGACTGTGACAGATACCAGCAACAGCTAATACAAGCTGTTTTCCTACATGTACCACTGTGTCAGTTTGCAGCAACAGCACACAGTATTTCACACACTTCATCTAGTATTAAGCCAATTCAGTGGTGGGGGGAAATAAATCAAATGGTTATTCAGTTAACTGATCAAATACCTATAGAGATAGATATAAATCCTCTGAATTTCAGAGTCACTTCTAAAGAGATCTGAATGCAGTTCCAGGTTTCTTCCAGACAGCCACCAGCAGAAAGATTTAGATAAACTGGATGAAATAAAGAGAAGGGAAGCAAAAATAATTAAAGGACTGGGTGAATTGATTTGTGAGGCAATTAAAGGAGCTAATGATGACCCCAGTTTTGCAAAGGTCTTTAAGGACTATTTTAGATTTGAAAACCCAGAGCTTCAGGTAAACCACTGCCATCTCTGTATTGTTTTTAAAATTTGGATTAGAAAGGAGTAGCTAAATGGCTGCTCATAAGATTGTGGTTAGCTGTATTACTAGACTAAGGGATGGCTAAAGTGGTAATCCTATACTGGGTATTTGAAGGGTATAAATCTCAAGAATGGCCCCATCTCATTCCCTTTTGTGGAAAAACCTGTAGTAGGAGGCTATGTGGGAAAAAACCTCAATGAGGATTCCCTCACATCTGCTGGTGCTGTGGATTTGCATCTCTCCTCCATCATGGAATGGGCTTTGGGACTCACCCCTTCAAACCTGGTAATCCCCAGGAGGCCTGGCTAAACCCCAGCAGTCCCACCCCACTTCTCTGGTAAAACAGCCCCTTTGGAGTCACACTACCAGGGACTTCCCCAGCTGTGGCTGCCCTACAGAAAAGATATAGCTTGCTGCATTAGCTTGTTTTCAGAATTTCTGCAGTGCCGGGGCTGGGGTGGAATGATGTGTTTGCCTATCTCTGCTTACTCCTCTTGCATGAACCCAAGACCAGTGAAGCATCCGGGGGGAACCCGGGGGTGCGAGCGTGTCCATGATGGGGGTGACTAAGGAGACGATCCCTCTGAGAGTGGATCAGAGGGTGGAGAGGAGGCCATGAGAGGAACTGCATAGGATTGTACAAAGGGCATAACTAAGAATAATGGGGTAAAATTAAGAAAGGGGAAAATACTGAATAATGGGGAAAGCTCCGGGTATTGAGATCTATTAGGCTGCGGAATAATCTAATACTAGATTTCTCCCATCTCTAATCCCATGATATAATCAAATGCAAATTCTCTCTGTAAGGAAAGGTAGTACTATGAAGTCAACGGAAACTATAGTCTCTACACCTGTTGCAAAGACAACATGGAGCCTGAATTCCTACCTCAAACTCCTGGACCTGTACAAATACAGATTTGAGGTCAGAATCTGGGACATGGTCCTATTAGGAGATTATTAATTGTAATGTCCTCACTAATCATTATTATTTACATGTTCAGAGAACTGTACCAAGTTTAACTAATTAACACACAGAGCACTCCTTTGATTGTCCCCATTTCACAAAGGGGGAAATTGAAGTGTGGAAATTAAGTCCCAGATCTAGAAAGGTATTTAGGTTTCTAACTTTCACAGAAATCAATGGAAGTTAGGAGCCTAAGTACATTTATGGATCTGGGCCTAGGTGACTTGCCCAGAGTGAAAGCCAGGCTATCTGCTTACAACTACTTGCTCATTACCCTGGGCTACAATGCCTACTTCAAATCAGATTCACTCTACAATTAGTGACAGGTTTCAGAGTAGCAGCCATGTTAGTCTGTATCCGCAAAAAGAACAGGAGTACTTGTGGCACCTTAGAGACTAACAAATTTATTTGAGCATAAGCTTTTGTGGGCTACAGCCCACTTCATCAGATGCATAGACATGGATTTCCACTCCATATGGCTAAATTCAGTGCCTTGCATAGTCTATGCATCTGATGAAGTGGGCTGTAGCGCACAAAAGCTTATGCTCAAATAAATTTATTAGTCTCTAAGGTGCCACAAGTACTCCTGTTCTTTTCACTTTACAATTAATTATTCCAAAAGTGGATTTGTGTTTCTATTTAGAAAATCACCTGCAAAATCCAGCCTAGTGGTCTAACAGCAGCACTAGTTCTTGAATTCCCAAGCTAGCAGGAAGACATGTGGCTCTAACCCCAGAAGCCAGGATGACAGCACGCTGCATCTGCTCAAAGCTCAAGCTGACACAAGTCTTCCCTAGGGAGCTACATGGAACCCATGTCAGAGGGGAGAGAGAACAGCAACAAGAAGCTGTTGATGGAGGGGAGGAGCACAATGTGGGATTCACAGGGAATATCCCTCCCCATTAAAAACCACCTGCCTGAGCAAGTCTGAGTATGCAAGTAGACAGGCCCTTTGCAGAAAACCTGCCTTTGTTAGCAAAGATTTAAGATACCCCCACCCTTGCCCCAACCTGGGGCACCATTTCAGATTTCGGGAGGGGGGGAACTTTAAGCATGATTCTAGTGGCCAAGTAAGGACCTGAAAACTCTAGTTTTTTGGCAGATAATTTAATAATTAGCTGACAGGAGCACTGTATCTAATTCCTATATAAAAGAAAGAAAAATTAGACCCACTCAGCTCTAATATTAACATGTTCTGACATCTTGTGGCAAGTCACTTAAGGGACACTGGTTAGGTTTACAATTTTAATGTATATTCTTACTCTGTTACTAACTCTGAGAGAGAGAGAGATCCCAACAGGACTTCCGGGGAGTGGAGTCTAGTGGGTTATAGTGTGTGTGGGGGGGTGTCAGATACTTCTGGGTTATATATAAGAACTTAAGAACAGCCATACTGGGTCAGATCAATGGTCCATCTAGCCCAGTATCCTGTCTTCCAACACTGGCCAATACCAGGTGCTTCAGAGGGAATGGACAGACAGGCAATCATCAAGTGATTCATCCCCTGTCACCCATTCTCAGCTTCTGGCAAACAGAGGCTAGGGACACTTCAGAACATAATGTTGCACCCCTGCCCATCCTGGCTAATAGCCATTGATGGACCTATCCTCCATTAACTTATCCAGTTCTTTTTTGAACCCTATTATAGTTTTGGCCTTCAAAACATCCTCTGGCAATGAGTTCCATGGGTTTACTGTGAGGAAATACTGTCTTTTTTTTTGTTTTAAATCTGCTGCCTATTAATTTCATTGGGTGCTGCCCTAGTTCTTGTGTTATGTGAAGGAGTAAATAACATTTCCTTATTCAATTTTTCCACACCATTAATGATTTTATAGACCTTATCATATCTCCGTTAGTTGTCTTTTCCAAGCTGAAAAATCCCAGTTTTATCAATATCTCTTCATACTGAAGCTATTCCATACCCCAATCATTTCTGTTGCCCTTCTCTGTACTTTTTCCAATTCTAATATATCTTTTTTAGAGATGGGGTGACAAGATCTGCATGCAGTATTCAAAATGTGGGTGTACCATGGATTTATATAGAGGCAATGATATTTTGTTTTATTATCTATCCTTTTCCTAATGATTCCCAACATTGTTAGCTTTTTTGATTGCCACTAAACAGTGAGCTGATGTTTTCAGAGAACTATCCAGAATAACTCCAAGATGTCTTTCTTGACAGATAGAAGCTAATTTAGACCCCATCATTTTATATATATACTTGGGATTATATCTTGCCATGTGCATTACTTGGCATTTATCAACACTGAATTTCATCTGTTATTTTGTTGCCCAGTCAGCCAGTTTTCTGAGGTCCCTTTGTAACTCTTGTCTGCTGTGGACTTAACTTAACTACCTTGAACAATTTTGTATCATCTGCAAATTTTGCCACCACACTGTTTATTCTTTCCCCCCCTCAGATCATTTATGAACATGTTGAACAGTACTGGTGCCAGTACAGAGCGCCTTCCCCCCCACCCCCAGGGGACACCACTAATTAGTATTTACGCCGCTGCATTCTAAGAACTGACCACTAGTTGCCTATCTTTCAACTGGAGTGCCTGACAATGCTTTCAGGATCATCTAAGGATCCTTAATTTGATGACAAGCCTTTTGTCACTTTAATCACCATGCCTCTGTTTATAAACACACTCCCTGCCCCAAGGGCTAAAGCTGACAGCAGCATGGAACTCATCGCATTCAACACTCAAGCTGTGCTGCCCTTAAAAATCTATCTGAGGCTAGGGCATGTGCAGTAAGCAAACCTCCGACATGAAATGAGGGGGAGGGGGAGGAGCCCCCTCTCTACATGCGCCCCCATGCATGTAATTCTCTAGCGAGAGAGCTCTGAGGAGCTCCAGCGCGCTCAGGGTAGCCCCCGCCAGCGAGCCCCGGGAGCTCGAATGCACCCAGCACGTCCCCGTCCAGCTGGGACGCCAACCGTGCCCCGCAGCTGAGCTGAGCCGTCAGCACCAGAGCCAGGGGGGGTCGGAGCTTCTCCACGGACGAGGCGGGGACTCTGACTGCTTCCCCTTCCTCCCCAGCAGAGAGGTTCGAGCTCAGGCCTGATCGTCCCCACTTCCTCCCCCCGCGGCGAGAATGGTCTGGTCCGGGTGTAGTCCGCTTCTCCCCCCTTCACCTCGGGCGAGAGTGGCGGCGCGCGGCCCCGCCCCCGTGGGGCGATGCTGTGAGCGGCGCTCGAGGCCAGCGCCAACATGGCGGCGTCCCCCGGGTACCCCAGCGGCTATTTCCGGAGCACCAGCCGCTTCTGGATGGGCGTCATCGCCATCTCCATAGGCTACTTCGCTGTGAGTAGCCGGGCGCCCGGCGCCAGGGGGCTCAGGGCTAGGGTGAATGGGGGGGGCTGGATGAGGCTGGGGGTGTCGGGAATAGAGGGTGCTGGGAGGGGATAGGGTGCGTGTGGCAGGCGGTAGCGGAGTGCTGGGGGCTAGAAGGTGCTGGGGGCAGGGTGTGTGTATCCGAGCGTGGGGCAGGGCTCGGGGGTGGGGGGGGGATTGTTGTGGGAGTTCAGTGAGTGAGGTGGTTTCTTGCACTTGTGAGGTGAGGGAAATGAAAACAGCACAATAAGGGCAGTTGTTTTAGGGGTAGCTATTTTCCCCCACCCCACCTGGTTTGTTTATGCGAGTGGGATATAATGCCCCCTTCTCCAAGAGTTGACAGCAGAAACAAATTTTGCCAGGAGATGCTGAAGTTGGTAACGATACTATAGATCTGCCATTCAGGTACACCTCCTACATAAGGCTTGTCTAGAGTAGGGATTTTTGTATATCTATAAAAAAAATCCCACTCTTGCAAAGAGCAGAGCATCTTCCCCTGATACTAGCACTGCACTCTTCGTGTGCGCACACAGCTCCTGCTACCATGAGAATTAAACATGCTTAGAGTACATTAAATTGGCATAGTGTCAAACACGGGTGACCTTGGGAGGCTTGTGTACAGTAGCCTTCTGTCCAGTTCTAGTAGTGGGAGAGCTGAACCGGTATTACCAACAGTTGGAATTAAAAATAAAATAAAACTGCAGACAGAGGCAACTGTGGCTAGATTTTGTACAGAAAAAGAGGTTCATTCTAACTGAGGAATGAAAGACACAGCTTGTGCACTAAGGAGGAGCACGTCCATCAAAGCTTTTTAAAATAAGGGCAATTTAACTGAATTCTGAAGTGAGTGGGGATCCAACAGAGAGTTTGAAGATGGACTACACATCTTTAAATATAGGAGAAAGTGAAGCATTGCACTCGTAATGCAAATTTTGAATAGGCAGAAGGGGAGACAGGTTTCCAATACTTTAGAATTTCAACATAGTGGAAGCTGAGGCAGAAGTGTGTATTGATAAAAACCACTTCTTAATGTGAATAGTGACCAAAAAGTTACACTTGGCCAATCAGTAAATTGTATGAAAAAAGTGGTGGTGGGTTGAGTTTCATTGAGACAACTGCAGGTACCATTCTGTTTTAGACTTTTGTTGGCAGATTCAGCAAAGGGCTAGTCTACACTTGCAACGTTAAAGCGCTGCCATGGCAGTGCTTTAACATGGCTTGTGTAGTCACGGCAGAGCGCTGGGAGAGAGCTCTACCAGCGCTCTAAAAAAACCCCACCTCCATGAGGGGCATAGATACCAGCGCGGCTCCTGGCACTAGAGCACTATCTACACTGGCGCTTTACAGCACTGAAACTTGCTGCGCTCAAGGGTGATTTTTTTCACTAAAGTGTATGTTTCTCTTAGTGGGCAGTCTTTTTACCTTCAACAATACCCTACGAGAATCTGGGACAATTTGGCCATTTTACTAAATATTTAGTGGACAACCACCCCAAACTGCTATATAATGGGTAAGTTTGATTTGGAAAGCTAATGTTTTTGCTACTTACATTGTTTTGTTTCCCCATCTCCACCCCCTACTTAAGATTCCATAGTTTAATTTGATAGTTTGTTATATTTTAATGGCTTGTGTTTCACCTCGGTGGAGGTAGGGGTGGTGAAAGGCTAGGTGAATGAAACTTGTCAAGGCCACTTCCTGAGATCCAGAAGCTGAATTGGGAATTTGCTGTCTTTAGGGTGAAAGAACATATCGATCAAATAATCCTTGGCAACAGTTAATATATAAGTTTACAAGGCCTCTTATTAACTTTTCTCAAATGCTTCTGTTACCCTGGAAGCATCCCTAAATGGCTGTACAGACACTGCAGGCTGTTTCCAGAGTTCTCCCTTTTTCCTCTTCAGAAGGGAGATGTCTACCTTAATGCTTCAACTTCTTAGGCCTGGTCTACACTATGAGTTTAATTCGAATTTAGCAGCGTTAACTTGAATTAATCCTGCCCCCGTCCACACAACGAAGCCATTTATTTCAAAATAAAGGGCTCTTAAAATCGATTTCTGTACTCCTCCCCGACGAGTGGAGTAGCGGCAAAAATCAATATTGTCATTTCGAATTAGGGTTAGTGTGGCCGCAATTCGATGGTATTGGCCTCCGGGAGCTATCCCACAGTGCATCATTGTGACTGCTCTGGACAGCAATCTGAACTCGGATGCACTGGGCAGGTAGACAGGAAAAGCCCCAAGAACATTTTAATTTCATTTCCTGTTTGCCCAGCACAGGAATGCACAGGTGACCACAGAGAGCTCATCAGCACAGGTAACCATGCAGGCCGATAATCGAAAAAAAGCACCAGCATGGACCATACGGGAGGTACTGGATCTGATCGCTATATGGGGAGAGGATTCAGTGCTGGCAGAACTTCGTTTGAAAAGATGAAATGCCAAAATTTTTGAAAAAGTCTCCATGGGCATGATGGAGAGAGGCCAAAATAGGGACTCAGAGCAGTGCCGCGTGAAAGTCAAGGAGCTCAGACAAGCCTATCAGAAAACAAAGGAGGCAAACGGTCATTCCAGGTCAGAGCCGCAGACATGCCGCTTCTACGCTGAGCTGCATGCAGTTCTAGGGAGGGGGCCGCCCCCACTACCCCACCTCTGACCGTGGATTCCGTGATGGGGGTAATCTCATCAGCTATACCTGAGGATTCTGCGGACAGGGAAGAGGAGGAGGAGGACGAGCTTGCAGAGAGCACACAGCACTCCGTTCTCCCCAACGGACAGGATCTTTTTCTCAGCCTGACTGAAGTACCCTCCCAAGCTAATACCCAAGACCATGACCCCATGGAAGGGACCTCAGGTAAGTTTACCTTTTAAAATATAAAACATGGTTTAAAAGCAAGCGTTTTTTTAATGATTAATTTGCCCTGAGGACTTGGGATGCATTCGCGGCCAGTATAGCTACTGGAAAAGTCTGTTAACGTGTCTGGGGATGGAGCAGAAATCCTCCAGGGACATCTCCATGAAGCTCTCCTGGAGGTACTCCAAAAGCCTTTGCAGAAGATTTCTGGGTAGTGCAGCCTTATTCCATCCTCCATGGTAGGACACTTGACCACGCTATGCTAGTAGCAAGTAATCTGGTATCATTGCATCACAAAGCCTGGCAGCGTATGGTCCCGGGGTTTGCTGGCATTCCAGCAACATCCATTCTTTATCTCGGTGTGTAGTCCTCAGGAGAGTGATATTGCGCATGGTAACCTGGTTGAAATACGGGAATTTAATTAAGGGGACAGAGGTGGCCGTTCCTACTGGGCTGTTTGCCTGTGGCTGAAAAGAAATCCTTCCCTGCAGTTAGCCAAGTGTGGGGGGAATTGGCGCTGAGCTTTTTGCCTTTGGCTAGCAGGGATCTTCGCTGATACCAGCCACGTGGTGGGGGGAGTGGTACAGCGATCATCCCAGAGAATTGGATGGGGACGGGGGTTAGTTTGTTTTCTGCTGCTGAAGGTTAACAGGAAAACCGCAGCAGTCAACGGGCTTTGCTTGGTATGTGGAAAAGGAGGGTGCAGAAGCTGAAAGACAACGGCTTACCATGGCCGCATGCAAGCCGAATTCTGTTGCCCGGACCTGTGTCTCTGATCTCTAACACCAAAGCCACAGGCACTCAATATTAAGATGGAAAATGCGACCTTGTACTGAAATCACATGTGCTGTGTAATGTGAATAGTGTTTTTCACCGTGAAAGAGTATAGGCATTGTTCTGTAAAATTTATTTTTAAAAACTTCTCTCCTTTTTTCCATCCCGCCAGCAGCTGCAAATTTTTCAAGTCTCCCTCCTCCGTCCCGAAGGCTCTCTCAGACAAGGTGTTGGAGAAAGAGGACGCGAGACGAGATGTTCCTGGAAATAATGGAATGCACCCGCAATGAAAGAGCTCATTTGAATGAGTGGAAGGACGCGGTATCTAAGTACAGGAAAGATGCTAGTAAAAGTGAGGTCATGAGGGACGCTCGAGATGAGAGGTGGCAGGCTGCAACGCTGGGACTGCTGCGTGATCAAATGGACATGCTCCGGCATCTGGTGGAGCTTCAGGAACGGCAGCAGCGTAACAGAATGCCGCTGCAGCCGCTGTATAACCTCCCTCTCCCCTCACCATGTTCCATAGCCTCCTCACCCAGACGTGTAAGAACATGGGGGGGACGTGGCTCCGTGCACCCTCCTACTCCACCCCCCCACTCCACCCCAGTGGACTGCCCAACCAAAAGGCTGTCGTATTGAATTTTTTCAGTGGCCTTTTACTTCCCTCCTATCCTCCTCCCAAACCTCATCCGGGTTACCTTGTCGGTTCTCTCCCTATGTTTATAATCAATTAATAAAGAATACATGATTTTTAAACAATAGTGACTTTATTTCCTTTAAAAGCAAGCTGTGATTTAAGGGGGGGAAGGTGGTTTGCTTACAGGGAATGAGTCAGTCAAGGGGGCGGGTTTTCAACAAACAGAACTTTCACACCATAGTCTGGCCAGTCATGAAACTGGTTTTCAAAGTTTCTCTGATGCGCAGTGCTTCCTGGTGTGATCTTCTAATTGCCCTGGTGTCTGGCTGCACATAATCAGCAGCCAGGTGATTTGCCTCAGCCTCCCACCCCGCCATAAAAGGTCTCTCCCTTAATCTCACAGAGATTGTGGAGCACACAGCAAGAAGCAATAACAATGGGGTATTGGTTTGGCTGAGGTCTGAGCGAGTCAGTAACGAGCGCCAGCGACCTTTTAAACGGCCAAATGCACATTCTACCACCATTCTGCACTTGCTCAGGCTGCCTGTGTATGGCTTCATGAGCCATGGCATTAAGGGGTAGGCTGAGTCCCCAAGAATAACTATTGGCATTTCAACATTCCCAATGGTTATTTTCTGGTCCAGGAAGTAAGTCCCTTGCTGCAGCCGTTTAAACAGATTAGTGTTCCTGAAGACGCGAGCGTCATGAACCCTTCCCGGCCAGCCCATGTTGATGTTGGGGAAACATCCTTTGTGATCCACAAGTGCTTGCAGCGCCATTGAAACGTACCCCTTGCAGTTTATGTACTGGGTACCCTGGTGCCAAGATAGGGATATGGGTTCCATCTATCGCCCCACCACAGTTAGGGAATCCCATTGCAGCAAAGCCATCCACTATGACCTGCACATTTCCCAGAGTCACTACCTTTCATAGCAGCAGCTCAGTGATTGCTTTGGCTACTTGCATCACAACAGCCCCCACAGTAGGTTTGCCCACTCCAAATTGATTCCCGACTGACCGGTAGCTGTCTGGCATTGCAAGCTTCCACAGGGCTATCGCCACTCGCTTCTCATCTGTGAGGGCTGCTCTCATCTTGATATTCTGGTGCTTCAGGGCAGGGGAAAACAAGTCAAAGTTCCATGAAAGTGCCCTTACGCATGTGAAAGTTTCGCAGCCACTGGGAATCGTCCCACATCTGCAACACTATGCAGTCCCACCAGTCTGTGCTTGTTTCCCGGGCCCAGAATCGGCGTTCCATGGCTATAACCTGCCCCATTAACAGCATGATCTCCAAAGCACCGGGGCCCGCGGTTTGATAGAATTCCATTTCCATGTCCTCATCACTCTCACTGCTGTGCTGCCGTAGCCTACTCCATGCTGCCTGGTTTTGCAGGTTCTGGTTCAGCATAAACTGCACGATAATGCGCAAGGTGTTTACAATCTTCATGATTGCTGTCTTGAGCTGAGCAGGCTCCATGCTTGCTGAGGTATGGCATCTGCACTGTTCACCCAGAAAGAGGCACGAAACGGTCGTCTGCCGTTGCTTCCCTGGAGAGGGGGAGGATGTACCCAGAACCACCCGCAACAATGTTTTTGGCCCCATCAGGCATTGGGATCTCAACCCAGAATTCCAATGGGCAGAGGAGACTGCGGGAGCTATGGGATAGCTACCCACTGTGCAACGCTCTGGAAATCGACGTTAGTCCCAGTACATGGACGCACACCGCCGAATTAATGTGCTTAGTGTGGCCGCATTACATTTGACTTTATACAATCTGTTTCCAAAATTCAAATTATATAAATTCGGATTAATCCCGTAGTGTAGACATACCCTGCGTCTCAGCTTACACTGAAGGACCTCTGTTAAAAGGTGTTACAATTTATAGTGTAGACTGGACCAAGGGTTTTTTTGGGGTTACGTAACTTATGGCTTTATGCCATTTAAGCCTGTCTATATATGGAGTTTTTCAGAAAGAGCTTTTTTAATCGGGCTGTTCCTGAGTAACTACGTGTAGACACATTTTTATTCCAGAGTAAGTGTCCACATGTGGAGTTATTCAGGAACAACTGGATAGAAAGAGCTCTTTCTGAAGAACTATGTTTAGATAAGCCTTTATTGTAGCCAGCTCTCATGACTTGTGTGTAAAGAGGACCTTAGACTGTTTAGGACATTCCAGCTTCACTTTTTGTTCCTTTCACCATGCACTGAATCAGGACTCAATCTCATTGTGATTTCCAATCACCAGAGGAACTTGGAACACTTAGTATCTAGATAAAAGGTACTCAGTGTGCCTTGGTGGGTTGCTTCAGATGCAAGATTGGTATCCACAGCTCCTAACTGGAACAAGGCTATACATTAAAATTGGTGGTGGACAAATACCTGCTTTTCTGAACTTGCAGTATCTGGGCACCAATATACAACAGAAGGACAATTTACAAGAGCATATTAATATAGATCAAAATGATTTCAAAGACCTGTTTTTAGAAGGCCTTTGTTAAAAGCTTCAAATTGCCCCATCATTACTCCACTTTGAAGACTGACTGCTTTTGACTCCTTTGAAAAGCTTGTCTTTTCTTAAATGCCAAATTAGGCATGTATTTGATCTCTTTATACTATCTGTTTATAAACGAAAGCGAATAAAACTTCTGGTAACTATAAATCCAATGAAAAGCTGACCATTTGACTTCTCTGGTACTTAGATTGCACCTCTAATAAGTACAAGGCAAAATTCTGTAGTGAGGCAAGCTTGTATTGACTTCACTGAAAGTTGAGCCTGATACTGTACTACAGGATTTGGCCCAATATCTGCTATTTTACAAACATACCATGACAAGTTTTGGATGAATATCAGGTGCTTTAGGTGATGCACTGTACCTGAACTTCATAGCTTGTTCTTAGAGTACAGTTAAGAGAGAGACTGCCTTTCTTTCAAATACGCCCTTAGACTAAAAATTTCTGTCTTCTAGAAAAAGCAGAAAGCTAACTTGTCGGTTTCTTAAATATCATCTTTCCATCTTTCGCATTATGGTCACAGTGTGGTCCTAATTTTCAGCAACATTAAAACTAATATGTGTGCTTATCTTACCAGGTTTTGGCTTGCCTGGGGAATTCATGTAGCTGAAGCATTGTACAGTATCAAGTTATGCAAGTAAGTTGTGTGGGGTTGTTTTTTTAAATTCCCCTCTATCTTAGATTTTATGGACAAGATTTAAAAAAAAAAAAAAAAAAAAGCCTAAGAAGGATATGGGTTTAGGAACCTAACTTCAGGCACTGTTACTGAGGGAATTTGGGAGGAAGAGTTCATCCTCCCATGTGGTGCTCTGATATTTCAGTTAGCCATTAAAAAAAAAAAAATTGAATTCTGCCAAGTCTATCAGTTTAAGCATTTTTTCTATTAGATTTAAACTTTTACAACTGAGCAAATCTGTGGGTTTTAAACATTATTATTTTTATCAAAATTAAGTTTTCAGTTGTGGGAAATTGAAAAGTCAGAATTTTTTAATGAGAGGCATTGAGATTCAAAAACTTAAAGCCTTATAACCTTAACACTAGTTGTCAAAATATACAAAGTAAATAAATATCCTTAAACTGGGTTCTCAAGCAGCATTTTCTTAACTGAAATTTGCAGATATTAAAAGTATTTTTATTTGTGTGTTTGAAATAGATGTTTACTGACATTTACCGATTAATCTTTTCAAATCTAGCTATAGTGCAGAGTGCCATAGAAGAGAGTCATATCAGTAGGTGGAATAAAAACAATTATGGTACTTTTTTGAGGGGGGGGGGAGGAGTGGGGAAGAGGGTGGTCAAGGGAGCCCTTGACACCTGTCCCTGCCTCTCCCCCCCTTTCCATCATTTATACTCTTTCCCTTATGAGAGAGGAGAATCTGGATGAAAACAGGGTCAAAGATGGCCTGTCTCTCAGGCAGTGTCTTTCTGGATTCAGCTCTATGAGCTTGGTCTATCAGAGTCTATTACCGCCTTAGTGGGGCCTACCTTCTGCCCCTCTAGGGACTTACTGCTTTGCTGCCAATCAGGTCAGTTGAAAAGGCAATGGTCACAAGCTGCACTCTCTGTTGGCAGCCGTCTCTGAAGTGGAATAGCCTTCTTCCTGTTCACTGTCCCTTCCCTTTTTAAGCTTCTTCCCTTCCAGGAAGAACAAGCCTTGCAGGTTTGCTTCATTGGTGCTAAACAGGCCCAGAAGAGCTGGTTGATCTCCCCTACACCAGAGTGAGGGCACGTCCCTTCATATACCTTCAAATATTAAGGCCAAATGAGGGGCTTTTCTTTAAGCAGATCTCAAAGATAAACAGGATTATTGGCCTAGTGTATGGGAGAGAAGCTGTAGATTTCAAATCTTGATTTTAGTAAGGCTTCTTGATACAGTCTCGCACACCAGCGTCATAAGCACATAGGGAAATGTGGTCAGGATGAAATTACTTTAAGATGGGTGCGCAGCTGTCAACAATACCATGCTTAAAAACTAATCAATGGTTTGCTGTCAGACTGGGAGGGTATATCTAGTGGTATTCTGCAGGGATCTGTCCTGGGTTAGATACTATTCAGTAATGACTTGGACAATGGAGTGAAGAGTATGCTTATAAAATTTTCAGATAACACCTGGATTCAAAGGACCTTGACAAATTGGAGAATTGGTCTGAATTCAACAAGATAAAATTAAATAAAGACAACCACACTTAGGACGGGGTTTGGGGACAGGGGAAAAACAAAAACGGAAACAAACAAAAAAACCCTCAAATGTACAGTTACAAAATGGGGAATAACTTGCTGGCTTACAGTGTATCACAAATTGAACAAGTCAACAATGTAACGCAGTTGCAAAAAAAGTTAGTACTCTAGAATGTTTTAACAGAACTGTTGTATGCAAGACAAGGGTAGTAATTGTTCCACTCTCCTCAGCACTGGAAGCCTCAGCTGGACTACTGTGTCCAATTCTGAGTGCCACACTTTAGGAAAGATGTGGACAACTTGGAGAGAATCCGTAGGAGAGCAACAAAGATGATAAAAGATTTAGAGACTCTGGCCTATGAGGAAAGGTTAAAAAAAAACTGTCCATGTTTAATCTAGAGCAGTGGTTCCCAAACTTGTTCCGCCACTTGTGCAGGGAAAGCCCCTGGCAGTCTGGGCCCGTTTGTTTACCGATCGCGGCTCCCAGACTGCCAAGCGACGGAACAAGTTTGGGAACCACTGCTCTAGAGGAAAGAAGACTGTGGAGAGAGACCTGATAGTCAAATCTTATAAAAAGAAGACTGTAATCAATTATTCTTCTTGTCAACTGAAGGTAGAACAAGCAGTAATGGGCTTAATCTGCAACAAGGGAGACTTGGGTTAGATATTAGGAAATACTTTCTAACCATAAGAATAGTTAAGATCCGGAATAGGCTTTCAAGGCAGGTTGTGGAATCCCCATCACAGAGGTTTTTTAAAAACAGGTGACCAGACACCTGTCAGGGATGGTCTAGGTTTACTTGGTCCTGCCTCAGCACAGGGGGCAGGACTTGAGGACCTTCCAGCCCTACATTTCTGTGATTCTGTAAAATAACTTCTCAGCATCTTTGTAATCAATAGAGCTGATACATCTTGTGAAAAATGCAAGTGTGGGGCTAGGCAGGACTGGGCTGCCACCTAGTGGGTCTTTGTGAAATAGAAAGTGTGTATAAAGGAATTCTGGAATATAAGGATTCTGTTTGCATCAATCAGTGTCCGGAAGTCGAGCCCTACTCAAACGAAGATGTATATGGCTCAGGAGTAAAAGATTGTGAAGGCTCTACAGTCAGAGTAATCGTTCTTATGTTTACTCTAAACCCCATGTTGATCAGCAATACTTTTGAAACTTAATACTTTCAACTGATTTTTTAAAAAATCATGTAGCTCTTTTGCCAACTCGTAAAGTTGCAGCCTTGCTTACATCTTGGTTCATGTGTACTGGGAAAGGGAAGACAGTCTCATGCAGTGTTCTGGAAACCTACACATGCTCTTCTTCCACTTGTCACAGGCTGTCTGGCACTCCTTATTCAGACAAACAAAACAAAGTAAATAGTGCTTTTGTTTGGTCCATGTAACGATTGCTTAATATGGCCCTCCGATTATTTGTATTTGGAAAAGAAAAAAAGTTGGCCTCAGTTGATTTAATTAAAAGGGGAGTATGAAGGGATGCCTATTTGCAGTTATATAACTTCCCAGTTTTAAAAGGAGAAAGGGCAGACTTCTCTCACAGTTAAAAATACCTAAGATTGTGCACAAATTTACAAGACTTATGCCTGATGTCAGACATAGTAGGTATGACAACCCCTTTCTAGGTTTTGCACCCTGCAGAAAGCACTTAAGTTTATACAGCATTATTAAAATGTGAAGTACTATGAAGAGGCAGAAATAAAGACTGCTTACTTAACACCTTGTTTCTGATAAGCCTCTGTCCAGGCAGCTGCTGTTAATATAATTCCAATGATACGAACATCCACTTTCCAGTAGTACTTGTAGACATTACTAAGGAGACAGGAAATGAAATCGAACAGTTAAATCTCATTGAGGGTAGAAAGTATTTGTTTGCCTAGATTATATATACACACACACACACAATTTGCAAGAGTGTAATCTTGCATAAGCAAGTTGCAGTATTTGAAAAACTGTCAAAGAATGCAGGAAAAAAAAAAACTCAGGAACACTAAAACCCTGTTTGGACTTCACTGCCTTTCTTTACAGAAGGTACTAAAAACATGTTCACATGTATTAGCTAATACATTTGCTATCTACTCATCTTCCTCATGTAGACAGGGCCCAACAGTATAAACAGGGTTAGGATATTTTAGTTGAAATTGGTAGAGGGAGCACCAAGTAAGTTGAGACAGTGTGTCTAGTTAAAGCTTCCTGTATTACACATGTTCAATCAAACCTTGAGTCTAGCCCATCAGCTATTTTTATATCTCCAATAATGAGCTTTTCACTTAGTTCCTGACCAGTTTGTCAGGAGCTTTTGTGGCATTATCTGTTTACCTTTTCCCCAATATAAGGAAGGGCAGGGAAAAGTTAGAGCTTTACATTTTTGGGGATTGTTTTTTAAATGAATCTAAATGCACTCCCAGTCTTAGTCTACAGTGACTTAAAGCATATGCTAGTTCTCTTGATACTATTAGCCATATGCTCTTGGAAATGGCTGCAGCACGGGAAGAAGCCATTCTTCTGATGGTTTCACCAGTGAAAGTTATGATTTCCAAAGCAATAGCACCTGACGAGGGAAGGAGAGGGTTGGAGGCTCGTCTCTAACTAGCAGGTGTGCTGCCATCAGTAGCATCTTTTTTCCTCCTTTCTGCACTATGGAGAAATGCCAAAATAGTTAGCCAGCCCTGCACCTGTTGAGGTCACAGATCTTTTAATGAACATTCAAGAGGATAAGTTAAATTAGTGTTAAATGTGCCTCGTATGTTCATTTTGTTTGAATTTACCTCGGAAATGTATAGTCAGTACAAAAGTTGCAAAAGTTATTAATTCAAAGACAGTTGAGAAAACTACTCAAGTGTAATCTCAATGGATCTGGGTTAGTATTGCTCCCACCACACTGTGATGTACTGTTCTTGGGATTGCTAACCATCACTGTGCAGCCCATTTCTTTAACTGACAAAGTAGTCTGAAATCATTACATAAAGTACTGAAGGCCATTAGTCTGTTTAGTGAATAGTGTTTCTACACAATCAACTTTCCACATGCAAATCAGCTGTTCCATATGAAAAAAGTTTCACACTGTTTAAGAAACATGATCTCTGTTATTGCTGCTAAGTCTCATCTGTTCACATTTTTAACTCATCACTGCCCCTGAAATTCCTGCTTCATAAGATAGCAAAAAAGGAAGTCTGTGTGTAACTAACTTGCTGTCTATTCTCCAGGCTGCCACTGTAACTGAAAAGCTCTTACCATAGTGAAAATACATTAATAAACTCTGTATCATGTAGGGATTTGCTTAGCATACTGTACTTGACTTCATGATTACTTTATACTAGTAATGCCAAATGTCTCATCCCTATGCTTATTTTGCACTTCAGTGTATATATAGACGGTACATAATGTTAACATTGACAGCATCAATAACTTGAGTTAATGTGTCAAAAACATGTCTAGTGATCGTGGTTAACAAGTCTTCATTAGTGGTACAGACTGCGTTAAATGGAGTGGTAAAAGTTGAGCCTCATTACTAAACATTCCTCACATCAAGGTGCTTTGAGCTGTCAACATCAATCAATATGATCAGTGGTGTGTTAGATCCATTTCACAGTTCACTTTTATGGAGAGTGTATAGTATGTTAAATAAAATCTGATTTTGTTTTACTGCAGGACCAAAGGCATCACTGACAGCTCTGTTCAACGTCAATGGTTCATCCAAACTTTCCTCTTTGGTATAGCTTCTCTCTCCCACCTGCTAGCCTACAAGCCTCCGCCTAAGAAGCAGAGATAAAGGATTGGAAAAGAGGCAAATAAAGCCAATATATTTCAACCTTGTTCTCAGAAAGTGGATCCACCCTATGTGTTTAGTTGCTGTGAATGATCTAAAAGGCATTTCTTGTTATGTGAGCCAGTGCACTCGTGCCAAGGCAATCTTGTGGTATCACTGCTATTATTAAATGCCTGGTTTGAGATATGGGCTCACTTGATAGCTCAAGAAATTAGTATGGGAACATGGAGTATCTCACTTTGTGCTTGCAAAATTCAGTCCAGATTGGGTCAGGGACCAGATATCACTGCCCTCAATTGGTTGTTTAATGGCCTATATCTAAGGCTACGATTTTGTCACGGAGGTTGCAGAAGTCACAGGTGGCAGGGGGCCAAAGATGACTCATGGGAGGGACACAAAAGGGGCACCAGCTAAAGGGGATGTGTCCTGCCCACGTGACTCCTCGCCGCCCCTACCCTGGGGTCTCTGCGCTCTCCCCATCCCACATTATCTCAGGGGGCGGGCTCTGTCCTCCCACTGTACCAGCTCCCCCTGGCATGTTCGGCTGCTCTTCCTGGAAGCCAGGCCCCAGAGCTGTTCCCGGATGCTGCCTGGTGCAACACAGTAGCTGCCTGGGAGAGTGCCTGGCTGCCTCCCGCCCAGGCTTGGCTTCTGGGACAGCGGCTGAGCGAGTTGGAGCCCCCCCAGACCTCTCAGAATTGGCTCCTGTCCCCAGAAGCTGAGCCTGGGCTGGGGGCAGCCTGCTGCTGCCGCAGCCAGGTGCTCTCCCAGTCAGCCGCTACACTGCACCAGGCAGCATGGCTGGAAGAGGAGAGGCTCTGGCCCGGGCCAGCTGCTGGGGGCACTTGACCCTGTTGGACGGGCACTTGGCCCTCCGCTCTCCTACCACGAGTCACCCCTACAGGGGCCCCCCATGGCTGCCAGCCATGGAGCTCCCAATCAGCCAGGAGATCCTGGAGCTCTGAGCCATAGGCAATGGGGGCCCCTGGAGTGCCGAGCTGGGGATCCCGCAGCTGCCTCATTGCTGTGGGGGACACCAGAGCCCCAGCAATGATGCGTGCTGGACCCTTATCCATAATAAAATGGGTAGGGAAATTTTTAGTACAAGTCAGGGACAGGTCACAGGTTTCCGTGAATTTTTGTTTATTGCCCGTGACCTGTCCCTGACTTGTACTAAAAATATCCGTGACAAAATCTTAGCCTTACCTATATTCTATGTTCAGTTTGCTTCTTACTGAAGAACACAATTCCTCTCCACTTCCACCCAAAGAAAACCCCACCACGCTTGTTGGCAATAGGCATTAAGACAGAACTACCCTTTTTTTGTTAGGTGTTTTTCTTCCACATCAGCAGAGAGACACTTTACTTATGTAGTGTAGAGAAGTCTCTGCCTGTTCTAGGTTAGAACTGTTTTCCCAGGCTTTCAATAAATAATTTTCACCAACATTTTTGGTTAAAATTCCACCTACATGTTTTTATCTTGTTCAGTCTTCCCATATCAGAGAGAAATGTTCCTAAGGTTGCAGGAATACTAACAAGTGGCTACATTATACAGGATGATGTGCAATGATCTGAGCCAGAATATGTAGTGAAACAATTCACTCAGTTAATTTAAGGTGACAGAGAACTTGTTGATGTTACCTTGCCTAAAGTCTCACACAGTGGGAACTTGTCTCTTTGAATGGTGAGTTTAGATTATGGAAGTCAGTGACCAAATATAACTTGAGGGAGAGCAGACTGAGTGCAGCTATTTTCTGAACGACTGATTAACAATACATGTAGAAGTTATAGAAGGTTAATTAGGATTCCTAGATATAACATTTTCTTATCTCAAAACATAAGTCTTTTATATCTACTGTTACTGTAATGAAATGTAGATTAACTTTTCAATTAGATGTTAATGCACTGGTCCAAGAGACTATTATTCAGTTCCCCAAATGTAAGGAGTAAAATTCTGCTCTATCTTTCTTAGACAATCTCTAATAAGCAGTCAATTTGTCTGTGGTTTGACAGGTTTCACTCTACTGTACACTATTGTATCGGTCTATTGTTGGACTTTTCAGGAGGATTAAGAGAGTGAAAACGTGTTCTGTCATGTTTTAACATTGCTCCAAAGGAGCATGACCACTTAAAATATCTGAGCTGCTATATTCAAGGTATTTTTTTGGGGAAAGATGGTTAAAATATTACTACTATGATTCATAGCTAAAACTATTATTTAGTCATGGAGGTCACGGAAGTCATGGAATCTGTGACTTCCAGCAACCTCAATGACTTTAGCCTGTGGTGGTTGGGAGCTGCAGGGTCCCCTGCCGCCCACAGGGGGCAGGGATCTGCAGCATACTCCTGTCGCCTCTGGCGGCCCCTGGAGCTCCTAGCTCCCCACAGCTCCCAGCCCCCGCAAGCAGTGGGGAGACCCCCAGAGCTGCACATGGCAGGGGTACCCCCCAGCCACTGCAGGCAGCTCCCAGCCCCTGCGCAGCTGCACTGCTTCAGGCAGTGCATGGACCCGAAGATCCCCATTTTGTCATGGAGATTTTTAGTAAAGTCACGGATAGGTCACAGCTTCCATGAATTTTTCTATTTTGCCCGTGACCTGTCTGTGACTTTTACTAAAAATATCCGTGACAAAAATCTTAGCCTTATTCATAGCCCCTGTGGTGCTAGGCTCCTTTTGAGGTGGAGGGGAGACTACCTGATGGCTCTTACATAAATGGAGAGAGCAGCTGCCAGCCCTGTTGCTGCAGTAGTGGAGTCACCTTGAGTAATCTTAAATACCTTAGGCAGTGCCTATGTCTGCCTGTGAACCAAGGCTGGCAGATTTCACAGTGCTGGCACTGCCCTTTTTAAGCAGCTAGTAAAGGGGTGCAGAGGCTTCATCCAAGCACTAGAGCATAGGGAGTTAACTTCTTGACAAATTCTGCTCTAAGCGTAAAGGTATAAGGCACACCTGAAGAGTTAATTGGCAGTTTAACAACAACAGTCCTGTGCTGTTAAGTGTAAGAGCATCTAGGAGGGTATAGTGTCATATCTGGTAATAAAGAACAGGGTGTGAGAGCACAAGCTTTGCTTCATTGCTGTAATCGGCCTGCCCCTTAGAACTTCCAATCCTTGAAACCTAAAAATAAAGAATAGAAAGAAAAAAGCTGCCTTGAGACTTTTACTTTTGTGAACTGGCAAAATAGGTTATCCAGATGAACAAAACAAAAAACCCCCACAAACACCTATATACTCAGTATAAATACTCACTGTGAACCACAGCTGTCTGAAATGCCCATTTAACATATACTATTTCTTTCACAGATTTCCACACACTTCCCAAAGAGTAAATCCCACAAGATGCCTGAGAACTAGTTATTAGACTGAAAGACAGAGGTTACAACCTCTCTAAAGCTACAGTTAATCATGGCAGAACTGGGAATAGAACACAGGAATCTTAACTCTTAAGTTCCTTGTTCTAGCCACAGGTCAATATTCCTCGTTCTCTCCATTTCTAAAAATGTACACAGTAGTCCAGCATACTGTGTGAATATCTTTATTTTCATGAATTCCAAGGAAGATTTTTTTAGTTTAAACAATCCTATGGGTCTATTAAAACTTGTTAAATTGTCAACAAAGTATTTATGAGCCATAGAAGAATGGCAGGCTGGGAATTGTCTGCCCATCCTGTATAGTGTTGCTGTCATGAGGCTATTAGAGAGATAATAAGTCCTGCTTCAGACAATTAAACTCCTGCTGCACTGTGGTAAAGGCTCCCTGGCAACATGCAGGGATATTCAACACTGCAGAATTAGTTAAAGTAGCCCATAACTATAGATAAGGTTATAGATATATAGATGGGTATTTTTAACAATGGCAAGCGAAGCAGGCATCATTACAAATCCATCCAACTACAAGCTTAAAGCACTCGCAGTGCTGTAGCAGAGGTGAGTCAGCAAGGTTGTCACAATAAGGCAGCGAAGCAGTAAGCTACATTGGGAGTAGATAGGTTTCTTGGAAGGGGCGAGAGACAGGCTGAGAAGTAAAGAAAGGGACACAGAGCGCCTCATCACCGGCGCCATCTCCTACTGCTAAGAAAAAGGTTTAAAATACAAGAAGGAGAAAATTGACTAGAAAGAAAAATGGAGAAGATAAACAGAGTTAGGCCCAGGATAGAGACAAGAGAGTGGCTCTTCCCTGAGTACAAAACAATGTTATGAAGGGTCTTGTATACTTTAGGTCAATATTTAGACAGCACAGACCAATGGCTCATCAGCAGGACCTCTTCATTGTTTTCAAAACACCATGTGCGTGCACATGCAGTGCCACAGAAATAACAATTTGGATAGGATTTTCAAAAATGGCAGGTACTTAGGATATTGGGACTTACCCTGTTTCTCCATACAGTACAGACTAATCTCTCACAGCTAACTACATCCCAGTATTAAGGGTTGCCCCTGGGTCCTTTCAGCAAGATATGGCTGCCAATCCAAGGGGCAAGCCTTCATTTTATTGTTATAATCATTTTGTTTCTTCAAATTCAGCATTGCTAATATATTTATACCTTTATCCCACAGTTGAAAGGAACAATCACTTGTTCATAGTTCTGTTTATACTCAGATTCTGAGCATAAGTCCTGATTCTTAGTTTATCCCTGCACTTGGGGCAGGAACTCCCCAATGCAAACCCTGTATTCTATGGCAGCTGGTGAACTTTGCAGCCTCTGATGTAGGTTACAGTTTAGTTAGTTACTGCTCTTAGTGCCCTCTGTCCATGCCTCCTCACCACCTACAACACCCCGTACACCAGTGGGGGTAGGAGTTGGCCAGAATGGAGCCCTTGAGCCAGCTTCTCATGAGCTAGAGGCCTTCAGCACAGAGTGGCATAAAGGTACCTTGGTGCTACTGCAAATCAAATCCGCAGGTTATGCTCATTACAGCTTTTGGCTACCAGTCACAGTGAGGTGGGCATGCTCCCAAGTGCAGCTCTGCACAGCAATCTTTGTAATGCGGGGAGCTAGGATACAACCTATTAGGAACGGCTGGTGGATTTATCCTTTCAAAGGAAAGAAATAAACAGGCAAGAGAAATCTCACCATAGAATAAGGAAACTACCGTGAAAAATATATTCAGGTGATAACTAGCTAAGCCATCTTCGGTAATGGGTTTTGTTTTTAAAAGAAAAGATTTTAATATTTTTAGAGGACATTAACCAGGTATTTTTCAGGATTTAAAAAATATTCTCTCCCCCTTCCATTGCACATGCATAGCACTTTGGGCTGGTGCCATTGATTTTGTATTAATGGGAAAAAGCCTTGAAACATTTGTTGTTTTAAAAATTACAAATAGTTTACATGACTCATGAACTTTTCAGATTAACAAGAGGGTGATGGTGAAGATACACAATGAATGTTTGGATCTACCAACAGTGTTCTGCAAGTTTTCCACCAATATAAATATGCCTCAGTATTAATTTATTCACAAAAGATTTTCAAAAAATATAAGTGATAGATCTGATTCCTAACCCGTTAAATCATGGTAAAACTCCCATGGAGTTAAACAAGCTTTAGATTAAGCCAAGTTTCCATTTCTTTTCTGGGCTAATTAAGCCCCATAAAAGCTAGGGAAAGAGTCACAATTATATAGGCTATGATCTCTGAAAGTCAAATTTTCCAAGGGGTATTGTAGCACAATAATGACAAAAACAATAGTTTGTTTTATACAAGTGAATTCCATTAATCCAAAATGGCATGGATATTTATCGCATAACTGGGTAGTCGGATAAACCGAAGTGCTATTTTTAGGTGCAGTTTCACATTGCTTCTCAGCCTTATCACAAGATGAAGTATAAATGCAGTTTCACAGATATGAGGGAAAAACTGAATAATGCTGATTTTTAGTATTTCTTAAAAAGATTAAAATTCAACTTTAGTGAGTTTTTGTTGCCATTCTGTCAACCTGCTGTTGAAACCATAACAGCCTTTCAAATAGAAAGCCATTGATTAGTGCCAACAGGCACTAAGAGGCTAATTGACAAGCTAGTACAAATTCATTAAATACATGGGGGACACATTGTTCATTTGGTAACTAAGCTGTAGAGATAACTGAAATTCAGATATTACTTGCATAGCACTTTTCCCCTCCATAAATTTCAAATCCCTTTACAAAAGAGGATGTAATCATTCCCATTTTACAGGTGGGCAAACTGAGGCATGGAACAGTGACAAGATTTGCTTAAGGTCCACATAGCAGGTGAGTGGCAGAGCAGGCAATAGACCTCAGGTCTCCTGGGTTCCAAATCTGTGTCCTAACCAATGGAAGTTTACTCACTGAAGTATGCATTTTGCAAATTAAACTAAAGTACCTGAAAGTGTTTTTAAAGCAGTCCTTTTAAAAATAGGATTAAATGAAGACTCTCCCACCTGCACAAGGTCTTACACTTCATCACATACAGACTAGAGAATTACAAAGAGAAATCTCACAATTGAATTCAGCTCAGCTTCACCCAGGTTGTGGAGGAGGTCACTGAAAAGAAGAAAAGTTTTATTTTCAAACCCATTTGACACTGAAGTATATGGAGAAATCCTGCTTGCCATCTGGGCTTTCAGTACGCTGCCCAGGGCAAAATGCAAAGAGTTGTGTTAATGAAACAGAACCAATATAAAATCTCCTGGGGACAGATGCCAAGAGACTCAGCGATGACTTTGCCTCAGCAGTGGCCTGTTTTGTGTAAGCAGGTCAGACTAAGAAGAGTTAGTTTGTCTGGCTTGCACCAGAGATGAGCAGAAATTAAAGTGATGCAAGTACTGATTACTCACAAACCGCTCTGCATGCTGGGTTTGTTCAGTAATCAAATTCTCTTAGAATTAAAACAGCAGGGACAGAAACTTTCCAGCTCTTAAAAGTAATGGTCGCTTCCAAGTAGCTTTATGCTCACAATTGCCATACACTCCTGCAAAGTATATCTCGGAGTAAACCCCACAGCCAGGTCAATGTGCTCAGTAAACAGCTGCTTACATGGCTAGGCTGTAATGCCTTATTTAACTGAATGAGTTTCGTTGTGAAGCTAGGTTGAGAAATAGGATGCCATAATCAGAATCCTGGGAAAGAGGAAAGCTCAGAAGGCTTCCTCTGGACCTTTCTTATAAGGTCAGCTAAACATAGATGCAGTAAGAAGCATGCCATCTGCTTCTAGAAGACTTCCTGATGCCTAAAAGATATGGTTGAACCTTGAAAACACTCCTGAATAGCTTCCTGATAGAGACACTAGATCATACCAGATTTTGTCTCTTTTAGGGCCTCATCTAAATCCTACGAAAGACAGCAGGAGTCTTTCTATTGACTCCAGGAGGCTTTGGATCAGTCCCTGAGGGTTCATTCGGTCTTTAGGGACATTTTATTTGTCTTGTGGTTGATGAACGAGTTCCTGATTGATAAATGACATAGCCCTCCTTGATGTTCCAGAGCACATCACCAGTCCAACCATTCCTTAATATCCAGGTCACAATGGAGCCTAGGAAGCTTACCTAAGAACTCTTCATGATTTGCTAAGGAAGAGGCTGAAGCTATCAGCAGCTGTTTAATATATTAGGGCACAATTCAGTGAATATGTATGGTGGAAAAAGTTCCATAAATATTCCTCAACTACATTTTAAACTCTTACTCTATGACATTTAATTTAGAACTACGCAACCACACCTATTTTCCAGTCAGCATGAGATAAGATCCGGCTTGACTACATCTGCCAGAATAATGTTCCAATTGATCTTGGATTTGATCTGTCTTTCTTGTTTTTCTTCTTCTTCTCTGCTTATCTTAAAATTTTGGATTTTCTTCCTTCTGGGTTCATGGCTAACATTCAGCACTGAGAGATGTAAGCAATGCTTTACTTCCTCTAAATTGCAGTATGTTTATTCATCTCCTGTTTACATGTAGGATTATTAGCCGTAGTTACAATTATTTGTCAACTAGTGGTATAACAACATGAATTTGGGCAAAGTTTTATTTTTAAAAAGAGGATGTTGAGCTAACGATAATCTCTTACATCGCAAAAGTAAGAACTGTAATCAAACAACACGGTATGTAATGGGAATCAAAGCCTCACAATATTTTGCAAAATAAGACAAGTTTTAGGCTGGTCCTTCACTATAACACTTTTCCAAAAACGTTCTCCATTTGGGTAGAATGCTGATCTCACCCAAGTAAGGAGCAATAAGCACATTTCGTTTCATACGACCAGGATTTGGCTTTCTGAGCTAGATCCTCAGCTGGTAAGTAGTTTCACAGAAATCAGTAGAGCCACACCAGAGGAGGATCTGGTCCATTTGCATGTAGCTTGCTAGCACCCACAACTCTGGCACTATCCCAGTCATAATTGCAAGAGCGAAATGTCTTTACTGGTCAACTCCCACTGGTATTAGCTCAACAGATACAAAGGTGTTTCAACATTTATGTTTTCTCTTGCAAATAGAAGTGGCCTTAAATAACAGATTGCCTTCCTCTTGTGTTTGTTATGCTGTTGCACACATGGCTGCTTAATGATAGCCTCAGCATATGATTCATGTCCTGTTAGTTTAGCCTGTCTTGTCAGTATTATGTTTTCCCCACCCCCCCAATCTGGAGGTCCAGCCCCAGACATGGGCTGTGTAAACAGCACAAATGATTATTTTCTTTCTTCTTATCACAAATTGAAATGAAGATGAATAAAAAAAATTGAGTTCATTTACCATCCTTATTCAAAATATAAAGTGGTTTGCATATCTGTATGAAGGACTGAACTATGCAGCTCACTTGAGAATATTGCATCTTCAAATAGAGATTTCATTTGACTGAAATGTAGTCTTGAGCCAAATTCTACTGTGGAGGTGTGGCCTTCTCACAAGACATAAGATATTAACAAAGAGAAGATAAACCTCTTTTTGGGGAAAGAGATCTGGTTATTCTTTATTGAGCCAATGCAAAATGAAGTCTTTTCCTAGAGATCCCTCAAGTTCCTCATGCAAACACATTTAACAATAATTATATAAGCACTCTAAAAGTACATACCTTTTGCATATTCCTGTAGGCAGTGAAGGAACAGTCCTCTTACCAACAGTCTGGAACCTTAGAGACAGCCCTCTTTGAGATGCAGGTATAGCTTATTTAACCCCTTCATCTGAGGGAACTCCCCTGGGTCCTGGCTTCCCTCCGTTCACTAGGGAAACTTGGATGCAGCTGTGCTATGACCATAAGGTCATAAGATGTCTTTTAGATCTTGAAGGCTCTGTACTAACTGACCAGGGACAATTTGCATATGCAGCTCTCTGTTGTCTACAAAGGCAGAGCAAACACTGAATACATCAAGCAGTAGAGAAAGTGCTTTTATTTCATCTCCAGAGTGTGGCTGGGAGGTATGTACAGCTGGACGGGGGTTGCAAGGAAAGACCTGAGCAGTGGTGCAGAGGATGGAATGGTAGGCTTGGTAAGACTGAGCCTGAGTTAGAGGTCAGAGTTCTTGTGGAGCAGGTTGAAGGAAAGTGAAGGGTTGCAATAAGAGATCTCAGCATGTGTGGGGAAGGGATAGGGAATCAACTGATTGGGGAAGGAGAGAATTGATGGATTGAGGCTAGAGCCATACTAGATGGAGCCAGAGGCTGGGTTGGTGGGAAAAATGGGCTACTCCTCAGCAGATGGTCTGGGGAACGATTTATTTGGGAGCAGAGGATGGACAGGGATGATTAATTATTTGGAGAAGTTTTTGAGATTAGGAAGGAAGAGACAGATGAATTGGGTAATTGAATAGGTGGAGCTGGGTGAGGCAAAGGACAGATGGAAACAAATGCTGGATGGATTGAGCGCGGGGAGGCAAAACAAATGAGAAATGGAGAGAGGAGGCAAAGGAGCTGCAAATCCCAACAAGGGCTGAGAGCAAGACAGCAGAGGTTAAGGGCGCCTCGGGAAATAAAAGACTATGGGAGCAGGAAGACAGAACAGAAAAGGGAATAGAGAGCAGAAGGGGAGCCATGGAAATTAGCTTACATTATATGGAAGGGGGAGGCAAAGAAGCGGGGGGAAGAGGAAGAGTGAATGCAGGGATGTGTCAAACAGAAGAAAGAAGGGTAAGAGGGACAGAAAATCGAGGAGGGTGGAGCTTTAGAGCAGCACAGGGAAAAAGTCAATCTGCAGAAAAAACAGACCCAAGGAAGAGAGGCATAGAGGAACAAAGGTCACAGGAAGAAAGATCAAACCAGGGAGACCCAATAAATTTGACATCTGTTTTGACTGATTAATAGAAAGCACTGTGCCAAAATTTGACATCAGGCAGTCTTTTACTGGCATGTTATGAGAAGGCCATGGTAGGACAGACTGCCTTTGGGAACTGGGCATGGGAGCCTAGCTTTCCCATGTGCAGTAAGGGGATAAGCTGACTTTGGTGACAAGAAACTGATAAATAATTTTTACATTTGATTTTTGTCCAATTGTGTCTAATGACAGTGACCTGGGGCTTTTAGAGCCTGGGCTTTTTAACGGTATGTTTCTTGGCATTTAATAGACCATGATTTGTCCCGGGAAGTTATGCTAGACATCAAAATAAAAAGAGAGGGTAGGTTTCACCTCCTCCCCCCTTAAAAAGCTTTGTCTTAAAATCTTCTAAAAATCCAGAAAATTGCACTTCATATTTCAGAGTTTAGCAGCCCTCCTGAGCGCCCCATGTAAATGTGCACTGCCTCCCACCCCCACAGCCTCTTCGCCTTGGTTTACCCACCATGAGCTACAGTAAGGAAATTGTGTACATACTGGAAGTCTGAACATGAACCTCACCCACTCAGACAACGTGGAGGGGCCTGTAGGATGCAGTGTGGGTTGCTGTGACTCACTTTAATAGACCTCTGTGGCCTGATCAGAGCCAGCGATCACCAAAAGCTTCAGTAAGATGGCTAACGATGGACAGAAACTGAATATCCAGCCAGGCCACTTTAAAGACCTAGCTACAGAGCAATCTGGGTGGTGCTCAATCCCTTTGGGATTTGCCATGATGATAATAATGTGGCCGGATTAGTGTGTGTGTGTGGTGGGGAGGGAAGGCGGGAATTGAGAGGTGAATTCTATCAATAGCCCCTGGCACTTTTCAGAATTCTCCATTAGCTCTGGGACATTGGCTTCTTTTACAGTATTATGGCAGCAAAACTTTATCACACAATGGCTCTCTGGGTAGACTTGGCCACACCATAGCGTGCCTTGTGGAATGGGCATCAGTGGGCTTTGGCCAGCTGTTACAGCACTGGAACAACTCTCTAGTTCATTAGGACAGTAGCTCTTATGTGAGCCATTTTTCCCTGTAAGGCTGGGGCCAGCTCCGTGCACAGAAAGTAAAAAAATGGCTTTGCCCTCCACAGATTTCAATTAACGGGCCGTCCCGAGAGCCACAAGTTATTTCTCCAGTGGGTGCAGTTAGTCCCAGCCCCAGTCTGGACATCCTGCAATTCAGTTTGGCAATGTAGATAGACACAAGGTTCTTCATTCCATGTCATTTGTAGCTACTACCTCAGACTGCTGGCAAATGCTTCTATCCTGCTCCCTTCCAAGCTGCCAAACAGAGAACTGGGGGAGATTGCAGCACCCTGAGGTGCTGGAAAATGGCTACTGTGCCCCATGGGACAGTGCATTATAGTATTTGCCAAAGAAAGCCTAGAACATTAGGTTTAAAGAGGGCCTTTAAACACCCGCTATCCTTGGGGCTGAGAGCGCCTTGAGCTAACTGCCAGGAGTGTCTCAGAACCCCCTTTTTAAAAAGCACAGACAAAAGGGATTGGTGTGGCTGGGCCTATGTGATTGCAGTGATTCAGTTCCATGTGACCACAAACTGAACTGCAGTACTGCTGAACATGCTGCAACCAGGAGTCCCACAGGTGTGCAGAGCCCCAGGGGCTAAAATAGGATGCCAGCAACAAGATTTTGTCTGTCCTTGCAGGCATGAATGAACCAGATTAAAACATAGTAATTTCAGCCACAACCATATTTAAACACGTGTGCTGGAAGTATTTTGTAATTCAGGTTCTAGGAATCGTTCCCCACCAGACTCAGCATAGCACTTTCTCCCCCTTAGGGATTGTACATCCAGGCCTCATTTCAAACTTCAGCCCTTTTTTGCTGCTGTCACCTTAAAAAAAGTTTAATTAAAGGGTTTTGGGGTGGGAGGGTAGTTACGGTTGGTAGCTTATTAAAATGGGTTTTATTTATAGTTGGTAGCTTATTAAAATAGCTTAAAGACATTTATTCAAATGTCACATCACACACACCCCAAAAACAACAAAACAACCATCTGGGCAGAGACAAGCCTTATCAAATGTGAATGTGACAAGGCTTGTAATGGAAACTGGCTGTGCAAATATTAATTGAGCCTGAACGCTCCTAGCTGGCAGATGATATATAAATGAGCAAATGAGATTGACTCACTTGCCACACAAATCAGTAGCAGAGCCAAGACTCCAACCCAGGAGTCGTACAGTTTCTTGTGCTAACCACTGGGCCTCATCCTTTGCTCTGTGTACCTGGTGGTAGAATTTAGCAGACATGTTCATTTACAGCATAGCTAATTTACTAAGTGCATTTTGGAATAGGCGGCCATACAATTACTGTTACTCTCTCTGTAACATTCATCTCCCTTTAATAGAAATAGAAACATATGTCTGCTCACCAGTGGCACTTCTGCTCTCAATTAAAGCTAGCCCCAAATGGGGTGGTTGTGGGTTTTTTGTTAAATGTCTGTCTGACACATTGCTTTCTTCTCACAACTCATTTTAAAAAGAGGTTCTTTAAAAAGGAATAGCCTAGACAGCAAGAAAGCCATTCAAGGAGGCACAATGCCATTAGTATGGGAAAGTGAACTATTTATGTAACCCAGAGGTGGGCTTCTTTGGTGGTTAACTGTTGGAAGGAGCAATTAAGTCCCTTTTCAAGAAATAAGAAGTCTTTGCTGGCAGGCAGAACGCCCTTTCAGATAAATTTGAGATCCAAAGCACTGCTAGGAAGGCTAGACAGCCTGGGTCTTTGTACACAGCTCCCCTTGCTCTCTCCCAACCCAGGACTAGCCTTCTATAAACATGGGCAGCATACTTGCCTTGGTGCCCAATGGCACTCTCACTCATGTCAACAAGTTACCCTTGTTCAGATCACAAGCAAGCATATTGTTTCCTCCTGCATATCATCAATGTAAAAAACCCAGGTGATGGGGCCTGGAAAGGAGCCAATGAAATTATCTCTTGAAGTGCAAACGTGGAATCATGTTTACTGCTGAGGAACTGCATGTTATTTTAATTCATTGATCCAGATTTGCTGCTTTCACTGACAAGATCTGAAATGACTATAATTTTTGATCCAGGTTACACTTAAATCAAGACTGGCTACTGATGTGTATAACACTTATGTCATCACCTCATCCCCTCTGGAGGACAGGAGTTAAAACCTTACCCCATGTGCCTGGAGACACTTCCTCCCCATAACATAGACCTCTGAAAACCAGAAATCCGAGGGGAAGATTCCACCACTCCCTGTCCCACAAGGTGGGAACTAGGTGCATGTGCAGGAGGAATGTTTGGGGAGGAGGGGCCAGTCACCATTTTGGTTTGCCTGGCAAAGAGCACTTGGAGGCCTGGTTGTGGTAAGAAGGCCATTAATAAGCTGCAGTTTCAAGGAAAAGTTGCCAACACAAACTTTCAAATCCAGCAATCAGGTTTGATTTTAAAGGCTATCTTGCCAACAAGAAGGGCCAGAAACCTTTGGTTTGGCTGCTTGGGGTGAAAGCTGAGAGTAGCACTTATTTCTAAATGGTTTAATCAGGGCCTAGAGTCTTCTTCCATAGAATATAAGCAATGTCCATCTAAGTGAATGAGAGTCAGTCCTATCCGGCGCCAAGAGAAGACTACTCCTGAAAGATAGGCTTGGTCAGGAGTGGAGCTACTGGAGTTTAAAAGATTCCAAGTTTAATAGTGAATGGCTCTAAAGTTAACCACCTGGCTTTTCTAAGAACATGTACAGACCCTAGTTATCATGTGACAAAATTCACTCAGGTGAGGACAGACAGTCTAGGCCCTCTGCTGCATTTATCTTCAGAGGATTGCTGAGTGGTGCAATGGGTCTGTTACTTGTAAAGCATATCCTGCATCTCCAGTGTGCTGTGAATGGGGTCTTTGTGCTAAGTCAACATGGAGGGTGGCACTGCAGGTGAGGCCATTTACCCAGATTCAGTGGCCCAATCACTTTGTGCAAATGGTAGAAGAGTCCCCTATGTCCATTCCATAGGCCCGAGAAGCAGCCCGGGCCCAGCTCTGTGTTTGGGGATGAGGTTAGATGTCCCATCCCCACCATAGTTCACTCACAAGGCTTCTGCAAATGGGCTTTAGGTGGATGAAGCAAATTTCATGTCACCATTGAGGACACCTGAGTAAAACCAGCCTTGAATTCCTGATCCAAGTGGGGTTTGAAACTAACAAACTGTTCTAGTACTAACAACACATCAGAGGGTGAATAATCTTTCACTACTAAGATGACATGTTGTGATTTTAACTTAACAAAACAAAAAAAGGAAATATTACTCTGATGGAATGTTTGCTTGTTTTTACAATTTGTGGAACTAACAAATTTTAATATGTTTTAACCGAAGTTCTTGTAGGGTACTTAAAACAATGCATACTAAATATACTCCTTTAAATGAGAATTTAATGTGTTAGACATTGCCTTGACAATCCCATTGTATTTCAGAATACAAAAAACAACTGGTTGCACAGACAGTTTATTATCCTCTCCTGTTGCGTACATTGATTTAAGTATTCAGAATGACTTTTACCTATGTACATATTTCATCTTAGCTTTAAAAGCCAACTGACTTGCAGTGAAAAAGCACTGTAGTAGCATGGAAATCAACTCTGGTAATCATTTCATTAACAGATAAGGAAAACTACCAGGATAGAAGAACTATAAGAAACATGTTAATTATTCATAGCCAATACAACAAGATAAAACCACACCAATGTTATGTGTGACATACATTCAATAACTTGTAGACACTTGCAGACAACACTTAGACAATTTTATTTTACTTGCAGCCTTCTTCTGGAAGGCTGAGCGTCTGCAATGCCTATTGACTTCCACTGGAGTTATGGGTGCTCAGCACCCCTGAAAATCAGGCCCAGGGTGTCTCAGGCTTGGTCTACACTACCCCCCTAATTCGAACTAAGGTACGCAACTTCAGCTACGTGAATAACGTAGCTGAAGTCGAAGTACCTTAGTTCGAACTTACCTTGGTCCACACTCGGCAGGCAGGCTCCCCCGTCGACTCCGCGGTACTCCTCTCGCCGAGCTGGAGTACCGCAGTCGACGGCGAGCACTTCCGGGTTCGACTTATCGCGTCCAGACTAGACGCGATAAGTCGAACCCAGAAGTTCGATTGCCAGCCGCCGAACTAGCGGGTAAGTGTAGCCAAGGCCTCAGGTTGGCCATCCAAGCATTCAGACACACAGAATCAGTGGTTGCTACTGAAAATTTTGGTTGTAGGGTCAAATTCTCTGCTCAGATATATACATGCAACTTCCACTGAAATCGAGAGGACTTTTGCCAGACTTGTTGAGGTGAAGTTAGGCTCTTATTTATGTTTTACATCCCATGAGCCAAATTCTAGATGTGCACAAACTCTTCAGCTCCCAAGGGAAGTCATATGGGGGCATCTCCAAGGACAGAAACAGGCTTAATGGCTGTCTCTTTAAATGGTTTGAAGTCTTGTGACCAGGGAATATGGAGCTGTAGTTGATAGTTTGTGATTTACAGGATGATGAAAGTGTGTAAGCACTCTGTTGCCATGTATGTATTTCTACAGCCAGCAAAAAGACAGGAACACTCTGGGGTATGTCAGTAATTTTTAGTTTTCATGTGCAAATAAATATGGTTCTAGAAAAATAACAAAACACTGAACTTTCATGTCAAACTCCAGGGGTGAGATCCTCACACCTAGTCCCACTCTTTTAGACTGGATAAAAGAGCCAAAGAAACATAAAGGAGCCCTAAAAGTCCTATATTCCCCAGCACAGACACTGCAAAAACAGCTCTACGTCCGCTCTCCAAGGACCACCTCACCAGCCCTAGAATAGAGCACTTACAGCGGGGCAGGGCTGGAGGGCAGGGCAGTACAGTAGTCCATAGGGCATCCCTGATTAGGCTGCTGTAACTTACACAGGTCCCAAAGCTGTCAATTATGCTGTCAGTTTCCAGCTCACAGACTAGCCCACAATCATGAGGGGGCAGAGGTAGCGATAAGTCACCAGAGCCTTCTCCCCCCAAGCTGTGAGTTCCGTGCTGCGCCTCTTAGAGACACAGCACAGAATTTTACACCCATAACAGTGTGAGAGGTAAGTGTATGGGCAAGCACAGTGCTCTTCAAACAACTAGAGGGGGATAAAAATTTCAGGTTAGGCGATCCATATTTTAATTGTAATATAGAAATGTATACGGTCATTACAGGGCTTCTATTACTCCCTTCTTCTTCAGCCCCTACAAACAAAATTGGACTTATAGTGTATAAGTCCTGGGCATCTAAATAGGGGGCAATGCCCAGTGACTTCAGGGGGCTTTGGATTAGGCCCTAATACTGCACATAAACACAAAATGTCCATTTAACCTATTTAAGCCCTAACTGGAGCAGCTGGAGGCACTTATGCCCCCATTGTAATATTGGGATAATTCTATTTAATTTTAACCAATGGAATGATTTTGGTTGAAGCCATTATAGGTCAGCTTGACTTGAAATTCATCCAACTACAGAGGCAACTGGAATACCTAGGCTCAGTAATAGACTCCAGCTTTCTCTAACTAAAGTCTCTCCTCATCTCATGGTGCTAATTTATTAATAGCTCTCTGGTGATGGTTATGTAACAATTGGTAATCAGGGACATTCAGTTCAATGTGTTCCTTCTTAATTGCATTAGTGATTTGCTTAAGACTTATGCTTCCTCTTCTCCTGGAGCAGCCTTTGCTTATATATAAGAGAGCTAGTTAATAACTCTTAATGTTATACTTAATCTGTCACGTGAGCTGGATAGATTCTGTTTTGAGCAGATTAAGATGATCATTTGACTTCTAAGCACAAAATTCAAGTGCAGAGGTTATGGAGGGGGAATATACTCTCCTTAGTAAGGTGAAATAAACATTTTATATATTGTTTGTTGTGGTAAATTCCCATAGGATCAAAGAAACCCTTTGTTCCTGTTTGATGCACATTAATCACTGGTCTAATCACATTAAAGCAGCCTTTTATGATCACAACATTTTTAGGAGCCACATCCATATAAACATGATCATCTTCCCCTAGGAAAAATGCAAACTGTTGTTTTCCCTTTCAACAAAGTCTCTTTAATGTGTGTCATTAGCCTTCCCCCTTCCTCCCCCTGCCCATGAAAGTGAAGGTATTTTATGCAGACATAAATTCACCTGTACAACTGCCAAGGCAGACTCAGTAGATGAAGTGCTGCCTCTGGCTTGGAAAACATAAAATGAGCATAGTAGTAACATGTGAAAAGCCAGCAGAAGGAGGGTGCATTACTTACTAAAGCAGTGGGCATCAAAATCTGAAGAGTGATGAGAGAGCTGCATTATGAACTAAAGAAAAATGTCCTCTTGCTATTTACTTATTGAACACCACAGGATTCTACATACCAGTCAAAATCCAAACAGCCACTTGATAACTTAGTAATGAATTCCAACACAAGCAGAGGCTATCAAGCTTTCCTGAGCTAATCTAATGCTTCAAATTTTACTTGATTTCAAAAGGACCGTCACTTTATTGTGAGCAAATAAATAAATCAATTGATTCTGTAGCTATTTGCTAACTGTTCAGTTTGGAAAGATTTATGCATATTTTGTTATTAGTGTCTCAAGTTTAGCTTTCCATAATGTGGTGGTTAAAGAACCTCAGCATTTTCCATTGTGCTTTGCTCATCACCGTTCTGTCCACATCATTGTTGGGTAGCGTTCCAGGAGAGCATTTCTGAGTTGCGCCGTGTGGATTTTGTCTCTAGTCTCTATAATGCAGGTGACCTGGGAAAAGAATTAGGAACATTCTTGAAAAGATGACAACATTCTCAGACAACAATAGTATTTCCAACTAAACCATAAAATGCATTCATAAAGGCTAGATGATCAATCTAAGTTAAAAGCTTCTGGACCCTGCACTCCCTCTCTTATAGCAATGCTATGCTTTCTCCAGTCCTCAGAAACAGAATGCTGAAGTCCTCCCTTGGTCCCACCTGTCTCCCCAACCCATCTCCCCTTTACATCAAAAATTTTTGACTACAGGCTATTCCACTGGCATTGATTTCCTCTCTTCTGACTCTCTCCTGGATGCCCTATAATATCATTCCGGCCCTTTCCAGTAAACTGCCATGAAATCACCCATTACTACCTTCTGGATGAATCTCTTCTCTGTTCTCATTTCCATGATTTGCCTATCAGCTTGGCTTCTTCCTCGTTCCTCTTCGATACTTACCTCTCTAAATTTCCATGATTCTGTGCTATCATGGCTCCAATGGCTCCTTCACTATCTCCACTGGACACCCCTTCTCCTCTCTCCTGCTTTTGTCAGCATCCTTTAGGGATCTATCCTCAACCCAATATTCTCTCTAGACTACCTTGGGTGACTTCACCTGCTCACATGGTTTACCACCATGTCTCCAGTCCTCCACTCAGTCCTACATCTCTTAGTATCTCTGCTGGACATTCTGCTACTAATTCAAATTAACATGGCTAAACCAAACTCCACATTTTCCCTCCCACTCTCTCCCCCCTTCCACCAGTATATTGACAATTCTCCTATTTTCCTGGTCACCCAAGCTCACAACCTCAGTGTCATTTTCAACTCCCCTCTCACTCATCTTTTCCAGCCACTCACATCCATGCTGTCCCCAGATCCTGTCAATCCTGTACAAGCATCCTAAAATCTATTATTTCCACTCTAGTTTAATACTGATTTTAATTCCACCTCCCTCTAAACCTTGTGGAAGGCGAGGCTTGGATGGGAAACTGAAATCAAAACCACCGAATATAGTTCATTCTTTTGTGGCACATGCTGTCATGAAGAGCACCAAGTACCTTTTACAATGTACTGTATAGAACTAGCTTGCAAGATGCTGCACAACACTGCACAATTTAACCTAATGGAGAAGTCCTCTCACTGGACTCACATAGCAGTTTAGGGGAAAAATACACTCTGCTACTCCAGAAGAGATGTGGATAACATATGTTACATTTTGGATGTGGCCATTTTTAGAGGAACTCCAGGGGTTTATTGATTACTCTCAGTCACCAGTGACTATGCAAAAAGTATGGCTGATGAGTAGGACTCTCCATTATGCAGTTTATATTACAGCTATAAGGAATAGATACTTTCAAGGAAGCAGACTAAAAACATTATCTTTCAGCCTATCATCTCAAAAATACTCAGTGAAATTCTGAAAATCAGACCCTTGAGAATTTCATACTTCCCCAGCATAAAGTTTAAAATAAAAATAAACACTGAAAAAGCCATTTGAATGGTGAGACACCACAAAACCCAGCTACAGTCTGTGCCAAGTAGCCCTGAGCTCATTTTTATTGATTATGGTTTCCCACTAGCCAACATGCTCTAGGCAGGGCCGGCTCCAGGCACCAGCCGAGCAAGCTGGTGCTTGGGGTGGCAGATTGAACGAGGTGGCATTCCACCCAATCCTAGTGCAGCACGGACGCTTTTTTTTTTTTTTGTTCCACTCTGGCCGCCCTGTAGGGGGTGGCGGTGTGGAGGACGGGAGCGCCCTGCAGCAAGCCCGGCAGGGCAGTCCTCGTCCTTCCCTCCCCGCCGACCAGAGCGGAGCCCTCCCGGCAGGCAGCAGGGTGCGGTGGGAGGGGCCGCGTGGCAGCGCCCCATTGTAGCCCCGGCTGCCCCCCTTCTCTCTCTCTCTCCCCCCTGCTCCCTCCCCCCCCCAATCCGCGCTCCGGCCGCGCCGCAGGTTTTTTTTTTTTTGCTTTGCCGTTCTGGCCGCCCCATTTTTTTTTTTTTTTTTTTTTTGGCTTGGGGCGGCCAAAAAGCCAGAGCCGGCCCTGGCTCTAGGAATTATTTTGGAGAAGTTCTGTGGCCTGTCAGACTAGATGATCACAATGGTCCCTCTGGCCATGGAATCTATGAAAAGCCATGAAATGAAGCATGATTTATTACCCACAACTATGCGCCTCAGTCTGAAGATGGCTTTATTATTTTTCCCCTTTAGAACATACAACAGGCCTACAAGTAACTGGAGATGTAGGGATTTTTTAGAGCAGTGTTTCTCAAACTGGGGTCCATGAACCTCTGGGGGTCCGTGAGGACACTCCAGGGGGTCCACAGGCTCCACTGATCAACTCCTCCCCATCCCTCCCAACACCTGCTGCATGATGGGGAGCAACAGCTGACTTAAGATTTTGCTGCCAGAAAAACAGAGAGAGACTGATTGGCAAAGTAGCATCTATAGTCTATCATTATTATTAGTTTCCATGTTTGGCTGAATTAATTCCCGTGAATGTTGGATGGACAGAAAACTAAACAGCACTCAGGACACTATGAAGAAGTGCTGCTAGAACCCTCTGTGCTAAACTGCCATCAGTATAGACCTTCTACTCCTGGTGCTCTGATGAGTTTGCCAGTCCTGTTAGTTTGTGTTGTGGTTTTTGTGAGAAGGACAAGTGTTCACTAGGAACCAGAAGAGCCCAAACTTTTTTTTTTCTTCCTGGAGCCAAGCAGGATTCTGATCATCCATATGCTGACAAGCTATGGATCTGTAGCAAAGCCTTGAGTAGTCCGGTAGTAAAAATTACATTTTCCTTCAGCTTTGTATCACTTTGATGTTGTTTACTCGCTGCCTTTTTGCTCCAGTACATGGTGTATGAGACTCATGACATATCTATTTGGGAGAAATATGCACCTAGACTAGAGGAGTATTACAGATGTGCATGGAATAGATTTCACTCTCAGTAGTGTCTTCTGTATCATAAAAGTTTAACGATAACATTGTTTACTTGGGTAAGTGGGATCATGCACAGCCTGTTAATTACAGCCACATTTTATAAGTACATAAATCCAATGTCAATTGAAGGAGAATGGGCTGGTGGGGACATTTGTGCCCCTAGTTAGTGGAATTCACCACATGCATTGGATATTGTTAAGCCATCCCTGCCAAGGTCTACTCTTGTACCTGTCCGTTATCTTCTTCCCAAGGGGAGAATTGTGTGTGCAGGGCAGTGCTTTGGCTTGGAAGGGTTTTCTTTTATACACGCATGCTGCTCTGTGTTTGTATTGGAGAAGGCAGGTTAGAGAAATGCACTTAGAGTGGAATGTGGGGAGGTTCATGATGGTCCTTAGTTCCTGCGGGAGTTTGTTCCATAGTCTTGGACCAGCTCCTCAGAAAGTCTGTTTCCCACACAGATGAGCTTTACCCTTATGGCAGATTTCATTGTGGCCAAGAAGCCAAGTTGTTGACCACACTCCATCTCAGAACTTTAGGCTGTTTTTTAATATGCTGAGCCCTGGCCATCCAACATCTTGATGGTAAAGAACAAGATCTTGAGCTTGACTCAATCATATTCTCTCTTTAAGACCCCCCCCCCAACTCCTCTCACCCTTCAGCACATGCTTAGACTTACTGGCAAACTGTTTATCCCCACCACTGTAAATCACTCCCTCTGAACACTGACCCCCTTCTTTGCCCTGACTGATCCATGAAGCAAGCTACTGAGGGAGAGCCACAGCTCTCTAAAGTTCTTCACACGCTGACTGACTTTCAGTTATGCCAAAGAAGAGAGTCTGCTCCCTGGTTGCTAGGAGATTGGAGAGGAGGAGGAGGAAGCAGCAACTCACCCAAGAAACTGCTCGATGTTGGATACTGGGGGAATAGTTGGGAGGAGAGAAACTCAGGACCAAATTGCAATGCTTACCCAAACTGAATAGTAGCTTGTGCCATAAATAGTCCATTGACTTCCACAGGACTACTCTTGGTAGACAGCAGTATTCAGCCTAAGGGGATCAGAATCTAGCCCTCAGTGAGTTAGACTGATTTAGAAAAGGGAGCAGCTGTGAAAAGCTACCACCAGCTGATTAGGGAAGCAGTACTTCACCCTCTGACTAGGAGATATCTTCCAAAGCTCAGACACACCCTCCCCTGCATCTATAAGCCCACAGTGATGCAGGCCCATTTCTCTCCTGGGTCTGACCCAGACTTTAGCTTGCTATTGCTGATTGTCCATCTTTCTTCAATGTCAACACAAGCAGGAAGGGATTGCTAGATTTTTTAAATGATTTTGTAAGAGTATATTTTTATATACTTAGAGCCTGTAAGATGTTCCCAAACTGCATCTAGTGTGAAGCAGGTCATGCCAGTACGTTAGCACCCAAAGAGATCAAACACATTCCTTTGGAAACTGGGTGGATATTTGCCTCATTTAATCATTTCAACAGCTCACCCCACCATATCAAAAATGGAGCAATCAAAACAGCTGGAGGAAGCATGTTAATGGTTTTCACTCCTTGATGTTACTACTTCAATTTTGCTGCCTAGCACAATCGGGAGGCTTTAAGATTTTGCATTTTTCTTACTGTAGTTCTACGTTGGCACTGACCACTCTCTTCTGCTCCAGATCTCCTTTCTCAAGGTGCCACTGAATTGTACAGACCCACAGAGACACACTTTACTGTCCAATGTGGAACCTAGGCTAGGAACAGTGGGGAAAACATTCCCTTCTCCCTCTCTGAGTCCCAAAGTGGTCACCTGGACCCAGCTCCTCAAAGGCATTTAGGCACCTAACTCCCACTGAAAAAATCAAACTCCCTCTCTGAAATACCCCAGAAGGGAGAGGGACTAGGATTCTCAGCCCTCAGAAGAGATCTGTGGCCTTTGTGCACAGAAGGGAAGGAATGGCAGAGAGGGGAGAGTCTGGGGAAGGGGATAGTCTTTCAAGGTCTAGAACCCATATTTGCAACCAAACTCACAAAAAATGGCTCACTACCATCCTCTATAAACAAATTCTGCAGGGTGTAAACATGAGGTGCACATAAAAACAAATCCTTCGGGGAATTGCCCGTTCCTAGTTGTTTCTAACCTGCCAAGGACTATTAACAGGTGAAAAATCTTGTCTTTCAAAACTACCAACTTCAACATGACCTGGCTCCTGGTGACACTGCTATTGCTGCCAGACCAGTGATCTGTAATCTACTGCAAGACAAAAATCTCACACTAGTAAAGACCGTCTAAATCAGAGGTGCAAAACAGAAGATCTCCAGAAGATACTCTTGCACATTCTAAAAAACACAAGCAGCCAATCCCATTGCATAGATCACGTCGTTAAGTAATTGCTGAACCTCATGAAGCCACATCATCATCATCAGCGAAAGAGTAAGGAGATTTGTTTTCCCCCTTTTCAATCCTGCTTATTTTCTTCAGCACAAAAGTTCCTGCAGAGATTTTTCCAAAAGCAGAATGTGCAGTTGAACACACAGCTTTTTTTTTTTAAGCCATCACCACACAACAACTGGCTAACAACAAAGATCTTTCCACAGATATACCCCAAATCAGTCAACCCTAGTACATCAAGGCATCCCACCAGTGAGTAAAGTCACTCCATCATCATGATAAACAGTGAGTAAAAGCCAAGTTTCTCTTACTTGGAAATGAAACAGTAAATCCTGGGCAAGATTATGCACTGGAATGATTTAACTCTCTGAATGAGCCACTACATTCATTGTTAACTCCATAGTTCAGGCAGAGAATCCCACATCTGTATTTACAATAGTGAGTATGTATTTCAGTGCTTGTCTATGCAGGGACGCTCTGGAAAGTTAGTGTGATTTAACAAAAGGTGTGTATTTAAAGTGGATTAGTTAAACTGCATTAAACCCCTGTGTGGATACTCATTCAGACCTAAAGTGGCCTAATTCAATTTAGCTTAATTCACTTCCAATTTCACAGTACTCACATTGAAAAAAGTTAAATCCTTGTGGGATTGGGGATTTAAGCATATGTTTAGAGTGCTTTGCTGAAGTAGGAGCAACACAGGAAGAAAAGAAATACAAAGTATGTGCAATGTGGGTGAATTAAAGTTGCTATGAAAACCTAACTTTTACTTTTTGACTTCTGAGAATTCAGGAAAAAAATCCAGAACTACTAAATTTGAGGATTAACTTTAATGCATTGGATAAAAAAACAACCTCAAAACATTTTGGGATATTTTGGTCTGGATCCCAACTTTGCAGCTCAGGTTGATCTCTAATTGTATCACAAAGGTGTTCCAGCCCCTTCCAGTACTGTTAAAAATCATCATCAGGATCATTCAGTTTGTGAAACACTTCAACCTTTAGATTAGATAGCCATCCAAATCCTGTTGCAGTACAACTGAGAGTCTACTGGAACGGAAAGCCTATGAAAATAGATCATGTTTAAAAGCAGACATGAGCAATGGCACACTTTTTTTGGTCAGAGAGTATATTTGGTTTCAATATTCTGATGCACTAGCCCCATAGAAAATATTGCAATAGACACGAAAACTCTTGTAGCATTCTCTGCCAAGAAACTAGGAAAGATGATCTAGTACAACTTATTTGGCAACATAAATAAGTGGTAAGCACTATTTCATGAAAAGCTAATTGAGAAACCTCGAGTTCCAAGGGCAGCAAAATCCAGCTTTCAGTTTAAAAAATATAAAAGATAAAACTAGGAGGGGCTTTAAAGATGACTCCATATTGTCCAGTTGAAGAGTAAAAAATTTCAAAAGTACCTAAGGCTCCTAGAGCTCAGATCATCAAACATATCCCATTGATTTCAGCTACATCATTCAATTGTGTGCGACAGTGAATAATGATTGAGGCAAGGAATGAGTAAGAATGACGCTACAGCCTGGTGGTGAGAGGACTCATCTAGGATGTGGAATACCTACGGTCGAGTCCCTGCTCCAATAACTCTTTATTTATACAGAGTGGAATAGCTTCAACAGGAGAGATTGAGACTATCCCATAGCCACGTGGCTAGGGCGCTTTCCCGCTATGTAGGAGACTCCTTTTCAAAACTCTTCTTCCCATCAAGCAAAGGGGAAAAACTGAACCCCCGTCTCCCACATCCCCTATAACCACTAGGTTAAAAAATAATAATGAGGCCAGTGGCACCATCACCACCACATTCTCTGGCCATTTTGTGCCCTTTAAAAATACCCAGAACAAAACCTTCAGGTCAAATTAAAAGTTTGACTGGAAACGGATTTTTTTTCAATGGGCCAACATTTTTCACCATTTTTGGTTTGTCTAGAACAGACTCTTTCATTGATTTATTTTTCAGAACTTCCAGCAAGCCAAAACCAGAAAAATTAGTGCAGAACTGAGGTCCCACCTCTAATCAAAGATTCCATAACACTTGGCCTAAGAATAGCAGTGTTAGCCATAGAGGGGGTCTTGGGTAGTTACACTCAATCTACACAGATTCCTCCTGAAAGTTCAGCTGGATGCTCTTGTTCATCACTTCCAGTCCAGAGATGTTATATCCAACGTAGCGCTGCAGTACCAATAGCTGCAGTATTTCACCCAGAACTGTCTGCATTTCAATGATAGGAGAAGCTACTCATGGATTATTTATATGCCTAAGAACGCAGTGATTAAGTTGTCCTATAACACAGAGTACTGCTGATTATCTAACATCCTGCTTCCAAAGTCTGTATTTTCTGCAGGGTGGCATTACAATGCCTTATCAACCCACATGATTATGTGAAGATATATGAAGGCAGAAGAGTCCTAACTTCTCTATAATTACCATTACAACCAAGTTTGTGAGAGGCCAGCATTGCTGAAGTGACACACTGCATTTCCCCCCCTTACCTTAATAGTAAAGAGATCAGATATCACAAACATGTGTTCTTGTTTGATGTCCAACACCCTAGAACAAACCAAGCATAAATTAAAGAGCAGGGCAAATCCTTGTCATTGTCAAATGCTTTCTGTAAGTGTTTGAGCAATAAACAAATTCATGCAGGTGTCGTCGGAGGAAAGAAGGGTGATATACTTCAAACCGTATTCATATGCTGAAATAAATATGGGGTCATAGCAGAGGCTGTTCACATCCCTAAAATGCTTTTAGTCCCATAGCTACTGGCCCTTCATGACATCTGCTGCACCACTGTCATCCTATTACCATTCCATTTAAATCAATGGATTGTTAGCACATATCTGGGAAATTTATAGCAGCAATCAAATGGATATGCGTAGTTGAACCAAAGTGCAACAGCTAGATGGGAGCAGCCAGGAACAGAGATAATACACTAAAATTAGACAGCATTGAAAGACCTTGTAGAAGTTTAACCCTGAAGAGTTTTTTCAATTGCATTCTCCATTGCATCTCCCAAGCACTCCCCCTTGGAGTCACTTGGCCTGCAAGTTTTGTTAGCACTTCACCAATAGATATGCCTCTGCTTTTAACAACTATGTATTTTATTTATAGGGTAAAGGGCCAAACTTAGCTTTTGTATGTGTGCACAGGACTTGCAGTTACATCAGAAGGCAGGATTTGCCCTGTACTCTATACTGTTTCATGCTTCTGAGAAGCATTTAATATAGAGATTAAAATGACTAGGAGAGAGACTAGCACAATATGCCTTAGAAAGCAATTCAAATTTGTTTTAATAAAAGTAGAGGCCTCGCAATGACTAGAAGCAATGAAATTCTACATTTCAACATTGATGAGCCACCCAGAGCAGGAGAGTTGTAGACATATTGTGGAGGGCACATACCAATGTTCCGCCTGTGACAGGGAAAGGTTTTCGACAGAGGCTACAACAGCGCTATATACATAGATTCCCTGGGTTACTTTAGTCATTTGTGTAAACCACTGGATTACTCCCTTTGCCTTCAGCTGTCACTTATAAGCATGCAATAGTCTTTAAAAACACTGAGTCCATTGTGCTATTTTCTCAACAGTGTAATACTGGCTATAAATACAGGATTTTGAATTACCTCACTTCCTCCCGAGTCAGTATCTCCAGTAGCTTTGAAAGATTTCCTGGGCAATCCGAGAGAAGGAGGGAAAATTTGCAGACTCTGTTGTCAAGGGTCAGGGCACGATCTATGCACTGTCTCATCAAAGGTAGCTCCAAGTTACCACTGCATATAGTGATTGCCACTCTGAAAGACAAGAGCAAACAGGACTATTTCCTTCTTGTTTATGCAAAGAAATTCCTCTAGAATTGTCATACTAGAGAGTAATGCAGATATGGCTGCATTTCTTTGGTGTGAGAGACGCCATGTACACGCCTTCCAAAGTAGTGCGGGATGCTTCCAGATGAAAGGTATCATGTAAGTGTACATTCATTATATCCCTGCCCTGGAGGGGAGCTCGCTCAGTCTGGAGTTTTTCCACCAGTGACGTTCCACAGGCGCTCCTTTTCCTGCTCCTGTTTAAAGAATGGAGCCCATGCTCCACAGAGTATATGGGAGTAAAAATGTCTGTGCTGTGTCAATATTAGCACTTCCACTGTTACAAGCAGTTGAGCTGCACTGGTGTAAGACCAAGACAGCGAGAGGTGCTGAATATGCTCAGTGGGGATATATTTATTTCAATTTAATTTATATACAATTACACAGAGAAAGACCAAGTGACAAGAATATTATGAGCGTTGCAATGTCAAGCACTCAAAAGTTAGGAAGTGCCAGAATTAAGGTGTTTGTGCAATCTTAATTCAGCCCTTTTAGGTGTATGGATTATGCTACCATCTTTAATTACATGGCCACAGACTATCTTTCTACAAGACCCCTGCCTCATTCAGTGCACAGGATGGACAGTGCTCACTCAGTAAGTAGCGATTCAATATTTTGTTTTCTCCTCATTCAATGTGCAGTCCCCAGCCCCTATTTACTGCACACTATTCAAACCCTTCTCTCAAGGCAGAATTACTAATTTCCTCATGGGAGTTTCTATGGTGCTCATCACTATGGTATCACACATCAAGCAGCAGCTCATAGTTAAATACCAATACCCACATTCATCTTGAAATCCTCTCACTGCTCTTCAAAGGTCATGGAGCTATAGTGTACCCTGAGCATCTATCAGTCCAGAGCTGGGAGGGCATTCCCAGAGCCCCCAGGACCCTTATGAGAACAAACTGTCGGCCACACCCCCTCTATTATATCAGTGCCTCTGTTGACCAGACCTGTAGCAGTGTGTCATAGGGAAAGAGGTGCTCTCTCAGGCTACCTCTACACTATGAGCTAAGGGTGTGATTTCCCTGCTCACATACACATCCTCACATTAGTTCTCATCGAGCTAGCACGAGTATAAATAGCAGTGTGGCCACAGTAGCGTAGGTGGCTGCAGTGGATGCACGGCTGAGCTGGGCTGAGTACGTAATCACCCGTTTGAAGCAGGCTTGTACTAGGCATGGCTCAGCTGTGCCTCCGCTGCCACTACCCCTGCTATTGCACCTACACTGCTATTTATACCTATGCTAGCTCAATGAGAACTGGCACATGTACATCTACACGAGCAGGGGAATCACACACCTACCCCATAGCATAGATGTAGCTTGTGAGGCTCGTCCGGGGCTAGTTAAGGCTTTAGAGGCCTTAATGTTGTTACAGTTTAGAGTTCTGTTTAGTAGAATACTGGGATGATGATTTGTACTGAAGTCGTGCCTAGGAGCCCCAGACACTGTCCAGGGCCTTGTTGTGCTTGGCACTGTTCAAAAAGAGAAGGCCTCTGCTCCAAAGAGCCCTTTGCAATCTAAGGAACAACAAAGAGCACAAGGTAACAACAATGAGACAATACTGGTACTCGTGATAGGCAGTGGTCTCAACACACCAGTTGCCTGACCATTGTCCAGTATTTTCTGTAGGCAATTATGGGACTGAATATCCAGCCTCCCCAGATATCTGTGGGTACCATCAAAATACCAACCGATGTTGTCAAGTAAGATGAATCAATAACTATTAAGCGACCCCCATCTAGCAATCGCAAAGTAGTATTAAGCCCAGCTCAGTGGAACCGCCCCTCTGAGAATCACTGTGAGAGACTTTAGTAACAGTGAAAAAGCCCATTGAACGTTTGGGTGATGCGTTCAAGGTGCTATATAAACATTAAGTCTCATCACAATTCTGCAGACTGACCACAGAGAGGTTAAGAGCCAGATCCTCAATCATATTTAAGCGCCTATCTCTATTGAAATCTAAGTGATTTGTTTGAAGTCACACATTAGTCTATGGCACTGCTAAAGAAGCAGAACCCAGATCTCCTCACTCCCAATTCCAGGCTTCTTCTCTTTCACTACAGTCTCGCTCTGTTTGAGTTTATTGCACTTCATCTTTTCTAGGAGCTACTCCATAACTTAATTGTCAGTATAATTCTCTTGTTGAGCCTACAAAGTGACCAAAACATCAGTTTTGTCCAGAGGAGATCCCACACAATGAAAAAACAAAACTGAAATAACTGAAATAACCCACACACATTATGGGCTACGCCAAGAGCTTGGGCTCAGCCCTGCAAGGTGCTGAACATCCTGACCCGAATCCAAGGCGGCATTTATGCATATGCTCATTTTTAAACACATGCAGAATCCCACTGATTGACGTTGGGGCCAGAGTGCTCAGCATCTTGCAGGATTGAACCCTTTGGATCAATTTGTTTCGCTCCATTGATTGTTACGGACAGAGGTGAAAGTGGGCCGGGCCGGCCTACCGGTAAGAAATGGGCACTGGAATGGGCCCGTAGGCAGCCGACAGCGCTTCAATGTTGCTGCCCCTTTTGCCCCCTTCCCCCTGGGCTGCGGGGGGCGGGGGGGCAAAAAGGGAGTTGCCCCAGGGCCCAGTGATTTAAAAGGGTCCAGGGCTCCCAGCTGCCACCATTGCAGCAGTGGCCAGAGCCCCGGGCCCTTTAAATCGCCGCTGGAGCCCTGGGTGGCACGGGCCCGGCCACGCTGAAGAGGCTGGCTGCGGGAGGCTGACCCCCAGCCCTGCCCTGTCCATCTGAGGCCCTGCCCCTTGTGGGGGCCCGGAGCCAGGCCCCTGTACTGGTAAGACTTTTAAGTTACTTTTGCCCCTGGTTACAGAGGATTTCAGCTGAAGGTCTGGTCCTCTTTCTCTCTCTATTTCAGCAAATTGTTCCTAGTGCAGCGTCCCACTGACAGTAGTGGGTGATTCAACATTCAGAATAAAGGAGAATAAGAGACCCCTTTATGTCTGAGAAGTAGAGTGCGCACACACTCTCTTTCATGTGACTTCCTTGGTAAGCTCTGTGTTTGCAATAGCTAGGTTATAGATGCTGTACCTTTTACTCTTTAACTCTGGCAGCTTCCCAGCAACTAAGGCTGCAAGTCCAATAGCCCCTTCTGCATCCACCGTGGCTCTCTCATACTCCAGCAACCGCAGCATGGAAATTAGAATGTCCTCTTCCCTGAAGACAAAAGGAACAGTATCAAAACTGAACAAATACAGAGTGAATTTAAAAGAATTAATGGGACGAGACAAGATATTTATGTATTAAGGGATTTCTTTGGCCCCCTGGTGGGTTTATTTAGGACTATAGCATTATGGGAAATTGTACTGCTGGGTGTGAAAATAGGTCTTGACTGCACGGTATTTTTTGCAAGAGTAGGGGCTTTAGCCTCAGCATCCAGGCTAAATATCCAGTGGGTTATGTACATCCCACCTACCTAAATTGCCCCTGCTGTTAGCCAGTGGAAAACAACTTATCCAAGTCAGTCCTGCACTGTTGTATAGTATTGCTGTATGCTACTAAAGGGCTGTTCCTACACCATGAAGGTGACCAAATTTAACTAATGGGTGAAGTCCTTACTCACATGTGGTAGCCCTTTTGTTACCCTTGGACCAAACATGTCATTAACGATTGTAAGATAGGGCTTGTTTATAGCATCTGATATTTGGATAAAAGGTACTATGTGTACGTGCGCATTTTGCCATTTTCCCACCAATATTCTCTTTATTGTGTTATTCTTAGTTATTCATGAATTTCATTAACACCTAAATCTTGGCCTTCAGATTGTTAATATTTGCAATTTATGCTATGTTGTTTATATACAAAAGTCACTTGGCATTGTTTCTGTTTGGGTGATTATATAACCCACACAGAATTGTGTATTTTACAGTGGAATATACAATTCAAAAGTCACCTGAGCTTCATGTTCAATTTTTGTCAATATTCACACTGCTAAAGTTGGAGGGCTTAAACGTTCATAGAAAATGAACATAAATGGTTCATGAACATGGCTGAATCTTGATTAGCTTAAACTTCCAGGAATAATTTTCCCCACTATTCATCCAGCTGTCACTAAGAGAACCTGCACTATCTCAAGCTAGATAATGCAAGCATAGTTGCCCTGAAAAAGGCATAGGGGTTGATCCTCAACTGGCCAGTTTACCCCAGTGATGGATCTGGCTTACATTTGTTCCATGGGTTGATCATATATTAGGGTAAATATCACTGCATCAGCGAAACATCAGCTACAAATTCCATACAGTTAGCCACAATGCCTGTTATCTGGAAGAGCCTCCCTTTATTCCCCTGCCTGTCTCTCCCCATTTTAACCTGGAAAAGCACTTCTCTCCTTTGCTTCTGTGTCTAGATACCTCTTTCCCATTTTAAAATATATAACTGCATAAATATTATTTATGACCCTGAAAGTACTTGGGATACAGTTGGTATGAAATACACTATATGAAATAAAGCTGAAGGCCATACAGTCAAATGAATGCCAAAGCAGATGGGAAGATAAATGCTACTTAACATAATGTATTATTGTCACTTAGTTGGAGGTTATCTCCCCATTTAAGAGCTATAGAAAAATCAATAGAAAAAATGTTCCTGACTTCAAAGAGTTCACTCAGGACCTCAGAGCTTGATCCTGCAGTCCCAAGCAGTTGAAACTTTAATTGAAAAATCGATAAACCATGGAATTCAATGGAAGTCAGGATTGATCAGGCCCTCAGGGAGGAGCTTACATAGCCCCTCTCTAATGTACAACAGTATTTCGAATTACAAATACCCATTCAAGTCAACATCATTCACTACATTGTTCTTCTTCACCTACCTCACGGTAACAACCTTGTCTACAAGCTTCCCAGTCAACTGCAAAGAATTGGTACCAAAGCAAGGTCCACTCACATCTGCAGATTTAAGCAACACGTTAAAAGTGAAGCTGGCTATTTAGTGATGTCCAAACATGCCTAGAGCCCTGCGCTCTTCCTTTTTTTTTTTTTTTTTTGAAATAAAATAAACACAGCACATTGCCATTATGCAGTTTTTAAAATATATATATTTTAATTACCTGTTATTTCTGTATCCAAATAAAAGTAGTTTGCCAACATAAGAGACCAAAGACTTTACACTCTAAGGCCCCAGTCCTGCAGTAAGAACCATACAGCTGCACCCCAGCGCCTGCAAAGTCCCATTGACTCCAATGACCCAGTGATTATGTGGTTCTCACTGTGCAACAGCACCTGAATTATATATTATAAATAAATATGAGGAGTTGAAAAGGACATCAAGTTTGTGAGCCATAGTGGCTAAGTGGGGTGGTCAACAAATGAGAGTATAGAGCGGGAGGGATTATTAACAATAAGAAGAAGTTTGGTTTTGGTATCTCTAGTTTAATTAAGTGGCGGAATATCCACAAGTTGATATGACAGCGTGCGTGAGCTGTGAGGGAGAGATTGTTAAGAAGGAAGTAGAGATTTTTCATGCTGACACAGCTGTATTTTCAGAGGTGTTGACCTCTAACTCTCATTGAGCTTAATGCAGGAGATGCTCTGAAAAAATAAGCTAAACAGGGGGTTTTGTTTGTTTTAATATGCAGGTTTCTCTGAAAATTAAATGACAAAACCCCAAAACTGGGAACCCCATTTCCAAATGCTGCTGCCTTGTTGTTTTATACATCTAAGTAAGTAATCACCATATCCTGCCACCCTTATGTTGATTAATGTCTTACTTCGCAAGCTATCCCATTGATTTCAGTGGAATAAGGTATTACTAGTTGTGATACAACTGGCAAAATGTGGCCCTAAATAAATACATTTATGTCCCTAAGTGTTCATTTGTGCATCAAAATGCGGGATCTGGAAGTCTTATTATTGCATCCATGTTGTGAAGTCCAGCTCCGTGGGTTGCTATTAGCAGCATTTATTAAACCATGACAATTCCCATGAAACACTTCACTTCAGTTAGACTTGATGTGGATCAACTGGAAAAGAAGATTCACAGATTGTAGAAATCCATAACAACATTTATTGTCTGATTTCATACTTTTACCTCCATAAAACTGATGGTTGCTAAAGGCCTGGTCTTCAATAGGATGGCCTATCTTTAATGATTGTTGTAAAACAGGGAAACTCTCCGATTCAACACCCTGGGAAAGAAGGAAAAAAAATCATCTTTAACTACTATGTAGATCAAGTTACAACGGGAACCACCAACACCAAGGAAACAAATTCTGTAAAAAGTGTGGGCAAAGTTTGTCATCATGATTAGCAACCATTATGAACCCCTTTTGCCAATTAAATTTTAGCTGTTCCCTCGTACTAAAGATATACTGTCTGTTTGGTAAAGGCACACATTTTTTTTTTTTTTTAAAGAAAACCTAAAGGGATGGGAATAGGTTAAAAGTAAAAGTGAACAGAAATGTTTGCATGAATTTCAAAAGGATCAAAACCATTTCCCTACATGGGAACCCAAAACACAGCAGCATTGTACTGGTACAAAACAAAATGAAATTGACTAATCTAATCCCACTGACACAAGATGACAGATGAGTTATAATTTTGCTTTTAGTTGAATATTCGCTATTTGTTTACATTATAAAAAACCTTTCAATAGTCTAGGGCATTATTTTAACTGGATAAAGTGGTGTGTTGATTTTAATTTATGATTTTACCTTGACAGTGGTCCCTCTACAATTTCTCGTCGCTAAACTCTTCCAAATAGATCAAATTAAATCTCTCATCACTTTTGGCATGAGAGAATAAGCTCATAAAAGGAGTCTGAATTGTTCCTTTTGACATGTCACGTGGTCATAAAAGATTTCTTTTAAATAACATCAAGTTCTATTGTAACGGGAGCAAGCAATAAATAAATAAAAATGTATGTTTAATCCAACAGTTCCTTTGTGTCATAGAAAGAAAGGACATTTAAGTCATTGGACTACTACATCCCTCCCTAAGAAGAAAACACATTGGCACCAGCTATCTTAAACAACAGGCATCACCTCATTTTCTGCAGACTTTACATCAAAATGAGGAAAAAATAAGACACATACAAAAACAGGGTGAAATTCACCCTGATGCACAGGGAGAGCACAAGGCCCATGTGCCACTTAAGTCCTCAAAATAGGTCTTAAGTAGTGCCCAAGCCTTTTGCCCAGGGATGGGGAATAATGGAATAGCATCAATATTATCATATACGTTTCCAGCCTTGAGTACTATGGTCCTCTGGAGATTTCGGTCTCGTCAATGATTCATACCAGTTTCCATTATATTCAGTATAGGTTTGTTTTTCCCTTGGGCCAAGTTCAGAGTTCTCTGTTCAGGTAAACTCCCAAGATTGAGTAAAAAATGACCAAAGACCTCAGGTCTTATCCCCATGTTTTTAATATATAAATCTAATTTATAATGAATAATCACCACCACCACCAATATGCAGAGATGGACTACAACCTAAAAATTTGGCTCTTGATTCCAATTTCTTAAAATTCAGAGGTGTTTGCATTTAAGGTTTAGTTTGGTGCCCATCTTTAAGAACTGTCCAGGTAGTAATTTTTTATAGCTATTATACATTTGTGGGTGGCTAAAGTCATTCAACTTGCAACGTCATGCAACCTTGCATCATCCAGAAATATGTTGTCTGTTGTATCCCACCACTTACAATTTCAACAGCTGCTAGCTGAAATTTCTACACCAAGAGCCAGAAGGGGTTATTCAGTGTATAATTTGGGATGAATGTTTTATTTTATGGACAAATTTTCACAACAATCCCAAGAGACCTCAGTTTTAACCTGAATAGGTTGCTTCTTCCAGGAGTAAAGATTAAGTAATCTCCATGGGGATCTATCTAGTTGAAGGTCTTTCAAATAAGAATTCTACAGTGTCCTAAAACTTGGAGGCAACTAAAGACTTTTAATAAGATCACACAGGTTTCAAACAAGCTAAATAAACACTCTTAAATCCATTAAACAGCCCCAAAACAGGTCAGTTAAAACTTTAAATGTGAAGAGTTTGGTCTTATTTGCTTTAAAAAAAGGTTCCTACATAGTTAACAAAAACCCAAACAATTAACCAAGAAACAAAGCAGGCTGCCAAATTCTAAAATAGCGTTCTCATGGAGGATGACCATGGGAACCAATAACTTCGGTCTATAGTGTACACAGACTCATTCCCAGTACTTTAGTAGAATACAGAACCTTTCTGAAGCCTGTGAGATAGGAGGATAAATCTCTCAAAACACACAGTTGAAAGGTGAAAACAACTTACAATCACAGCAATGTGTGGGTTGAGATGTTTGAGGGCAGCAGCTGATCCTGCTAGCAATCCACAGTGGCCTCCTGCTGGAAAAATCACTGCATCCAGCTTTGGCACTTGTTCATATATCTCCAATCCCATGGTACCCAGTCCTGACAGGTATATAGCACTGTCCTCCCTAGGGGAAAAGAAAAAAACCAAGTCATTGCAGAGTTGGGACTTGTTAACAGTTCACTATTGTTAAGCTATAGTTTATCAGGAAAACCGCATATGGAAATATATAGTGTTAGAATTTCCAGGCGGCATTGCAAGTACTTACTGCTACTAATCACATCCTCACATACATTGCAGCTATAGATATTGCTGCAATGAACCTTAGCAATCCTGACACTTTCTAAAACAACATTACATTGAAAGGCAACATGGAGCAAAATAATCCCATGAGAAGAAACAGACGCAAGTTCAGCAGTTTCAGCCAGGTCAGCAAATGTTTCAAGATCTCTAAGCCACTTTACTGTGTGCTGAGTGTGACAGGGGTGATGGATTTCATCCAGGTGAGTCAGGATTAAAGTGACAAGCAGTGCTTTGCTCGATGAATGAGCTGAACTTTCTGCCCTAGAAAGCCTATCCTGCTAGCTCTCAGGCTACTATAATTATGATCAGGTGAATTCTCTATTGGCATCGCTGGCAGATATCACTGGTCTACAATTTTTGAGAAGTCGTCTGCTTCAGAGATAAAATGTGCTATTTATTATGTATTTTGATGTGCTGAATTCAAATATGGCAATTAAAACAACTGATTGGCTACTGTTTCTAAGATATTTAAGTTTTTACATTTTATGTCTATGTATATTGTGTAGATAGTAGAGTTTTAATCATAAATTGTAAACCTAGGTCTTTTCATGTGTTTATGGTTGCTTTACATGATAATATTTCACCTGTCCTGTTTATGTAATACTTTAAAAATCAGCAAAAGGGTTATATAAATAATATTTATTATGAAACAAAAGGCAAAAAACTATTATGTACACAGTTTAGTCCTATTCAGTGTCTACTCGGCGCTTCTTGGCTTGTCTCTTGTATTTATTAAATGGAGCATCTCTTGTCACTGTCCAGCAATAGTCTGCAAGCATTGATGGGCTCCATTTGCCCTGATAGCATTTCTCCATTGTTGCAATGTCCTGGTGAAATCGCTTGCCGTGCTCGTCGCTCACTGCTCCGCAGTTCAGTGGAAAAAAATCTAGATGAGAGTGCAAAAAATGTATTTTTAGTGACATGTTGCAACCAAGGCTTTTGTATGCCTTGAGGAGGTTTTCCACCAACAACCTGTAGTTGTCTGCCTTGTTGTTTCCGAGAAAATGTATTGCCACTAACTGGAAGGCTTTCCATGCCGTCTTTTCCTTGCCACGCAATGCATGGTCAAATGCATCATCTCGAAGAAGTTCACGAATCTGAGGACCAACAAAGACACCTTCCTTTATCTTAGCTTCACTTAACCTTGGAAATTTTCCACGGAGGTACTTGAAAGCTGCTTGTGTTTTGTCAATGGCCTTGACAAAGTTCTTCATCAGACCCAGCTTGATGTGTAAGGGTGGTAACAAAATCTTCCTTGATTCAACAAGTGGTGGATGCTGAACACTTTTCCTCCCAGGCTCCAATGACTGTCGGAGTGGCCAATCTTTCTTGATGTAGTGGGAATCTCTTGCACGACTATCCCATTCGCAGAGAAAACAGCAGTACTTTGTGTAGCCAATCTGCAAGAGAGCAACAAGCTTCAAATTGCCACAAAGCTGCCACTGATGTTGGTCATAGTTTATGCACCTCAAAAGTTGTTTCATGTTGTCATAGGTTTCCTTCATATGGACTGCTTGACCAACTGGAATTGATGGCAAAACATTGCCATTATGCAGTAAAACAGCTTTAAGACTCATCTTCGATGAATCAATGAACAGTCTCCACTCATCTGGATCGTGAACGATGTTGAGGGCTGCCATCACACCATCGATGTTGTTGCAGGCTACAAAATCACCTTCCATGAAGAAGAATGGGACAAGATCCTTTTGACGGTCATGGAACATGGAAACCCTAACATCACCTGCCAGGAGATTCCACTGCTGTAGTCTGGAGCCCAACAGCTCTGCCTTACTCTTGGGTAGTTCCAAATCCCTGACAAGGTCATTCAGTTCACCTTGTGTTATGAGGTGTGGTTCAGAGGAGGAGGATGGGAGAAAATGTGGGTCCTGTGACATTGATGGTTCAGGACCAGAAGTTTCATCCTCTTCCTCGTCTGACTCAAGTGAGAATGATTCTGGTGCATCAGGTACCGGCAGTCCTTCTCCGTGGAGTACTGGGCGTATAGCTGATGGAATGTTTGGATAATGCACAGTCCACTTTTTCTTCTTTGACACACCTTTCCCAACTGGAGGCACCATGCAGAAGTAACAATTGCTGGTATGATCTGTTGGCTCTCTCCAAATCATTGGCACTGCAAAAGGCATAGATTTCCTTTTCCTGGTCAACCACTGGCGAAGATTTGTTGCACAAGTGTTGCAGTATATGTGTGGGGCCCACCTCTGGTCCTGATCTCCAATTTTGCAGCCAAAATAAAGGTGATAGGCTTTCTTAACCATAGTGCTTATACTGCGCTTTTGTGATGCAAAAGTCACTTCACCACAAACATAGCAGAAGTTATCTGCACTGTTCACACAAGTACGAGGCATCTCTGCTCACTTTGGCTAAACAGAAATGTGTCCCTTTGCAAAATCAAACACTGACAAATAAGAGAGCACGACACTGGATGATTTCTAGAGCTGATATAGGGCAATTTGTTCAGCAGAGTGATGTAAGCTTCGTTATGATTGCATCATCCATGACTTCTAGGAATAACATGATGCAATTCATATCATGTATGACGCAATACCAGCTTCAGATTGCATCATTCATTGTTTTGCCTAAAAAGCAAGTACTGTCCAAACCCAGTCATAGATTTATTCATAGATCCAGTCAAAGATGTATTTTAGTCATTTCTGGTTTAAATTGAGATCCCTTCCCTTTATAACTCACTTATCCTCCGCCATTCCCAAGTCAAGGGTAGTATATACTGACCCTATAGCATATCTTGAAAACTAGAGCCAATCAACAATTTTAAGCATCATTTTCGTTCTCAGTGACCCAGAATTAGTAAAGTTTGTCTACATTTATTTCAGAAGCATTTTGGCTGTAGAGCAGTGAAATTGCTGGAAAGGAGAGGACTCCCATTTCTGTTGCTATCACTTCCTTAAGCTGCATGAGTTCTAATATCCTCCAGTCAAAACTGTAAGCAATAAGAAGGAATCTAGTGTAGGTACAGCGATCTCTGTTCACTTGAGTGTGATTTAGTGCTCACAATAGTGGGAATTTACAGGAAAGGAAAGCACTGTGTTTACGTAGTCACAGTAGATACAGACCAGATCAGTGGTGCACAAAACTTTCCACAATCCAGGGCCAAAATCTGACATCTTAACACCCCTTGGAAGACCTCCATGAAGGATAAGAGGAGGATTTAGTCTGCCTAAGTATTCATTGGAAAAACACTTACAGCTACAGGCAGTTTAATGAACATATTAAGAATACACACAGCCAGCAAGGTACAACAAGAGACTGTTGTAACTTCGGAGCTGGCTGATTTAGAACCATTTTAATTAAACCTGCAGAATGACAAATTGATCAAAAACTGTAAGACTGTTGAGTACTTGTGTGTGTTCTACATACTTGGACATCAATAAACCAAGCAGAATTACTGTACCAGTGATTTCATTTTTTACATTCTACCAACATATTCACCCCTTAATTTTATCTCTAGTTCAAGGGGCTGTGTTTATTCATTAATAGTAACACCTAGAGGCCCCAACAGAGCTCAGGGCCCTGGTGTGCTTGCTGCTTTACCTATACAGTGAAAGACAGTTCCCTGTCCTGAACAATCTACAGTATTAATCAACAAGACAGAGAGGTGGTGCGGGGGGAAGGAATCAATATTATCCCAGTTTTACAGATGAGGCAGAGAGATTAACCAACTTGCTCAAGGTCACACATGAAATCTGTGGAGGAGCTGGGAACTGAACCCCAATCCAGGGCCATAACCTGAAGATGATCCCTTCCCCTTTATATAGGATTGTTTTACAAGTAAAGCAAGATAAAAATATCACTGGCACTTTGACAAATTCGACTGGGCTATTAGAACACTTTTTCCCCAACAAAGAATTTTTTTTTTTTAAAGTTACCCTTGCAATCTACATGTTGAAGTTCATGAGGACTTGCAAAGGTGAATGTGGCTCTGGAAGATTTAATGTACATATAAAGCTGCTTTAAAAATGCAAAGCTGTATCAAATGCCAGACTGCCTTTCGTATGGCATGATCAACATTCCTATTAGCAGCTTGGACAGGCATTTTAGACAGTCAGATGTTCCTTGCTAACATTTAGAAAGGACTCCAATCCAAGCCTCCTACATTAATGTTTAACACTTTCATTTGTGGTGAACTAATTCATTAGGGTTTTTTTACCTTTACGTGCTTAGATATAAAGGGAAATATGAGCAGCACGTTCACTTCCCTCTTTATACATAAACAGTAATTTAATAGAACATAAATCCCACATTTGTATCCTAAAATTAGCACTTGTGATGTAAAACTAGCTATTTGATGAGTGTCTATTTACTTCCAAAATGTAGGATTCAAATGCCCTGTTAGATGCCAGTGTTTGAAAATAGGCTCCCCACCTCAGGCATTCTATTATAATTTTTGCATGGCATAGTTTTGTACATGTCCTTCAAAACTCCTGGGGCCAGATCCTCAGGAGTATTTAGGCTCCTAACTTATACAGATTTCCTTGTGCAGACATAGCTCTAGAAATATTTAACCCTGTGTAGTACTAGATGAACTTGCGACCTCAGGAAGCATATCAGATCTCAAGTGACTTAAGGTCCCATCTGGTCAGTACTTGGATGTAGTGTTATACAAGAAAACCCAGGACACGCAAGGAAGGAATGTTTGCAATTCTTCACTCTCCAATGCACAAATGAATCCATGCTTCAGCATTGTTCTGGAGTCATTGTGCTACTGTATGTGCTTTCTTTCAGGAGAAATGTAAAGCTGATGTCCTGAAGACTTGTGGCTATTAAAGATCCCCTGCCACTAGTATGGCATTAATGTGGACATCATGACTGAATTCCAACTTGGGTAATTACATACTGCTACCTAGAATTTCACAGGCAGTTCTACCTGAATATGAAGTTTTGCTTCCCCACCTAAAGTCTCTTGTGTTGGTTTTACTGACTCAGAATAGCACTTCATTTGCACTCTGGAGGTGGAATAGTAGTGAGCTTGACACCAACACTTCCAACTGAGAGAGTTAGTATTTGTCAACAAGGATCATAACTTAGACTTAGAGGATGGTCAGATGGTATCCATAGCAGAGGAGGAAGGATAGTTTGTTGATTATGTCACTGGACAGAGACTTTGGAGATCTGAGTACCTACATAACTGCCTGTCACAGCCACAGTTGTGACCGGTGTAGGCATTTGAGCTAGAGTCCTCTTGGTTAAGTGGAAGGAGACTACTGGCAGGAGACCCCTCACCTCTGAGATTTACTTGATCCTAGTCTCCTAAGGTCCAGATATGTTAGCCTCTTTGTCACACTTTTCATATTTTTTCAGTAAAGTGTGTGGGTGATAGGGTATATCTAGTGTGTGATGAGTACATCCACATGAATGATTTTTAATGGGATTGTAATTGCTATTTGGAAAGGCATTATTTCGATTTTTAACAATTTGGGCTCAGAGCATCAGGCACTTCAAGTGGGTTATAAATCCAAAGTAGAAGAATCAAATCTTGAGGTGGGGGAGGGGGTGTTGAGGTTTTTATTTTGGGTATTTTTGCACAACTGCCAACCAAAAAAACCTTCCAAACATTATAAAACATATAGCTTACAAAACCATGAAACAAATACTCCTGGTTCTCTGTACATAGCCTAACTTTCCAAAACACAAGTTACTCCACAGGAAATAATTTGGTCTATTATGTAAAACTGGGACAGGTAGTGTTGAAACTCCTGACACACAAGAGCTCAAGAGTATGAAACAGGGATGTCTCCTGTGAGTGTCTATTATTCAGGAATGCTGTTCAAATCTCCACCCAAAAGAGTAACATCCGTTTAGGGCACGGCTCTGTGTTTTCTTTTTAGTTTGGTGTCTGAGTGATGTTTGTATGTAGAATTAGGTTTTTGATCACAGAGTAAGAGATCAGGTGCTTTTGCTTTATTATAGTTGAGTTTTGAATTAATCAAGGTGCTTAAAAGCCACCTGGTGGAAGCATCTATACATTGTAATTGATATTTATAGTAATCAATTATAATTGCAACTGCTCTAAAAATTCTCACAAGCACAACCTGGAAAGACTTAAGAACCCTCTTTGTTCCATCTATATTACCATGTTCATTCTAAAACAATAACTCCTTACATTTTTTTGCATATATTTTCCCATTTTAAACCAATGTCCCCTAGATCTGGCCTTTCCAATGCCCTCAAACAGATAATCATGCCTAATTTTATAATAATCCTTAGCTAGTTTAATACTTCAGTCATGTCACCTCTTAAATCACCTTCTCTCAAGGCAAAGTCCCAGTTTTGTCAATCATTCCTCATATGCAAGACTCTCCATTCCATTAATCTCTCCGTGCCTTACACTGTATTCTGTCCATCGTAACCACATTTTTCTTCAAGAAAGGGACCAAAATTGAACACTACTTCATAAAATATCAGCACAGTATGCTTAGACTTATATAATATGCCCCTTGACACAAGCCAATATTTTATTAGCCTTCTACACTGGTGCACACTAGATTGAATTTAACAGATGGGTATAGCAAGATATCTAGATCTTTTTCCTCTTCCATATTAACTAATTCAATGCCACGTATATGGCACTTAGCTTTGTCTATCAAAACTCATCCCTTTGCTCTTAGGCACATTAGATTTCATATTTCAGCTCTGATTCCATACACCGAACAAAGATCTTTCTGTAAAACAGATACATCCTTCTGACTTTTAACCATTCCCCCCTCTTTCAGTATTACCTACATGTTATGGTCCCAAGTGGGGAAGTTTCTTCCTAATGCATGTCAGACAGTAGTTAGCAGGAGAGATTATATTCGTCAAAAAAAAAAAAGGGGGGGGGGGATCCCCACCCAAGCAGTGATCCAAGCTAACGTGGCCACTGCTCTGCATCTACCCTCACATTACAGGGTACAAGACCTGGAGTTCTACCTGCACAAGCTTCTTAGGGCTGCAGCTCCTGCCTCAACCTGCTGAGTTACCAGGAGCCACTGGTAACTCAGTAGGAAGCAGAGGGGTAAAGGGCATTTTTGTTAGTCATCTCCCGCCTAGATTTCATTGGTTGGCATCTATAGCCAACCTGTTGCTATTCCCGTCTCATACTTAAAACACTCTTCTTCTGTTTGTTGTAGCACAAATTTCTCCATGGAGTGTGCAGTGCAGGACCTGTGGCTGACTTGTTGCTAATAGCTCCTGCTGACTAGTTAACACCTGGTTGTCTCTGGCATCTCCTTGGCCTGATACCCAAGTAACTAGTTGCTCCTTTTCCTGGAATGGATGGCAGGCTGTGGTTGGAAGGCTTATTTGCCTTGGCCTGTTGCTCTCTTGTTACTGCTCCCAGGCCACTAGCTGTTGTTCCCTGGTTACTCTGGTCCCTGGCCCCTATGGTTACAGACAGGTGGCTACAGCATTGTCCAGCAGCTCTCTGGCCATAGGTCTGAGTCTATAGCAGGGGTCGGCAACGTTCGGCACGCGGCTCGCCAGGGTAAGCACCCTAGCAGGCCAGGCCAGTTTATTTACCTGCTGATGCGGCAGGTTCGGCCGATCGCGGCCCCCACTCACCGCGGTTCGCCGTCCCGGGCCAATGGGGGTGGCGGGAAGCCGCGGCCAGCACATCCCTCGGCCTGCGCCGCTTCCCGCCGCCCCCATTGGCCCGGGACGGCGAACCGCGGCGAGTGGGGGCCGCGATCGGCCGAACCTGCCACGTCAGCAGGTAAATAAACTGGCCCAGCCCGCTAGGGTGCTTACCCTGGCAAGCCGCGTGCCGAACATTGCCGACTCCGGTCTATAGCCATGGGGAGGTTGACAGATCATACTCTAAGATGCCTTCTATGGTTAGCGTCCTCCAGGCTATGTCTCTATAGACAGAGGTGTAGCCTCATGAGCTCTTGCAGCTTTCCAACTTGTAAGATTGAAGTGAGGAGTAGTGCAAAAAGTGGCCAAAAAGAGGAGTCACCTGGCCAGTCTGGGAGATTTAACAGGTCTGAAATATGAAGAGAAACCACTTAGGTTTCCCACCATTTCTAAGGACTGCTCCCATGATGAAGGATTTGCAGGATGGTGCTTTAATAGGAACTGTTCCACCATTTTAATATTAAATGGTTAGATTTGCATGACCATATACGTGCCGTCCATCTAAAATATTTCTACACAGCAGAAGGAGGAAAATAGGGGGTGAACATCACTTCAAGTTTTGCTCTGAACCAGGGCCGGCTCTAGGTTTTTTGCTGCCCCAAGCAAAAAAAATTTTGGCTGCCCCCCTCCCACCCACTGCACCCTCCTGCTGCCCCAGCCCTGGGTCACTGGTAACTCGCTCCCAGGGCGGGTCATTCAGCAGGAATTTTGGATGTGCACAGAACACAGACAGGATTGGTTCCCATATGGTTACAGAACTGCAGTAAAGTGGAACAATTTTCAGCTTGTGTGATTGAAGGCTATCTGGATGCATATTATAAGACTGTCCTACATAAATGAGGAAAAGTTGAGGTGCCTTTATTATTCTTTTGTTCCATTCTTTGTTTCTATGGGGAATTTGCCAATGCAATATCACTGTCTTCCTTTTAAACAAATAAAACTAAAAACTTAAAAATAATAATAATAATAAAAGCAATGGCTGTTGAAAATAGCAATTCCAGTCCTAATAACCACTGGGAAGCATTTCTTGCTCAATTTATTCTACTTTTTCCTACAGCAAGTTACAGTGGATCAGTATATTTGATTTGGGAGAAATGAAGTAACAGCTGCCCAAATTGAGCGTGAGCACTTCTGAATTTTGAGGGTGTTCAAATCTGGAAGGCAGGTGCTGGATTCCCTTTCTGAATATTAGCTAAATCTGGAAAAGTCAATTTCTGCTTCCATGGCTCAGAAGTGTAAATCCTCCTATGTGCCTGGTACTGTATCTAAAGCTGCCCAGTCTAGTAGAGCTTCCCCTCCCTTACTTTTCATTTTAAATTCTAGTGGGATCCACGTACCTGCCTTGCTAGGCTTCAGATAGAGAGGTGCAATGTCCATTTAGTCCACCCAATTCTTTCTTTGGGGGAGAGCCCAGGGCTGGCAGGAGATGCGGGTGTGGAGGAAGAGGGGGGGGAAGAGCCCAGGCTGGGGCGGCAGAAGGTGCAGGTGGGGGCCAGAGCTGGGGCAGCAGGGAGTGCGGGTGTGGGAGAAGAGCCCAGGGCTGGGGTGGCAGGAGATGCGGGTGGGGGGACAGCCCAGGGCTGGGGCAGCAGGGGGTGCGGGTGCAGGGGGGGAGAAGATCCCAGAGCTGGGGCGGCAGGAGGTGCGGGTGTGGGGGGAGGGAAGAGCCCATGGCTGGGGTGGCAGGAGGTGCAGGTGGGGGCCAGAGCTGGGGTGGCAGGGAGTGCGGGTACGGGGCAGGGGGGAGAAGAGCCCAGGGCTGTGGTGGCAGGAGATGCGGGTGTGGGGGGAGGGAAGAGCCCATGGCTGGGTGGCAGGAGGTGCAGGTGGGGGCCAGAGCTGGGGCAGCAGGGGGTGCGGGTACGGGGCAGGGGGGAGAAGAGCCCAGGGCTGGGGTGGCAGGAGGTGCGGGTGTGGGGGGAGGGAAGAGCCCATGGCTGGGGTGGCAGGAGGTGCAGGTGGGGGCCAGAGCTGGGGTGGCAGGGAGTGCGGGTACGGGGCAGGGGGGAGAAGAGCCCAGGGCTGGGGTGGCAGGAGGTGCGGGTGTGGGGGGAGGGAAGAGCCCATGGCTGGGGTGGCAGGAGATGCAGGTGGGGGGACCTAGGGCTGGGGTGCAGGTGGGGGCCAGAGCTGGGGCAGCAGGGGGCGTGGGCGGGGGAGAGTCCCGGGCTGGGGCAACACAGGGGTTAAGGGGGAGCCCAGGGCTGAGGTGGGGGGGCAGCAAAAAACCTAGAGCTGGCTCTGTTCCTACCATTTACAGCAAGCTACAGCATGAGGTTTCAGTTCTACGCTCCTTCCCCCTCCCTTTCCTGTTAATTGCGGACGAGGGAATGCTGGGAAATGTAGTTCTTTCCCTGCTCCAGGGCTGGCTCTATAGGCAGGGAGCTAACCAAGGAACTACAGCTCTCAGGGCTCCCTGTTGGTTCTCAGCTCTCATGCGGGATACTTGTGCCCCTGCAAATTTGCCTCCCCAAGCACCTGCTTGCTTCGCTGGTGCCTAGAGCCTGCCCCGCTCTGAACCAATACAAAAGCTCAATGCAAATTCCAACCAAAGCCACCAAATTTGCCTCATTTGGAGAGGAAACCATGCAAGAGTGCCAGTGATCATGGGCTCATCAGAAAAATGAAAAATGTCAGTCCAGACTCTCAGGAAGTCTGTCCCAGGCTCATAGGAAACTCAGTGAAACTTTTGGTGAGCAAGGGTCAAGATTTGCGGTTGTAATAAAATACGACACCAAATGGGTTTTGCAGAGCTGAAGATTCTGAACAATTATCTGATAAAACTTACTTACTCTTCGAGGTATAGATAGCCATTCTCTTGGGCCAGCCTCCTTGCATGGATCTGGGAATCCTTGGCTGTAGTGCCGTAGGAGATCACCATGGCACCATACTCACGGCACATTTTCACTCTGGCTGGCGAAGTGCTGGTAGACATGATGACAAATACTGGAATGCGGAGTTCTGAGGCATGGTATGCTACTGCCATGGAAAAGTTACTGTCAGAAGCCACTATCACACCCTTTTTCTGCTGCTCCTGCAAAACAAATTTGCTTCTAGATCACACAGTATCACAGAAAATGGCAGCTTAGTCATATAAGCATGCAAAGATTAATGGTGGATGATTTCAACTGTTTTGTGCTAGCCTTTTTTAAGTCTTCTTCCCCAGTGTTACATTATCAAGGTATGGCACAGATATACAGTGTCGTGTGATCTTAAAACACAGGACTAGGAACCACAAACTTTTGAGTTTGAATCCCAGCTCTAATATTCCCTGGCCCAATCCTTCTCCCTTTGAAATCACAGCCAAACTCAGAGTGATTTTAATAGACACAAGATCAGGTCCCCATCTCTGCCCTGGAGAAAATCACTTGACCTTTCTGCCTCACTTTCCCCCTCTATAACATAATGATGCAGAGTGGCTGTAAAAATCAATACTTCTAAAGTGCCCTATCTAAGCTAAATATTATTTCTTCTACAGATAGGTAACACATCTTATACAACAAGGGGGATAAAACCTGTATTCAAACTGCTGGAATTCTCCCCCAGACCATTCACTAATCGAGGTTCTTCTCTCAGAATCCACACGCCATTTGGGATTTCAACATTTTTTTGTCAGTCTAGTAATATATAATATGCATCAGGATCAATTCATTCAAACACCATGAATAAGCTCTAAAATCTACATGCTACCAACTTTTCCTTCAATTATTCCCATAAGATGTCATTTAAAAAATCCTGTTGATTTGTCAAAGATATAAGTACTATGTTTTAATTAATTTATTCACAGGCATGTCTAGGCTGCTCAACCCAGCAGTATCTGAATACTTAAATGAGAAAACACAGCAAGCCAGGGAAGGTTTACAGATAATAGGATCACCTTTAATTTTGCAGCACGAAGTTGCACATAGATTAAGCATGTTTAATTTTTTGTTGTTCTTTATAGGCTTGGATAATTTGTCGTACCTGCTGTAGAGATGTTAGCAGGTAAAGCACACCTCGCTCCTTTACAGATCCTGTGTACTGAAGGAACTCTTTCTTTAGATAGATATCCATTCCATATTGCTTTGAAAGTCTAGAATACTAAAGCACAGGAAAACGATTATTATGTTGCTGCGGTATTTTACATGCCTACATTCCAAGACAGTCTTTCACTTGTTTTACCACAGCACAATCATTAGTCAGTTCCAGCAAAATATAAGTATTACATATTTCCATTAAGAAAGAATACATGATGGTCTGGTGTAATTTCCAAGATTCTTGGGAGTTATGTAGATCATGCCAAACAACTGTCCATAAAACATTTACACCGCACCATTATGTATCTGTATATGTCACATATTTTACAGCAAAAGATAATTCAGATATTTTTAGAGTAATACTTAAAAGAAGGTTATAAGTTTTATTTTTGACTTCCTTCCTTGTATGGAGCCACCTTACCTTAATACCACACATGCATCATTTCTCACATGGATACGGATACCACATGCAAGTTTGCATTTTTTTAATATTACTTTATTATATACATCACTACATGAACAAAACCATTTCACTTGCCACCAAAATTCAGTCATCTGGTACGAATGTGACTGTTATATAAACAGCATACAACTTTATGAAACAGGGACTTGATTTCCACCAACTTAAGATGGGCGTAAGGACTATGGTTTGCAGGATCAGGCCCTAATTTAGGACAGTGAATGAAGAGAGGTTGTGTTATTTTAAATATACAGCTGGACGATATATATTAAATCTCTCTATATGTATATATTGCAATATGTCATACCATATTAATTATGACAACTGAACAGTTTTGGAAAGATATTTTATGGATTGTTGGACTTTTAAAGTGCAATGCATTTTATAGAAAGCAGAAATAGACATATATTTTCTTAGAAGTTAATTCAGTTAAGCTATTTTCAGGTGCTTAACTAACTCAGGCTACATCTACACTATGTGTTAGGGACATTTTAACTAGCAGGCCACCCTCTTCAAATTTCTCCTTACATTCTTCCACAAGGCCTATGTATACTGTAACTATTATACTCCTCTTAGTAACAATAGCTGTCTATTCCCAGATCTGCCCCAACCTGCTGTAAGTCTAGGTTTGCCAACCCTCCTGGTTAAGTCCTGGAGACTCCAGGACAAAAGATTAATCTTTAATTAAAGATTACGTCATTTGATGAAACCTCCAGGAATATGTCCAGTCAGAATTGGCAACCCTATGTGCAATGGGGCCCTGTTCTCAGCTAGGGCCTCCAGTTGCTACTGTAACACAACAGCATGCACATCAAGAACCAAAACAATCACACAAACTTATTGCTACATCTTTTACATTTGCATGCACACCCACTTTCAAAGTTGGTAGCTTTATGGAAGATGTTGCAATTGACTGGAGAGATGCTGAAGCATGTTATATTCTATCATTCATATCATATTATGCTTAAAAAGCCTCAACGATTTCCCTCAGGGCCTGAGGTAGAAAGTATAGTTCTAATGACCTCTTCACAAGTGGTACTTTGGAGAAGACATTCATTGGTGTATAACATGATGGGTTTGCCTTTTTCAATTTGGCCCAGAAAACATGTTTAAAACACATTGCAGGCAATTAGATGGCCCTTTGGATTGGTAATGAAATGCACAACCTTTCACCTTTGTGTTGCTGGCTCCAGTCTATCCAATGCTAGCAATGATGAAGTCACTGCCACCTGGAAGCTGGCAGATGAGTTGTAATGAGACCACTACCCCTGCTCCCAAGTTCATGCACTAGTACACTTCCTTGTGCACAGGTATCCACATCACGTGGAACACTATCACACTGGCAGTGTCTGTGGAGAGGCAAAGGATGAGGGAAGACTCCAATTTACAGATGATCTCACTAGGTGACGGCAGTTTCTTGATAGCATAGTGAAGCTTGCACCACAGTCACTTTTGCTGAATCTGTCTGGTTCCTCACGGCTTCACACCCTTTTGGAGTCTGAGTAGGGTGACCATATTTCTGTAAGGGAAAATGGGATATCGCGTGGGGCTAGCCTGAGCCACTCACCTGAGCCCTATCCCCGTGAAGGGCTGGCCAGAGCTGCTCGTCCGGCACAGGGCTTGTGTCGCTGCTTGCCCAGCTCCTGCCAACCCCAACCTGAGCCCTGCCCCTGCCCCCGCAAGGGGTCAGCGTCGCTGCTTGCCAGAGCCCTGCCTACCCCCGGCCCAAGACCTGCTTCCCCACCCTGCAAGGGGCTAGCATTGCCGCTCCCCACCTCCTCCCCACACACACATATTCCTCCACACCTCACTTTGACAGAAGTGGGCATTTGTCCCATTTGCTGTTGCCAACTGATCAAAAAGGGACTGTCCCAGCCAAAATGGAACTTATGGTCTCCCTAAGTCTGAGCAGTAGCATTTTACACAGAAGTAAGTGATTGTGTGAGGTGCATGGAAGTGAGGGCCCAGGCTATCAGTGTACAAGGAGTCAGTGCAGCATTTCTGCTCTCCACATTTAAATAGAACTTGCCATTTAATATATTCTTCTACAGTTTTACTTTATTAGTCACTGGTGTCTTTTTCGTTCTTTTTTCTCTCCTAACCCCCATCAGATATGCTCATGTCTGGACTTTATAAAGAATGGTGCTTACATAAAACCTGTAGCTTGCCAGAACTTTTAAGGCATGTGTATTCTGTGGATTCCTGTGACTTAAGATGTATTTTGGAGAGGTTATATTAAGCAAAATGAATGTTAAAAACCACAGAAATTTTTATAGATAGCCAAAATCAGAGAGGAAATGGTAAATTATTTACATGTTACATATCCAGCACACAAAAAAAGTTCACTCAGTTCTGGTTTTCTTTCCTTAATGCAGTTTTAAATCTGACAAATAAATACCAACTCAAGTTGGTTAGGTCGGGAGACTGGACAAACAAGCAAAGGCTCCGGAGCCCAGAAGGCTCCCTCCCCAAATCCCCGCCTCTTCCCCAAGCACGCCATTCCTCCTCCTTCCACAAGCTCTGGAAGGAGGCCCCGGAGACGCAGGGGGAGCGCGGGGCTGGGGTGAGTGAGAGTCCGGCCTGGCTCCGAGTGCACGCAGGACTCAGTCGGGCGGTACCTGGAGGGAGAGTAGGAGGGTGGCCCGCGGGGCCAGGCGGCGGCTGTTCTCCCAACCTGGGCAGCGGGACTCGGGAGCAACCGCTGCTGCAGCTCCCACTGCTGCGGCCGGAGGAAGCGGCCATGGTGCTCAGCAGCTGCGGCTCTGGCGCCCGGGTCCGAACCCGGGCCTGTTGCGGGGACCCAGCAGCACACACACTGCACCCAGCCCCTGGCCAGTCACGTCTGGGCTGGCTGCCCAGCTGGTGCAATCCCGCGGCGGCCGCGGGGCGGAGGCATCGGCAGCCCAGCCCCATTTGTTCCCCTGCAGGACCCGAGCGGGACGGGGGCGGCTGGGGCCTGCTGCCCCCATTCTGGGGCCTGCTGCCCCCATTCTGGGGCCACCCGCGGGATTGCACCAGCTGGGCAGCCAGCCCAGATGCGACTGGCTAGGGGCTGGGGGTGCGCCACCCGCGGGATTGCACCAGCTGGGCAGCCAGCCCAGATGCGACTGGCTAGGGGCTGGGGGTGCGTAGCGTGCACGCAGCTGGGTCCCTGCAACAGGCCCAGGCTCGGGGGGTTCGTGGGCGCCAGAGCCGCAGCCGCCAAGCTTGGCCAGCGGCCGCTTCCTCCCCCCACGGCAATGGGAGCTGCAGCAGCGGCTGCTCCCGAGTCCCGCTGCCCAGGTGGGGAGAACAGCCGCCGCCTGGCCCCGCGGGCCACCCCCCTACTCTCCCTCCAGGTACCGGCCGACTGAGTCCTGCGTGCACTCGGGGCCAGGCCGGACTCTCACTCACCCTGGCCCCACACTCCCCCTGAGTCTCCGGGGCCTCCCTCCAGCGCTTGCGGAGGGAGGGGAAGGGGGAGTGTGTTTTTTTGCTCTGCCACCGCTTTTTTTTTTTTTCCCCGCCCCTTCACCCCCACGTCCCGATATTTGACCTGGGTGATCTGGTCACCCTAACTAAGACCCAGGGGTGCCCTACGCAGCTGCGTATGCCTAAGGATGGCCGTGAGCCTACTCCACTTAGGGTGACCAGATGTCCCGATTTTATAGGGACAGTCCCAATTTTGGGGGCTTTTTCTTATATAGGCACCTATTACCCCCATCCCCATCCCGATTTTTTACTCTTGCCATCTGGTCACCCTAACTCCACTGCCCGCTTGCATATAAAGTGATAGGAAACCTTAGCTATGGGCATCAGGCCACTGCTGTGTCTAAAACAGACTGACAAGACAGGACACAATGGGAGACTCAGAGAAAGATGGTGGCTTAAAAAATTTCTCTGTTTTAAAAAAATAAATCTATTTTTCCTACTATCTTTCTCTCCCCCTTGAGGCAGTGTGGAATGGTTAGGGAGAAAAATAAGGGGCTGAATTGTGTTCTCTCCTGTTATTTTATTCTTTGGACATAGTGATGAAAGACCTCATTCTTACTTCATTGTGGCTTAAATGTCTGAGGAAAAAATCCAACCAAGACAGAAAACACATGAAAAACAGATAGCTAGCAAACCTGAGCTATGCATGCTTATTCAAGTTTACCTAGATAACAAGATATTTGGGCTCCTAAAGACCCAATATACACAACCCTATGGAAAAGGCATATGCATCTTGCGCTCCATACTTCCCCTGCTCACTGCATGCTACATACAGAATTTAACTCTGGATGTTTAAGTCACTTTTGTTTTACAGATCCCATGATGTTCAGACCCCATTTAGATCGTTGTCTCCAACATAGTGCATGCTGGGTTATTACACTGGAGCCATCACCTCAACCCCAGAACACTGACTTTTGCTCCAGCAATATAATGGGTCAGATAAGTGCTTTATAAAAGATGCAGCAAAGTTTTACATAATTTCCATTGGGATATTGGTTCTTAATAATTTTATTTTTTAAGTGGATTACACAGTCATCTGCCACCAAATTTAAATCTGAGGCCCTGCTGAAAAATGTCTGCCTGTTATGAAGTGAAGGGTTTATATGCTGGAAGTGCTGCCAAAGCCTTCAGTATAACATTGTTGAAAGGGACACAACAATACACAGTTTACTGCTACATAAGCAAGAAGATACAGTACTTGTGGCAAGTGTTTTTAACTGGGTGCATAATGCAATAGTATTCTTCATTCTACAGGTCACTGTAAGCAATTGAGAATTTAGGATAGTGAAAAAACGGAAGAAAAATTTTAACATTGTTGGAAGGATTATCATCCTATAGAGACGCATCTGCTATTAATGCACGTTCCCTGGTCATTTCTGACTAACTCCCATAAGATGAGAGAGATTCACAGAACAAAACATTGTAAATACCAT